>NC_135269.1:986750-1304000 GCF_051311805.1 Agelaius phoeniceus
TCCCATGTGTGGATCATAGATACAACACTAATGGACATAATAATTATGTAAACACAGTAATACTGTTCACTGTTCCTTTCCTAATAACTCTTAGCATGCTGCCTGTTTTATTCGTTGGTACAACACAGTGAACTGACACTCTTGAGAGGAAAACTAGTTTACAGCTCACCACCCTGTATGCAAAATTAGAATTATTTTCCCCCATATGCATTACTTCACAATTTATACACACAGATTTTTTTACCTGCCATTAATTTTTCCAACCAGTCACTCACTAATGTGAGATCCTTCTCTGCAATCTGTCTTGGTTTCAGCGAGATCCTTCTCTGCAATCTGTTTTGGTTTCAACTCCTTGAATAACCTGTTAGAAGCTGCAACCTTTTATAAATCTTCCTTTCTCAGATCATTTATGGTATCTGTTGAGCAGCAGATACCCTAGCAGCACCCTCATCCTGTGAAACTGCACCACTGGCTCCTCACACTGTCAGAACTGTCTGTTCATTACTGCCCTTTGTTTCCTTCCCTTTAGCCAATTATTTATCCATGGAGACTCTCACTCCTGATCTCATGACAGGTCAGTTTTTCCAGGAGCCCTTGGTCAGAGACCTGTTGAATCCTTTTCAAATCAGAGTAGATAACACCAGGATCTCTCCCTGACTCCTCTGCAGAACTGCAGCAATCTGTGAAACACAACTTCTGTTTACAGAAACCACATTAACTCTTCTGCAACATAACATATTTATCTTTGTGTTTACTAACCCTATTCTTTGCTGTTGTTTCCTCCAAATGGTCTGTTAGGGTGTCTATTTCCCATCTGAATTCCTTCACAAGTCATGGATGAATACTGCCTGGTCCCGGCAATTTGATGCTCCACATTTTGTTGATTTAATTCTGTCCTTTCCCACTGACACTGGGAGTTAATTCAGCTCCTGTGACACTTTCCCCCACCCCTCATTTTCCCAGCAGAGTTCTGGCAGACAACATCCAGAGTATTTTCTGTCAGCAGTACAAGCAGATTTGTGTTCACAGAATCACCCTGTAGAGTCTTATCTGGTGCATCCCACACACTTAGCTAAACAGACAAGACCTCCCCAATACAGACAAAACTAAATCTGGGTGCTCAAATCTAAGGCCAGTTACAAAATTCAAGGTGAAAATTACTCCTGACTTTGGCACAAGCAGGATAGCACTGGTGGGAACAGCCTAAAACCATGGAGGCTTTGTCATGCAGATCCCAGCTCAGTTCTTTGCACCAGCTCTATCTCACAAAGTTTGTCTGTTTTCAACAGAGCACCTACTGCAAAATAACACTGAGCAGACTGTATATTAAAAAGCCATCCCACGCATATTTATAACTAATTTATTCTTCATTTCTTCTGTGTTGAATAACTAAATTACAACAGTGGCTCAGTAACCCCTTTTAGTTTAGGAAAGGGCAGCAGCTTCATTTGAGTAATATTTTAGCCCAATTAGTCCATTAGTCTCCAGTGGAGACCAGAGGAGAATGGAAACCAGTGAAACAGGAGTCCTGCAGGATTCCTTTTAAGTAACAGACCTCTGACTCATCTGATATCATCTGGCAGCCCTCGTGATCCCTTCAAAGATATTTCCAATTTTCCCAGTGTTCCGCAGAGACACGAAGCAGGCGTGTGCAAGGAAGGAGCAATGCATTAGCATAGGCCACCATGGATAAATCAGCCTTATAAAGGAGTTTCCAACTCCTCATGTGCTCAAGAAGCTTCAAAGTCTCTGAAAATTTTGGCTTCTACTCTTTCCCAGACCCTGCAGAGTATGGGTTAGTCACAAAGCAGCACCTTGCCTTTGCTCAGGGATGTTGCCTGAGTGGACTTGCTGGATGTAGCTCTGGTTTTACATAGATTTAATGAAAACCCTGGTTTTACACAGAATTAATGAAAAGTGGCTGAAATAAGACACAACTTACTATCTGAAAAAGTGAAAAAAAAACTATTTGAAGGCTTGTTTTAGGCTCCTTGCCTTGTAATACATATGTGGCAGCTAGAAGGTAGGAAAAATACAAACACTCAAGATGAAGAATCTGAAGGACTTTCCTGGTTCTGTCTAACTGACAATCTGAAAGTTTCAGTGACAATTACCAATTTAGTGACAAGTTTCAGTCAATTACCCCTTCAATGAATGCAGAGAAAGCATCCAAGAAAACCAGCACCTAAGGCAGGGAAAACTGCTTCATGTACATATCTGTATTCAGGAAAAACAAGTTTAAATTATCAGCTTAGCTTAAGCACCTGGAAGAGATTTCCTGGACCAATGAGAGATATGATACTTGGGACAAAAATGACATTTCAGTATCACACCAGAAGGCCTCCTCATTTCTGCCACCTTTCAGCACCATAAACATGAGACCAGGAATGCTTTCTGTCAGTACAGGGAAGAATTCAAGGTCCCTGGAAGCTGAGGAAAAGCAGATTATCATCCTCAGCAAGATTTGGAGTATTGTCACCAACCCCAAACACATCGCTGAAAACATTCTTGTAGCCCAAGCCCTCTACTCTTGGAAAGGAACCTTAAGCCTTGGCATGGGCGTGCAGGTGTGCATATGTGGCCTCACCCACATTGAACTGCAAGTTTAATACTGCAGGATTGCCCTTTTATAGTATAATTTCAGAATCTTTTTCTATAAGCAAGTCTCCATATGCATAAGACTGCAGGCACACCTACACTGCTACCAGCACTGAGATAACAAATTCAGGGCTTGCAGGAAAATGCCACTTCAGCACAGTGACTGAAGAGGGGTTGTTCTCCACTTCTGGGTTTGGTTTAAGTTTATACACAGAGCTTAAACCAGAAGTCACTGGCAAAAGGCTCCATTTCACAATAGGAATGAATTTCCAACTGGTCTCATCTTTTATCTCTATCATTCAATTCCATGACCTATCTTCTCATCTTCTCATCTAAACAAATGTGAGGTCTTTTGCAAATATATATAGCACATATACAAGCACTGAAAAAAAACTTAGCTAGTGTGAGGAAGAACTGATAGTCTCCCAAATAAAAATCATCATTGTTAAAATAAAGCATCAAGCAGGCTGATGCCAATGCATGAAAGATGGGACGCTGATTTTGTACCTCTCACTCAGAAGAAATGCTGGTTTTACACTGCATGATACTGAATTTGTCTGTCTCATAGGGCTGAAAGGCTAAGTCTGTTCTGATGGGATTTGAGTCTTGAGATTTTCATGGAGATTTTCATTTATTTAATAAATAACTTATTTATGAATCCCAAATAGCATTTCCGCTGGATGGTTTTGATTTTTTTTCTTATGTTGCTGTTTGCATTTCAAATAATGAGATAAAGAGCAACTCTACAAATAAAACCATTGTTAAAACTTTCATTTTTGAAGTACTCACAAGCCTGAACTGCATGAGAAGTTTCTCCCCCAGATGCCTGACTTCAGGTGACAGCAAGAGAGGGAGAAAACACTCAGCCCTCATCTCCCATTGACCCAGCAGCCCCTGAACAAGGGCTCTGAAGAACAGGAACACAAACCTCACCCCAGTCATCATCCAGAGAGTGCAGGGGCTGCCCACCTCCAGCTCCTCTCCACAGCAGAGCTCTGCACATCTCTCTGACAGATACACGTGTAGAGAGCACAGCTTCCATTTGAACTGCCTTTAAGAACTTGACCCAAATCCCACCCGAGCTGGGAAAGCTGTGCCTGCCTCTGCCACTGCTATTGTCACAGGCAATAAAACCTGATGTTTTGTCATCATTAAAATGCTATCCTTCTCTGTCACTGCTCATCCTAAAGAAATGCAAAGCATTTCCAGGATGGTGTGTAAGTTATCATGGCACAAAGATGAGGAGAGGATGCTGCTCTTCACCAGAGAGCTGCTGCAGATGACAGGAACAGGTAACATTTTATAGCAGGCAGAGCAATTAAGGTAGACAGATGACAGTCTGGAAATTAAGATACCATGCTAAAATTAATTTCTGATACTACAAAAGCTGTAAAGATCACAAATAGGATTACAAAAAGGATCTGCTGTTCAGTTGTATACATCTTATATTAGTACTCAGATTACATAACAATAACCCTCTAATTTGCTTAGTGGAAGATGCCAATAGCTGCACAAAAAACTTTTTTTCACTATTCTTTGTAGAGTTATGGAAATCTATTATTTTTTTTTCCTTTATTACAAAAGACTGTTTAATATATATATATATATATTTTTTTTTTTTTTTTCCACTAAGGAGTCTTATCTTTCCTCTCAGAAAACACAGTGAGCATTGGGCATTTTGCAGTTTCAGCTCACCTGAGAGCTTCTCAAGAGGAAAACCTCAGGACTGTTTTGGTGCCATCATTTGGCTGGGCAGTATTTCAGGGCCATGGGTGTGGTACCCCCAGCTCCTCCTAAGGATATCTCCTGATCTATGGCAGTAGATAGCTGGACGAGACAACAGCAACACCTCAATGGAATTGCACTTAAATATAACTTACAGTCTCCTCTTGCATACACAGAATGGAAGTGAATAAAAGGAACACACAGGGTGGCTAAAAACCAGTGTTTCTCACAGACATGGGAGCTGCTTCACACAAGTTTCTGTATTTCCATGGAGGAAGGCAGTGCACCTGAGAGGGACACAGCAATTAACAAGGGGAGGTAATGACCCAACCTGCACATTGGGCTGGCACGGGAGGAAAACTCTGGGTGTGAGAGGGGAGCAGGCACATTGAGGCACACCAATCCCTGTATCAATAAGAGGCTTGAAATCAGATTAATTTCTGCACAATTAACAAGGCTGCTGAAAGATTTGCTCTACAGCTGCCGCCGCTGCCAGGAGATGATGACAACTGAGGAAATGAAAATCAAAGGAGGAAACAATTACAACAATGCTCGCTGAAACTATTTAGAGTTCTCTTAATAAGTCAGCGAAACAAGTAATTGAAAGAATGTATTTTATTGCTGATTAAGATAATAGTAATTTAGGTCTTGTTTTTAAAAAGAGCTCAAATTAACAAATCAGGTCTTTCATCTGAGTGCAAGTGAGAGCTCCGTGCATTCTCCTCATATCACACAGTCTGGAGATGCAGAGAGTGTGCTCTGGGAGAGAACAAAGATGGGAAGGGGGTAGGAGACATTTAGGGAGAGGGGCCAGCTGGAGAGAGTAAAGTGCCAAAAACTAATATATATCATATATCATATACTTTTGCTCATTCAAATCTAGCAGCACAACAGTAACTGCCCCTTGCTTTTCTACACATTAAGTTACATTAGCATTCTCCAACCACCACACAAGTGGTAATGCTAAACCTTTGCCTGATATCTAAACTTGTGGAACTTTAAAAAAAAATGTTTTACAAGCAGAAACATTGCTAGCGTCTTCTTTAAACAGCAACAACAAAATTCAGAAATTTTTTTTTTCTCTAAGTTCATAGAGCCATTATGTTACATCTCTGGCTATTATGACTGAGAGATAAGGAAAAATAAAACAGTTAGAAAAATATGTTTGCTGTGACTGTTATTTCTTTGAAACTAAGTGGAATAGCTCAGTTAGCTGCCAGATTGCAAGAACAATGGGAGACACTGCAAGTTTTTTCCTTAAATTTCAAATCCTACACCAGTATCTTTCTTTTTTTTTTTTTTTCTGAAGGATGAAATAAAATAAAAGCTGAAATGTAAAGAGGACTTTCAGGTTTGATAAAGAAAGGTAGGATTAATAAAAAAAGATGAGGATGGGCTTTTAAACACTATGTTATAACCTGATAGTGTTCTGAAAAACTCAGACATATAACAGTTAATCATAAAAATACTGGCAAAGTTGCCTTTGAAGGGGAAGGCAGCAAAAAATTACAGAACATCAGAGCTCGGAGGGAAAGGTAGAAAACATTGGAGAAGGGTTAAAATGACTAAGATTAAGAAGGTGCATGACAACCACTCTCAAAGCCCTGATCTGTGCTAACAAAACCATATCCTCTGCTTTTGATGAGACACTCACAAATGATTTAGCAAGAGGTGCTTTTGAATTATACCAGTGCTTTTTTGGCAATAAAATGTCTTTTTTTTTGAGTTTTCATTTGTATCTGCCCTGAGCTGAAAACATCTTTGCTAGAAAATAATAACCAGGTTGAAAGTATTTTTTTTAAAGCAAAATTTCTCTAAAAGGGAAGTTATTGCAAATTTTAGCAGAAATTGATTAAAATAAAATTAAGAATTCAGGAACTACTAAATCTAAGCAATCAAATATGATGCAAAAGAGGCTCCAGATTTCAAACCCTTTAAATCAAGACAGCGAGGCTTGCATTTCAAGGAGCTATGAAGCTTATGAAGGCAAAAGTTCTGCATTTACCTTCTGGTAAAACTAGGTGATTTCCCTGCTTTTTCTTTTTTGTGTGTGTGTGTTTTAAAGTAGCTGCTTTAGAATATAAAAATACCTATCTTAAGCTGTGTGTAATTAAAATTCAGACTGTCTTTGACATATAAGCTTCAGTCAATTTACAGTTAATTGCTCTAAGGTCTGTCCTCCAGTGCCAGCTGGGCTACTCCAAAGCCTGAGCTCCCATTGGGAAATTGCATGCTCCACAAAAGTCACTTTGCACACTACAAAAGTGTAAAACTTGCCCTTCTCAGGCAGAGCAAACTGATGACTTTGCTGGTTATTGTCAGAAAAAACCCCCAAACCATCCAGCTTCTGCATGGTGGGAAGGGAGAGTGGGGAATGCTGTGGGATCAACAGAACCCCATGGCAGCCCCACTGTAGTCCTAACTCACACCATCACTGAACACAGTGCATGATTCCAAGGAAAGCAGCATATTTTACATCACATTTTACAAATTTACGTAGTATGTTACATATTTACAAAATATTTTACATCAGCACCACCAAATTCCTAATCCAAAGCTCTGTTGCATTGACAGCAAAGCTCCCATTTCTCTATGCCAGCCCTAATTAGGCACCAAACTGTTGCTTGGTAGATACTGTCTTCAAGAAATGCCTTTTGCCCTGAAGAAAATACACACCTGAGTAATATTCAGGTCCCACATCTGAAACCAAACCTTCACATACAGCAAAGTGTTTCACTTTTCCATCTGCCAGGTATCAATGAAAGAGGAAAGTGTGTGATACTCATTCCTACACTCCAACATCTACCTAGAGAAATGTCTTTTAAGTTATTAAAAATATTGCTGCAGCCCACTCACTTTCTGGTATCCTGAATCCCTTTCCTCTATTTGAAAGGACTGTTAAGTTAGAAATTCCAATTCAAGTTGAAAACAACTCAATTCAAATGAATAGGGACTAGCTCAGACTGAAATCAGATGAAAGAATTCACTGGACTTAACAAGGACTTCAGTTAACAGAAGATACAGGAAGTTCAGAATGAGTGAAAAAAATACATAAGACAGACAAACATATCCTAACCATAAACCTAAACAAGCAGCCTTTCAGGATATTACCTACTTGGGTAATTTCTGGGAATGAAAGCATCCTCACCACCTCTAAAGGTCAAAACACCAGCAAGATACAAATAGCACATTCAAAAATACCTAACAGGAATCAACCTTTTTCATGGAAATGCTCATGTCTATTGGCTCACTGCTCCTCAGCCACACCTGGAGCAGCACCAGTCTGGGACCATCCTGTGCCCAAGACTGACACAGCCCCACAATGTGCAAGGACCTCGAGGCTGAATGCACAGGTTTTGCATCACAGAAGTGATGTTTTATGAGAAGTTGAGAACATTTTACTCTGTGTCTGATGAAAAGAATTAAAAAAAATTAATCTCAAATCTCAAAAAAAAAAGCTCAAAACTCAACAAGCTTTGATTAGGTGAAGCCATTTAACAAAGAGTAGATCTCTCTCAAATTAGCAAACCTAAACCACTGCAACAGGGGCCACCAGCTGTGCCCAAAATGTCCTTTAGCTATGCAGGACACAGCTGGAAAGTGAGGAGCAATATCTGTACATAGCTTTGCACCCACAGAGCCCAGTTTGGAGAGGTGGCACAGTGAGTGCCACATGACTGCCTGCTCCGTTTTCTCCAGCCTTCTGCTCCGGTTGACCCTAAGACGGGTCTTTATCCACTCCACAAAAATCCTCCTCTGAGCAGCTTCAGAGGGCCCACAGAAATGAGCTGGTTTTGATCCTGGCTTGCTAATTTTAAGCTGGTTTTGACCACTTTGCACAGTTTTCTGTCATTAGCATGGCCCACCCTGCCAGAGACAAGCAAGATGCACCCACCAGGCTGAACAAAGAAATCTCAATAACTCCTTCTCATTACACTGCAAGAAGTGTTGCCCCAGGAAAGGAACTGTGAGCCATGGAATGGCTCATTGGCTGTACACCAAAGATGTTGGTATACACCAATGCTTTTGGTGGGTCAACACTATCAAGTAAAATAATTAGCAGCAAGATACTGGATCTTCCATCTCTCGGGTAGCAGTGCAGTTCTGCATGCTGCTCTCCCCAGAGAGGCTGCAACCATCAGACACAAAGAAATTAGGAGTCAAAGGAAAACTGAAAAAAAAAAAAAAAAAATGTGGAGGATTTCTTTCAAAAAATTTGTACAGCATAATTGTTTTATTAATTGTGAAACGAGAAGACATATTAAGCACCGTGTGGCCTGGGAGTGAGAAATTCAAGAGTATCTTCTGTATTTAGAGAGATAAAGAGGAGATGACTACGGTGTGAAATCAGAAGGAATAAGAAACTGGCTTCCCCTTTTAAGAGCAGCATCAATTAAACCCAGGGGAGGCGGGTGCAGTTTACTAGTTAATTAGTCCAGGGATGTGGTCCTTTCATGTGTAATTCAGAACAGGAACACCTGGTGTGCGGCACTTCAAAGCACGGGGGAGGAAAAAAGCCAAACAATGCAGGATAGGTCACAAAAGAAAGCAACAGCACAAGAACAAAAACTGTTTATATCTGACCTTCACCCTGCTGTAAATAAAGCAAGACGGTAGGGCCCCCTCCTCCCCGCCCGGGGAGAACAAACAGCTCTGGGCGCACAGGGGGACTCACAGAGAAAGAGAAGGAGAGGGGGAAGAGAGAGACATGGTGGTAACTAATTGTTTTACAACCTAATTAAAAGGAAAACAGACAGCACGATATAGATAGGGATATAATGATTTTAATCACGTTCTGATATGCAGAACCAGCAAAGACGGGGAAGGGAAACGCGATCCTCCGGCGGTGGGAGGCTGGAGGAAATGCCACCCGAGGGCAGGAAAACATGGGCAGGTTTGGGGCAACAAGCTCCCCACTGGGCCTGCACCCCAAGGTTTGTGACTGCCTCAGAATCTGGGTCAAGCTAGAAAGCTACAGACCAGGAAGGAGTCGTGATGTACAGACCTGCCCCTCCAAACCCAGGCTGAATTCTAGCACACTCCAAAGTTTCCCCATCCCTGCTATTGCACAGAGAACTCTTCAGCAGCATGCCTGAATCATGCTGAAACTGGAAGCAGATGCAGTGTGATAAAACTTTTACAGTGCTTTATCTCATCAAACACAATAGTACTCATTAAACCCAAGGAGGTGTTATTTCTGTCTTGCAGAAGGAAAACCAAGAGGGAGATTAATTTAGCAGCCAGAAGTGACAGAGCAATCAGCAGCAATGATCAGCCATTGGCTTCCCAACTTCTTCAGTGACTTTGCTGCTCAGTCAGCAAAACCCACCAGAAGATGGCCAGATCTGGTAATATGAACAATATTTTATGGGATGGGGTTAGGACAGGAAAATCTCTGAAGAGGATTACTCAAGAAGAGCACGAGCATGTGTATGGTGATGCAAGAATCTCACAGAAGTCTGGCAACTTCAAAAAAAAGTGAAAAAAATAATCTAAAAATTTTAAAAATCCTGATTTCTGAACATATATTTAAACCAGATTCCTTTATTTTATTGGTGCTGAGTTCATTCACTCATTGCTAAGCTTGATCTATCACAGTAAAGAAAGATGCTGCTATTTTCAAACACTGGACTGCAATTTAAGAAACATGATTTAGTCTTTAATCTGCTGCTATCTTTCTTAGAATCCCACAGCAATTAAGCTGAGTCTCATTTTGCCATCTGTAAAAGAGAAGTGGTGTGAAGAAACTGGGTTTGTGGAAAATGCCCCACAGAAGGGAGGCATTATTACAGATAAAGCTTACTTATGTTTAAATAGCAATTTTTATGTTTCACAAACCAGTTATGAAAACCCTATGTCTTGTCCTAAACCACCGTCTGTTCCCCAAATCATTTTTAAAAATTACCAAAAAATGGCATAATGGGGACTTTTTGCAAAACTCCAACTTACAATGTAGAATTCAGGCCAGCACAACAAATAATACTTGATAACTTTCTGGACACAACACACAGAGCAGCACCGTGTTAATACCAGCAACAGCACAGACACACTGAGTGACTGATAGTTTGGGAAACTATGGGAATAAAACCTAAATAATCCCTCTTCTTCTCCCTTCTTCTCCTTAAGAAATAACACAGAATAGGGGTTTTTCTATTTCATAAGTGGAAAACGGGTATATTGAACAGCATGCATGCAAACACATTTCAGAATGGGCTTGGTGATAGTTGGGAATAAGAAAGTAAATTATATCTATTTGGTGACTTGTCTTTGCTTACTTCTCTATCATTTATACTCAGCTTGGAGATCAGAAATGTGGGAATATTTTCTAGAATGAGCTTTCCAAAGCAGCCTGAAGAACTCTCAAAGTATTCCTCTTCACCTATGCTCAGATGGGAAGGGCAAGCCCCCTTATTAAAAAAAAAAAAAAAAAAAAAAAAAAAAAGAAGTTATTTAATGAGCAGTGACCTCTCCAGAAGCTGCATTTGTCTTACTAAAACGTGGCCATCATTCAAGGGGCCATATAACAGGAGTTCAGTGCTGAAATGTTTCGGGGTATTTTGGGGTTGAGTTTTTTTGTTTTGTTTTGTGTTGTTTTGGGAAGGGAGGGGGATTGCAACAAAACATCCAGCACAAATCTCACGAGAACAATGGCAATAAGGCGACATGAATGTTCAGTCAACAAGCTTTGATTAGGTGAAGCCATTTAACAAAGAGCAGATCTCTCCAAAGTACCTCCATGCATGGCACGTGTGCACTGCAGAACCCAAACCAGCACAAAATGGATTTTGTTGGATCTTTCACCAGTTCATCCCAAAATCACTCCCACTCTGCTACCCCTGGGATGTGGCTAACATCACCTCTGCATGACAGCCCATGGGATGGCACAGCAAAGCTCTGTGGGCTCCCAAGATCTCCCAGCAAACAAGGGCTGGGTGCCTTTCTGCACCCAAGAGGGGAATAGGTAAAAGTAGGTGGAAAACAGTTGGTCAAGTCCAAGTTAAATGTGGGGGGGAAAAGAAAAAAAATTGGTTTTGCAATCTCACAGCTCACAGATACCCTTGGCTAATCTGTGTGAACCAAGCAAAGTCACTGCTAAGTACATAAGACTGTAGGCCAATATTTAATTCCAAAGAGGAGTAAGAGAGGAAGCAGGTAATAAAAGACAGGGGCAATGAAAACTGAAGGGAATAATCCCAGGTCACAGGACACTGCCAGGGCTCGAGTTCTCACCAGCCTGGGCCTCTCTAGGTGATCCTAGGTTAGGTAAGAAGTCAATCAGCTACAGAAATTGCACATATATCATTATATCCAGCTGTTCAGACACAGCTACAGCATTTATTTGGCTTTGGTTGGGGTTTTATTTTTATGATTTTCTGTTTTCAATTTGCAATTACAAGACTGTTACTAAGTTATTGCTAAATAAGCCCAGGCTTTGCCTTAACATGTTCCTTTTGAACCACAACAGAAGACAAAATTCTTAACATGAAATTTGTCTTCTGTTGTGGTTCAAAAGGAACTGGAAGAAAAGTGACAAACCCTTGGCACTCCTGTCTTCCTGAAAGCAGAGGCTCAGTGGGGCACAAGACCATGCTCTCAGAAACAGAGCTTTGAGCAGTATTTCCTTAAAAGCAGCAAGGAGTGTCTAAAAGGGCCTAAGAGGGCCAGATGACAGCAGTTAGGAGAGGTTTCTGCAGAGGGGGAATAAACTGCAGCCTTTCCTGGAAAGAAAGAAAAATGAAGACCTGAAGGCACACCCCAAGATTTGCATGAGTTCTTGCCAAGGGGTAATTCTCATACCAAGGGGTGAGTCTTACACCAATATAGATTTTTTTGGAGGTTAATTATTATGCATGTAAAAGAGAAACTCTCTCTCTTTGTGCAATGCTTGACTCATGCAATGAAAAACAAAACCTCCATCGGTTTGAAAAAATGAAGAAAAATAGAGATGACAATTAAACAGGGAAAGTTCAGGTTTTTTCTGTGATCTGTGGTTCCTCAGTGAGGATCCATTTGACTCCTCCATTACTAAAACTGCCCAGGGAGTTAAAAGGTAGCAGACTATACCATCTGTGGAGGATTCACCTGGGCTGCTTTAGGACCCAGTGCTGACTGGATGAGCTCCCACACTGCCTGCTCTCCCTGTGGATTCATGGGGAGTCCCAAAAGCCAAACCAGGGTGGAGGTTCCCTGCTGGGTTTGAAGGAAAGGCACCTGATTCCGGGGCAGTGAGGCCACCCTGTGCTGCCATCTGATTAACACCAGTCCCTCTTAGAGGCACAGGACCTCCCACCAGAGCTCCCTGGACACACTTGCACCACAGTGCCCAAAGGCCCTGAAGGCGTTTGTTTGGATGGGACCATAAATCAAAGCTAGCATGCTACATTTTGGACAAATTTATATTTCTAACCCATGGTATCTTCCTGTGCCAAGCACGCAGAACAAAACCTCTTCAGTGTCTTGCAGGAAGCAGTAGCACCTTCTAAACCATTAGCACCCTTCTAGCTAGCACAACCATGATAAATCACTGGGAATGAAAGTATGCACAGTGTTTTTTTTCATTTGTGGCACTTCTATTTCCTTTAATGTGTGCCTGATAAAATGTTTTCTAAGCATTGCCTTTAGTATGTGTTTATCCCAAAGGGACCATTCCAGGAGGACAAAAAAAATGCAGCACCTACTACTGCCAGGTTTGCCTTCAAAGCCATGAACACACACTTCATTCACTTGAATAAATTTCCTTTTTATCTAATACATCCAGTGATGCTCCAGGCTTGTGCTTCACGGACGTGTCCTACCTTTCAGCAGAAACTCTGAAACAGAAGTTAAGTTAGCCAAGAACAAAGTTACCCTCACGAAAATACTTGTCTGGAAGGCCCCCGCTTCAACAAGAAGAGTATTTAATTTTTAAATATTCTTACTGTTAAAGACAGCTCAACTTTTTGGGGAGCCAGTCCCTTGAGGTTGAGAGGGGCTGAGTGCCTTCAACTCTCAGGAAGGAAAAGGACACACTTAAACAGGAGAGCTCTGCTTGTGCAGCTGAAACAAACACTTTCCTTCCACCTGTGTCTTCATTAAAGGGGAAAAATGGTGAGGTCAAAGAGTACAAAGAATGTGGCCACACTTTCTGCTTTAACCATTTGCAAATTAATGGCAGAGCTGCTGCCTCAGCCTCAGCCAGAACAAAATCCCTCCTACCCCATCTCCAGCCACTGCTCCGAATGTGTCCCTGGCTAGGCAGCAGATTACAGTCCCCACTCCTTTAAAGAGCACCCTGATAATATGCAGGGCTAAAATGTCAGAAGCTATTAGAAACTCTCAGACACACAATATATCTCCATCCCCACGTTTTCCCCTTGCACTGCGCAATAACAGACAACAGGCATGCAAACTGCTCAGCTGCAACTGTTCCAAGTCGAATAATTACAACTTGTCAGAAAGAATTAATTTTCCCATTTCTCATAAAGATGTGTAAAAATTACCATGTTATTATACACTGACACTCTCTGGAGGCAGACACAAAATTTAATTTTGAATTCTTTCCGCATATTAAATTAAATCCATAAATAAGAGTTTAGGCATTCACTCGGAAGCATATGTTCATTGGGAGCGAAAGCCAACACGAGCCTGGCTGTAATGGTTGTTGTAATGTTTTAATAGCTCGCTTCTTCTAAGCACCAATAAATTTACATGATCATAACAGTCGTGGGCATACAAGAAGCCCATTACTGTCTGGGCACAGGCAGCAGCGTTAACAGGATGGAAAAATGGAAGGGGGGGGGAGAACCCTTAAATAAAATTAGGCAACTGCACTTGTCAGCTGCTCCATGATTGAATTTTTAATATTGTGGTCAATTGGTCAAAACAAATAATGGGATAAAATATTTTAATGTATTTAAAACCTGCTTCTGTGGTTAACAGAGTTTATCTGTCTCTTTCCGCGCACGGCTTCAGACTTGTCAGGCTGCATTTCCATCCTGTGAGCGTGCTGACAGGAGGAAGGCTCGTCCTGGCATCATCTCCCCAGCTCCTGCTGGCCAGCAGGGCTGGTCTGAGGCTGCAAAGGGCCTGGTGACAGCCACACCCCTTCCCAGCACCAACCATGCAGCCCCAAATGCCTGGCACCTGATGCCAGTGGATTTTGAAATAAAACTCATGGAGAGGGTGGACGGCAGTTGATCCCACACCCCTTGGGATGCTGGGCAGAGCAGCCCTGAAGATAAGTGAAGAAGCAATTTCCAGATATTTATTTCCTTTCACCTCCCCAAGACAATCCCTGTGTAGGTACAGAAACATCTCAGACTCCAGTGCAGGCTTTATGCACAAACCCAAGCTACACTTGCTCCTTCAGCCCAGGCTGCAGCTGCCCTGCTTGCCTGTACTTGGATGTTCCTCATGCTCCTTCCTTTTGAATTTCCAATGATCTGTCATATAGATACCTCCATAAGTGAAGCTGAGTTTTCCAACAGGGAATTTCAATGTGATATGAAGCTTAGCTGTAAAGATGGGCTCCTGAAACTTCTTTTTGAATATGGGCAATGGAAGATCACAGCTAACCTTATGCTCTGCTTAAATCAGGCCACCACACACTGTCCCTGCCTTTCTTATATGTACAGTAAGATGGTTATTTGAAAACTTAATTATTTTTAAGAAAAAAATCCCAGTTATCTCCAAATCTCTGCTTGCCACATCCAAAACTGGGACCATACTATGTGTGTGTGCACAGCCACACATCCCCAGAGAGTGACCCACCCTGCAGGGTCAAAGGCAAGCCAGCTCCTCCAAAAACCTGTGTATTACAAGCCTTCACAACATTTTCTTTCCTACCAGGATAGGCAATGCATAGAAGTCAGTATTATCTCTACAAGCACACATTTGTTCAAAATAAGTTATTTAGTCCCTTACAGGCAGCAAAAAGCACAGCCACAGATAGCCAAGCATTTTTTCATCTGCAATCACACAACATTTTGAGGACAGCACTGCAAACCCATCTCCAACAGAAGAGTAGCTGTTGTGGGAGTTGGACAGGCTTCTGAGCCCTCACTTATCTGCCCAAGGCTCCACTGATGCCCAGACACCCAGCTCAGCACATTCAGGTTTGTGTAACTGCCCTGGGGCACACCAGCCCTGATGGGCAGCCCCAGATGTGGTGCCAGGGCAGGGACACACCACAAGCACCAGCACTGGCATCTGGAGCAGCCAAGAAGAGGCCAGCAGCCAGCAAAGCACAGCCATCCTCTCTCATAACATCACTCACTTTCAATCCTCAGAGAGAGTCAATGCTCAGCTGAGGTCAACTACGAGCAAAAAATTAATCCTTGTGCTTTGAAATCTGCTGGTGATGTACAGCACACACCCCAAACTGGGGTTGTCAGGCTAATTTCCAGGAGATACCACCATAAATACTATAAATACCCAGGCAGACAGCTACAGGTGATGCTCACACTATCAGAGAGCTGCCTGCCTTGCAGCTGCTCCCAGTGCTCAAATTTGCCAGAATTTCACTGCCCCGAGTTGAGCCCTTAATAATTGGAGATAATGGGATGGAGCTAAAGAGAGCCCAGCAGCAGTAATGCTGTTTTGGAAAGGTTTAAAAAAGTTTACAAGTAAGAAGAGATGGCTTTGTACAGACTCCTCAGAGGTACAGGTGATTCAGAAAATGAGTATGGCAATAAAACTAGAACACAGCTCTTTGAAGCTGAGGAAATGTGGAGTTTTTAAGTGTTGCATTTTTGACATTGTATTTTCAGTGCCTTGGCCACAAGACCGAATTCTGAAACCAAAACTTGACAGATTTTGAGAAAGCATCTTTCAGTGGTGTGGCAGCACTAGTTACAGAAACCCAGGAGGCACCAGGATTCCACTTTTCACTGACAAATATCATTCTTACTCAGAGGTGCAGACACTGAAACCCTTCTCACCTACTGTGTAGCAGCTTCTCTGAAATGAATTTGCAACCTCAGCCTAGATCCTAGCGGGCAAAAAAAGAAAAAAAAACCAAAAACCTCACTACCCCAGAAGGCAAAACCCCCTAAAGCACTTGGTATTAATTGGCCATCCTGGCTGGTGGTCTCAGGACTGGGCCATGGGCATGGAAAATGAACAAGCTCCTGACCTTCTTCTGATCCTCTCCACGAGGGCTGAGACAATGCCTGGGCTATGCACTGCCATTTCCTATTTAATTAAATGGCTAAATGGAAGATTTCCTCTGTGGCTAAATGGGAGGTTTCTTTTTCCAGGGCTGCTCTCAGTCTAGTAACTTGCAGTCGTTTAGGTTGACTGTAACATTTAAAGGAAATAATTCCCCCCTTCAGCTTCCCTAGAACAAAGGAAAGAGTCCTGCACCAGAACTGCAGCTCAGCTTATGGAGAGACAGATTTATATGTGTGTCTTTTGATTTGCATCATTCTTTTCTTTCTAAAGGGACAACCCATGTCATTATTCCCCTTTAAAAATAAGACAGGTTTACCTCTAAAGCCACTGTAGAGAGAACTTCTGAAATGTGAGAGTGAGTTGCCTCCATGTTCAGATGTGCAAACTTCAGCTACCTGATGGTGATGATATATGCACATTATATAATACATATATGTGGAAAACAGCCTTGATGTGACAGCTGGGTCCTGAGGCATCGTGGTAGTCACTGCATTTGAAAGACAGCTTCTCTACCAAACCACTCAAACAGTAAAATGAACACAATATACTCTCCAGCTAGAGCTATGCCCTTAAGCTTCAGTTGGAAGAGGAAAAGAAAACTTCTCATTGAAGTCTATTTTAATTAGGGCTGCAGAGAACCAGTTTGAATGAAAGCCTGCCTTTATTTTTTTCCCCCTTTTTTTTTGTTTTCTTTCCTCCTTTTTTTTGTTTTGGAAGCCAAGGTAGAGTTTAAAAAAATCTTGGGTGGGGTGAAAGCCAAAAGAAATGCTGAAGTAAACTTGCATTTGAACATCCTTTAGCTGAAGAAATTCCTCGTGAAAACTTGGATTTAGGGATGACAAAGAAAGGATGGGTTCTTATATTCAGTCTGCTTCTCCCATATGATCTGCAGACTGGCTCTGTCATAAAAGCTAGAAAACACTAAACAAGTTATACAGCATTTGCTTAACTGACAAAATATTCACTGATTATTACTGCCATTAGCCTGTTCTTTTTGATTTCCCTATGTATTTGTTTCTCAGCTATTTGGATGTTTAGTATCCTGACATGATGTGTCTCCAAAGCTCTGTCAGATGCTATCTTTCTAGATTAAATACATACAGAAGGAAATGCTTCATGCTTGCCTGTGACAACTGCCTTGCCTCAGCGTGGACTCCCAGGAAGGTCACAGAACCTGCATCCATCTGTGTGAGCATCAACAGCAGCTCTGTGGTACCTGCCTGCCTCCACTCCTGCTAGATTTAATCACCAGGAGAAGCTGGAAACACAGCACAAATAGCTGAAAGCCTCCTAGGTGGCATGAATCCACCTGCCAGAACTTGTGGCTGTCTGGAATACCCTTCAGTGTTCCAAGGAAGAGGGCTGGAATACCCTTCAGTGTCTCAAGCAAAACGGCTTTTCCTATTTCCCTGCCTGCCCCAGGTACGAACTCACCTCATGTGCCTGGGGGCTGTATGCTGTGACTTTAAATACAGGGACCTGGGCTCAAAGATTGTGAGTTCATTGCTGGGCAAGCAGAAGAGACTGTGAGTTCATTTCTGAGAGCACAAAGCCAATTTAAGCAGATGCAGAAATGATTCTGAAACAACAATGCTGCAGAATTCAGTGAGGAGGCGAAAGGAGAGAGCTGCAGCACCAACCCAGCACAGGCATAAGGAAACTGTAATCATATCTAATTAGAGTTAAAATAATGTTTCCCTTTGAAATGTTTAATTAGCTCTGTTTTATTACATAAACATTCTTGATGCAGAGCATACTGAGCTAGAAGAGTCTGATGAGTTAAACAGAGCAAAGTGCTCGGGCGCCCAGTGAGGGGCAAAACCTGACAAGGAGTGGCTGTTGTTACCAGATGTCTGGACCATCAGTGGAGCCATGATGCTTGCTGCAAACAGCAGGCTATCATTTCAACCTTTGTTGCCTCTACTGAAGCCTCCCATCGTGCTTTCAATTTAACAGCATCACAAGGAGACAAAGACATTTCTTACAATATGCCTTTCAGTTCAGAGACAAATCCCATTTAAACTTGTTCAACCTCTCATAACGTATTAGTTATTGTTGCCAGCCTGCATGTCCTCTGGCTACACACTAGTTGTTCTGGAAAAGGGAAGCTTTTTTTTCCCTCCCCCCACCACCCCCCCGCCCTTTATCTCTCTCTCTTTTCTTTTTCTTTTTTTTTTTTTTTTAATTCTTGCCCTTCAGTTTGATAAAGCAAGACCAGATTTACTGGCAAACTTACAGCATGCTTGTCACAAGCTTGCAGCAAATTTAATTAACCTTATTACAAATATGGTTTTCTTGAAGATTACATCACAATCTGGTTTCACATCGCCTGCTGCTGATTCAACATATTCTGTGCTTTGGAGAATATGTTCATTTTCTGAAAAAGGTCAAAATGTTAAAATAGCTAAAACTTTGCTATTTCTTCTGAGTTCCTGTTCAAATCTTGTGGTGTACCAACACTTTGTCTTACAAGCAGCGTTCTTGTGTGCCAGTTGTAGATGGGTTCACTTCACAGGACAGTTTACATCCTTTTAACAACAGGGACAGCCAGATGATGGGAAATTTGCTAGTTTAACCCCTCATTAGCACACTAGGACAAAATCCCTAAGAATGCATATGTAGAATGAGTTTTGTCCAGAAAAGAGGAAACAAGTAGCACTTAGTTGAATGATTTGGAATTTCGGACTGAGTTAAGGTATTATTTCTGCTCAGGAACTCTGACAGTGAGAGTGCATTAATTGGCTAAGATTAGCAAAATAAATTAATAAATTTTTAATTCAGCACAGTTTTTTAAACCCTTAAATGTTTCAGTAAAGGACTTTTAGGTCTCAGTTTTCAGAAACAGGAACAAGAAATTCCCTGTGACAGAAATCTTAGGCCAGCATTCTCTATCAGCACACTTCAGACTTTGAGGAGCTGGATAAATATATCTTGAACTACACCTGAATTTGGAACCTTTACTATTTGCAGAGACTGAGTTAGTCCCCTTGAAAGTGCATGCTCTCTCCTAAAACTCTGGGAGAAAGATGATTCCTTACATGTTTAGTTTTTTCATTTAGTGTCTAGAAGAGAAATGCCCTTGTCTGTACTCATGCAATAACAAAGCAAGACTTCACAGGCTGATATTCTCTTATGGTGTGGGAGGAAGCAGAGGAAAACATTCACAACATCTGTACTAAAAAATCCTCTTTAATAAAGCATAAAAAGGGAGTGTAAAAGAAAGACACCTTTGCTAATCACTAACTCTGTAATTCTATTAGCACACAGGTGTTATCAAATCAGTGAGCAGTGGATGCAGGAAAGATTATGCAGAACAAAAACCCCCAAAGCAAACATTAGCAGGGATCTAAAAGCTTGGCACATCCCAGATTGTTATTCCACATCCCATTTTGGCTCCCACACACCACACAGATGAGGTGGGTGGCCAGCACAGGGCAGGTGCAGCAAAGCCATCCCATGGAGAGCAGCTATGCTCTGGGGGAGAGAGTCTGCAACAGCACAATTGGTACAAGAGTGTGTAAATATGGGGTTAGAATCAGTACTAGGGTGTGTAAACACAGGGTTAGAATTAGTACTAGGGAGTGTAAACACAGGGTTAGAATCAGTGCTAGAGTGTGTAAACACAGGGTTAGAACCAGTACTAGGGTGTGTAAACACAGGGTTAGAATCAGTACTAGGGAGTGTAAACACAGGGTTAGAATCAGTACTAGGGAGTGTAAACACAGGGTTAGAATCAGTACTAGGGTGTGTAAATACAGGGTTAGAATCAGTACTAGGGAGTGTAAACACAGGGTTAGAATCAGTACTAGGGAGTGTAAACACAGGGTTAGAATCAGTACTAGGGTGTGTAAATACAGGGTTAGAATCAGTACTAGGGAGTGTAAACACAGGGTTAGAATCAGTAGTGGTGTGTGTAAACATGTGGTTAGAGTCAGTACTAATAGAATCAGTACTAGAGCGTGTAAGCACACGGTTACAGTCAGTAGTAGAGTGTGTAAACTCGTGGTTACAATCAGTACTAGCAGAATCAGTACTAGAGTGTGTAAACACAGGGTTAGAATCAGTACTAGAGTGTGTAAACACAAGGTTAGAATCAGTACTAGAGTGTGTAAACACAGGGTTAGAATCAGTACTAGGGAGTGTAAACACGTGGTTACAATCAGTAGCAGTGTGTGTAAACGTGGTTAGAGTCAGTACTAATAGAATCAGTACTAGAGCGTGTAAGCACACAGTTACAGTCAGTAGTAGAGTGTGTAAACTCGTGGTTACAATCAGTACTAGCAGAATCAGTACTAGAGTGTGTAAACTGGTGGTTCTGGTGCAGTGCCTTTTGCAGGTACCAACTCCCCCATGGCTAGGAACACTTCTTGCTTCTACACCTATGTGTAGATCACAAATGTTCAGTATCATTTAACCAAGAGGTCTGAAAACAAGTAAGAACACTCATCCAAGAAAGACAAAAAGCATCCCCCTACCAAGGTCACTTTTTCCCCCTTGCAAGAGAAAAACAAAACAAACAAGCAAAACTCTCCATCCTGTTCCAATAACCAAACCTCTCCCCCACTGTTCTGCTAAACCCAATTAATCCATAGGTTGTTGCAGCACTGCCACACATGGAGGTTGTGCATTATTTTATGGATTCACTTTACAACCACACAATACAAACATTAGATCATTTTAAACCAAAACAAGGTCCTTGATTCTCTCAGGAATGTACTTACCATTAGGGACATATTTTGAAACTTTCCACAAAATATCCAAAGAACTAATTAGGAAATGGATAATGCAGCTAAGGAAGATGTTCTGCTGAGCCTGCTACTCAAGAAGCATCAAGAAATGGTGAAGGACGTGAAAGTCAAGGGGAGGCTCAGCCACAGTGAACAGGACAGGGTAAACATTCAGGATTTTAAGCTTCTGAGAGGAGTGAGGAAGACATAGAAGCACTGTTTGGACCCCAGCAGAGCTGGTTTCAGATTGTGCTGGAATTTACTTGTCAGGATCCCAGGGACACTTCCCTTGAAGGGAAAGGAGCTCAAGAAGAGCTGCTGGATTTCCAAACCACAACCTCATCTAAAGAAAATGCAGTCTATCCCTATAAGTAGAAGATGAATCAAGGGTGGCAGAGGGCCAGCAGGGCTGACAGAGAACTCCTCAAATGCAAAACAAGGTCTATAGGCAATGGAAGAAGGTACAAAGAACAAATTGATACGTTGTCTAAGCACACAGGGGGTTAAAGATGTGAGATGGAACCAGAAAAGGAAGTGAAAGCTGCAAGAAGAGCTCCGCTAAGTCCCTTAGAGAGGAGAGACAAAGCCAGAACTTCGTGAGAGACACACAGCAAAATAGGACAGGAGGCAATGGAAATATCAGGTGACTGTAAGATTTTTTACCATGAGGATGGTCACCTCTGCCAGCACCTGAGCTGGGGGGCTGTGGAGCCTCCAGCCTTGCAAAGATTACAAAGGCAGCTCCACATCCTGCTGCAGGGGTTAGACAAGGGCTCCATTCCAGCCTGCACCATGCTGGGACCCTACAACTGCATGAAATGTGAATCATATTGGTCTTCCACCACTTAAAAAGAACACCACTTAAAGAAATATTCCATCATTAATGGAATTGTTTTGGTCCTTTGTGCAGTCTGTAATAGTTCCAGCACTGAGTGATTTACTTGGCATGTTTTTATTTCTACTTCTAACAAGTGTTAGTCCATCTGATTAACTTACATCCTCTGTGCCTTACACTGATGCTGTACACAAATACCCCACTGAAAATGGGGTAAGAGAAATCTGAATACCACCCCAGCACTTCAAACTCATTTACTTCTGCTTGCTTTCATCCCTGTGTTGGCCATGTAGGTTATAAACCAGAAATCTTTCTTTAGGAGTTTGTGCCTGGCAATTGGCAGCTCACCAAAGCTCTCCCTGCCCCCTACTTCTAACATGATTCCCGTTCCAAAAGCCCTTCAACATCACAGGAGTGGATCCTGCTTTTTGCAAGCATTAAATCCTGTTTAGATATATGGATGGTTTTGAGAAGAAGATTTGCTGGACTGACTGCTGCTGGCTTTCACCTCCATGGTCCCTGCAAACCCACACAGCTTTTGCCAATGGGATGGGAAGGTTTCTGGAAAATTGTCAGCACATTCAAGTGCTGTTCCCTGCAGTAATTCTGCTTCCTTCATACAGCTTTGAGCTCTTCTTCGTGCTCCTCACAACTTTCCAGGCAGCCTGACAGAGGGGGATTGAAGCAATCAGAACAAATTCACTGAAGGGGACAATTGCTGCCCAGAGATTTTGGGTTCCCCCACTTTTTTGGGTGATGTGTGACCTATGTGTAGGAAGAGACAGGAAGGGGAGCTTTTTCTCTCTAACAATTCTATACAATCCTCTGGAGTACTGTAGAATGAAAGGCTTGATATTTTTATAAAAGCAGTAACATCACCCCAAAATAAATACTTCAAGATTTATATAATTTCTGAATTCTCAACTCTTGGAACACAACTGGAGACCTTTAGATGATTTTCCTGCTACTACTGTTACCAACAATCCTAAAAGAGAAGCCCACTACTCATTGTATATAAAACTGCATTCCCTGGAAGTTTATAGCAGCCAGCTCTCTTACCACAATCCTCTATTGACAAAGCACCTGTTTATGCTACCAACAAATTTAAAAAAAGAAAAAAAGAAAGACCTTTCCTCTTGTTCAGTAGGTCCATGCATTATTACAGTACATGAGAGACCTGCACACAATTTTTCTCAAAATTCCCAAAATTAGCTGGGAAGGGAATAGCTTCTCCATTCTTCAAAATTCAAGTTCCAAAATGGGAAAACACCAGCAGTGTTAGAAGCACAACATACACGAGCAACCAGTTTAATCAACTGCCCTGGCAGCAGTTAGAGAACTCACTTTGAACATAATAGAACCTTTAAGTTTCTACCAAAATTGATTCAGATAAAAGCCTTTACCTGTATCACGTTTTGGGGGCATATGCTGGGTCTCCTGGTCCCTTCCCCTACAGCCAAACAACTGGGAGGTAAAGGCTTTTATCTGGTGTGAAGGAAAACAAAAAGCACTTCTCAAGTTTGAATCAGGTAGGGCAAGAACTTAGCCAGATCAGTAAAGCCACAGTGACTTCCCAGAAGATTAAAATAACTTACAGATTTTTCTCATCTGGTTTTGATGAGAAAATAGAACCTGGAGATAAGAAACTTTTCTCCACAGAAGTTTCATTGGACTTGACATATTCCAAGAGAAACGTATGGTTTCACTTGAAAAATTCCAGAGGAAAATAAGGTTTATTTGAAAAAAACCCAACCTTTGACCACCTCTAAACTTTAACCCTAACTTGTGGTAGATAATGGTTCTATCTGCACTGATGCACAGAACAAAGTGGAAGTGAACATTTTTAGGGGTGTGCAAAGAGGCTTTCATAACTCCCTAACAGTGAGCTGAAATGAAGATGGACAAGAGATGAATTGGAATTTTCAGTAAGTGTACATAGCAAATTCCAGAAGTATTATTGAAATTCATTATTGTGGACCAGAAACAGGAAACCTAAGATGAAGCACTCTGAAGTTAAATGTCTTGGTTCATATAAAAGGAGGGGAAAAAAGAGCCAGGAGATGACACATAAAGAGGGAATCTCGTGGCAGTGGTCAGGTGGGAAATTTTCTGCCCCAAATTTGATGATCTAAACAGACACACAGACAAAAACTGTTTTGCACCACTCACTGATGTCTTCAAGAATGGTGCATCTAATAGCAGCTCCTCTATCCTAAGTCAGGGGGTTGGGAAATGCCCCACACCCCAGAGATGTTCTAGGTTAATGGGCTCTAATTCCTTTTGTGTGCAGCAGAAATGTGCACTGCTCCCACAGTAATCTGAATGGTGCTGATGCTCATGGAATTTCTGGTCATTCATGCAAAAAGGAAACAGAAAAATCTTGTTCTCTGCTCTCTCATTTGGTCCCCTCTGCAGTGCCAGAGCCCAGCATTCTTTGAACAAGGCACCCTGATTAAAAGTGAGACAGATTTGTTACACAGACCACATAACACTCCAATATCTACTAAAAGGAAAGCTCAGGAGAAGCCCATCACCACCCAGTTATTTTCAATAAGTTTTCCTGCTAATGGAAATAAACAAAAGTGATTGGATGGCTGCAAGAATTGCTTCAGTGACATATGCTGCACATAAAAGCTAAAGGCTAGATGTGAAGATAGCAGCAGCAATTAATGAGGAGAGTTGGAAAACCAACATCTCCCAAACTAGGGAACACTGCTTTCTGTGCAACTGCATTTTTTTTATTGCATGGAGGGTTCATTTCCAGTCCAGGAACTGCAAATATCCAGTTGGAGTGATTGTAGCTGCTACCTGGAAATGACATGGCTGAAGTTTGGTTAACCAAGAGTGAGATGGTTTGTGACCCATTGCCCTGGGAGGCTGAGGAGATTTATAAAAATATCAGTCTTGGGCCTTGTGTGAGGTTTGAGCAAGATTTGTGAGAGGTTTGTCTGCAAAAATCTGGGAAATTCTGATGAACACTTTAAAAATAGGGGTTAAAATAAATTATACACTCATAGGAATAAGAGAGGGAACATTCCTGACATAGAAGTTCCACGTTCATTCAAAGATCCACCACTCTTACATTTCAGGTTACTGCTTCAAAAGGTAACAGTGACAATTATCCAAAGAAACAAAAGCTTTTCAAAATTGAACACAGACAAATTGGCAATTATTCTGCACTCCTCCAGGATGTCTGGGATGGACTTTTCAAAAGAAAAAAAAAAAAAAGGCCAATAAATTTGAGGTAGAAAGGAAACAGTTTTGCACAAATTTATAAACTTCCAATCAGAGCTTTTCAATATGAACAGTTTAATAAATGAAATTTAAAATTCCCAAAAAACAGATAAAGAGGCACTTAACCCATCTCTAGATAAAGAAATCCTTTTACCTCTTTCTTCACTTCCATTAGTGATTCCATCAAACAAGCTAATCTACATTTTCTCTAAAAATTTGATAATTCTATTTTGGGTGAATTATCTATTCCATTTAAACAAGAGCACTATCCCTTCTAACAAGAACTTGAATTTTTAGAATTTCTTCTCTATTTTCACAGGAGCAGCAAAATTCCTCAAACACAAGGAAAAATGTTATACATATGTAAACTGATACTGTTCTCTAAAAGCTGTTTTGTCAGGAAAATTCAATAGCTCCAAGGGAAAGGCTCGCATCTGAAGTTTTCTGGCCCAGTTCTTTGGGACCATGAAATTTACATAGAGTAAATAAGGCCTGTAAATCCATAAAGTACCATCTATTTATAGTAGAGCTCAGTAATCTTCAAGCACTTCTCATTAAGATGACAGTTACATCACCTTTGATTAATATTTTTGCTATTATTTCCAGCTCCATTTTGTAGAATA
Source organism: Agelaius phoeniceus (assembly GCF_051311805.1). NCBI lineage: Eukaryota > Metazoa > Chordata > Aves > Passeriformes > Icteridae > Agelaius > Agelaius phoeniceus. Next base: position 1,012,643 of record NC_135269.1, read on the forward strand.
AAAACCTAACATCAGTACCACTTTGGATTTATATGACATCTCCCAATGCAAAGTGATGTTAGCATGCTTTAAAAAAAATATCCATTATATATTCTTATCAGCTCAACAATGAAATGAGCCACCTGTGGTGGGCAGGCAAAGCACAACACAACACAACAGTGGAGTGGAGAGGGAATGGAGATTTTTGCTGGCATTAAAGCATGACCTCAGGGTTATAGAACAGGTCAAGGATTTTTTAAAGCCCCTGCAGAACAGGAATCTCTGGCTGGAAGTCTGGGCACAGGGAACACAAACCAGTTGAGTCACAATGGCAAAGGTAAGCCATGAAGGTGACTTGCACTTGTTGGAACCTGGGGTTTGCTGCAAAAGCCTCACATTTTTGCTGCTTTATGATGGTCAATCATAGTTTGACTCAACGAAATGAAGCGCTTTAAAAAAAAAATAAATTAAAAACCTCCTAAACACTGTAATTAATCTTAACAATGCAGGAATGGGAATGATACTGCCTGAATGAGTCCTTGATGTACAGGACTTGCTGTAAGAGTGCTGCACACTTTGGCTTCTCGCTGATTTTAGCAGCCCTCCCACTTTAAACCCACAGCTCAGAGCCAAGGCCTGGAGTGTGCTCCCAGCAGTGGGAAGGGCTTGGATGCAGGGCTTCAATGGTTACTGAGCTCCAAGGGCAGCATCCAGCCCTTGCCCTGGGAGACACCAGCCCTGTGATCACTGGTACTGACAAACTCAGCCCTTTATTGCTCAAGAAGGGGTTTTTTTTACAGCTTTTTGTCTCTAATGTAGGCAAATGAGGTCTGCAAATATTCACCAGAGCCAGGCATGCTGTGAGCATCCTCTTAATGAGACCATAAGGATGCAAGCAGGAAGAGCCATTTCAGCAGGTCTAAAACATAATACCCAACAGTTAGATTTCCTAATTCCACCTAAGTGTGAGCAACTGAAAAGTAGGGGCAGAAAGCATTTAAAATCAGGAACGAAGCAATACAGGAACTGCCACCATGGATTTAAAGAAGGCAGGACAGCTTTCAAGAGCTGATTGAATCAAGCAAATGCCCCAAATAATCCCAGCTCCTTTTCTGTTTTCCAATCACTCTGCCCTTAGAGTAGTTTGCACTGTTTAAGAAACATACTGAACATTCTCTACCAACAATTCTCTCCACATTTAATGTTTACCAGCAGGCAGAATATTATTTATACCAGGAATCTTATTTGCTAGACAGCACAACAAATAACTGGCAGCCTTGACACCATCCCAGTGTGCCCAGGCAAAGTCTTTTCAGCTCCCCCTCTATAATTCCCAAAATTGTGTTTACCCACAGTTTATCAGAATGACTTATTCTTTCAAAAGGAGCTGAAGTTCTCTTTTTGGTAGAATTCAGGATTTAATGCAATTCTCTTCATGATAATTGTTAACATTTTTTGCACAGAACTACCCAAAACCTCATCTACCTTTTGACCAAAAATAAAGTGAGGCTACATATAGCCTCACTTTAAAAGCTATATATATATAAATGCTATAAGAGCTATATAAAAGCTATTATTTTCAAGATGTTTTGTCAGTCAAATTAGCTCCTATGTGCAGTTCCACTACAGATTGTTTTCCACCTAAAGATCTCAGGTGTTTTCCAACCAACCCATGGTGTATTTTGTGTCAGGAGCACAGAGAGCAGATTGGGAGCACAGGGCTGGTGCAAGGTCACACAGCAGGGCCTGCCAAGACTCAGTTCTGTGACTTAAAGGTGGCTTAAAGATGACTTAAAGACACTTTTTCAATCCATGCTGTTGGTAGGACCTTGTTAGAGAAAGTTCTACTGAAAAGCAGTATTTTACTCAGCTTAATAACCTCAGGTTCTCATCAATATCCTTACATAAATAGAGAAAGAATGGCATCATTGTGTCTGTACAAGCAAGATCTCATTTATGCTGAAATGTATCAGATTACTGTAGGGTCAAAATGTGCACAATTATCTCAGATAAAAAGAACAGGTGCTTTCTTGGTGATTTCATAAAAAAAAATAGAGAACTAGGGAAGGATTTTAAGGTTTGTTTTTTAGAGAATAATTAAGAAAATATCTCAGAATTTTTAAACATTAGTCTGAAAACTATACACATTGTGGTAGAATACAGTCATGGTCAAGAATATGAAACCTACCATGATACCAAAGGTGCTGGCAGATCATTAAAACCATTTATGAACAAGTCTATTCATCTAAGCTGATTAACTTGACTAGGCTGAAACAAAGCCAGCACACAAATTATGCCAGATCAGTAATAAAGTTTGATTTTTCAATGAATGACAACGTATCAGCAATTTCTATTTACTCCTTTAACCTATGGACAACTAAATACAAATAAACCTTTCTGTTGTAAAACTGAAATGGCTGAACCCTGGGACACTGTTTCAGAGACATTTACCAACTCCTCTGCTGCTGAAGTTTATTTCATTGGCTTTAAAGTCACCACAATTGAAAGCTAACACTCCTATGACATGAACATTTTCTTACTCATCTTTTAAAATAATGCGTGCCTTGACCTTGGCACAACTATGAACTGGGTAAGCAGAAGACCAGAAAACTGGTTTTTAAAATTATAACTAATTTCCAAGAAAAGAAAGGAATTATCAAAGTCCAGTATTTCAAAAATCCAGTATTTTGAAATTTTCAGACTTAAGTAAAATAAAACTCCAATTCCTGCTAAACACCCAAAGTTAATTTAAATTTTATGTTGGGTTGATCAAGTCATGCCCTCTCTTTTTTTATGTTTTTAATAATTGGTTTTGTTTGGGTTGCTTGTTTTTAAAAACAAAACCATTTTCACTCTCAAGGCAAACCACTGTTAACTCTAAATTCTCTCTCCAAGAATACATTTCCCTCCGAGGATACCAGAGACAAGGGAGCACTCAGCCAAAGGCTTTGACAACATTTCAGCAAATCAAACTGCTTGAGAGACACCAGCAAGTCAAACCTGGGCCCTGCCCAATGAACACTTTCCCTGCAGCATTTGCCAGCCAGGGAGCCAAGTTCGTGTGTGCCCAGGGACAGCCCTGTGTGCCCAGGTGCCACCACAGGACACAAAACAACACGATACGAACTCGCTGCTCTAAGGTAAAAAAGGGATCTTTATTTTTCTGACTCTAACCTTTATAGATTTCCAAAAGTGCCCAGTGGATTGGAGGGTGGCAGTGCCACCTCTCCAACGACACTGGACAAACCAACAGCCCATCAGATTTCTCTTCTTCCATAAAAGAATGCAAAACAATAAGTTATTTATATAAAAGCATGTGAAAAGGTTTGTTACAAGAATGTGAACATCAGAAGGCTTAGAAAATCTTAAAAAAAATCAGAGGGACACCCAGGAACATCCCTGTGTGCCCAGAGACATCGATGAGCCCAGGAACATCCCTGGAGCCCAAGAACATCGTGCTCCCAGCCATCAATCTCAGCCCAGCACTCAGCTGACAGCCCCACCACATGAAAGCAGTGTCTGCAAACAAGATGGTTTCAAACCACTGCTGCTGACCCTGAACAAATCAGGGCCCAGTTCCTTTTGCAGCCTGCGTTTGTCGCCTTCAGTCACTGAAGTGGGCAGATTGATGTGACACTGCAGAATTAAACTGAGCTCCAGCACAGCCTCTCCTGATTCCTGCTCTTCTCTAATGCCTGCATCTGTCTGTCCAGGCACAGCACAAGCCCGGTGCTCAGGGTCCTTTGGGTGGGAGAAAAGCAGCTTCCCAACATCCAAAGTAACAGCCTCCAACACACACACAAAAACACTCTCATTGTCTTTTGTGTTTTCATGTATTATTTAGGATTTTTTTCTTTTTTAAAGCATAAAAAAAGCAAACATCTAAAACAATGCAACCCATCTCTCCATGAATGGAATGGTCTAACACCTTGTGAAAAAAAACAATTAGAAAGTTGTGAATTGTAAATTCACATTAGAAATTCCTAATTGTAAATTCACACTAGAAATTTCTAATTTCTAATTAGAAAATTAGAATTGTACACAGCTGAACTGAATGCTCTGGGGACACCAGAGTATTTGGCACAGAGTCAGAGATGGGATTGAGGATTCCCTTGTTGGAATCCTCTGAAGCACCTCCACCTTCCACTGGTCTTTGAAGGCACAGCAGTTCCTGAACTCCTCCTACCCTTTGGTGGGGGTACAAGCAGAAAAGCTGGAAGTGATTTAGCACACACAACCCACGGCTGTGGGTAAAGAAGACATCAAATGATTTAATGGTGATGCTCTCTCATGGCAGAGAATGACCATCAATCCAGACATCCTAAATCTCAGGGCAATAACCTCTCTCAAGCAGGCAAAAGGAAAGTTAGATAGCTGGCAGATAAGTTAGATGAAGAGCAGATAAAAAGCCACTAACACAACCAACTGCTGAGCCTCTACCTGCTATCCTGTTCTTTCTTCAGGATATCCTCAGGATGCCACATAAAAAAATTTAAAAAAAATAAAAGAGTGAGTACAAACCTATGTATTTCTTATAAAAAATATTTTTATACTTACAAAATTTAAATATTCCTATTCTTACAGAGGTAGACATCAAAATCAACGCAACTAGAGAGTACAGGGATGGCATCTGATGCCCAAGTTTTTTCTTTGTCTTCTATCTGAAAGGCTGATGTTGAGGCCCTGGTGTTGCTGGAGAGCACTGGGAAGCTTTCCCTCACAAACAGCTCTTGCCCAGCAGGAGGTGACTGAGATGGTGATCATTGCTTCAACACGATCATGTCCCACTGGAAATTCTGATTTAATATTTCCTACTGAAATTTCCCAAGTATAATATTAGTTCTAAAGCTCCTATAACATACTAGAATCCCTAAATCTTGTGTCTGAACTGTGTGACATTTCCATTAAAAGATTTACTAAATTTAGAGCTGATGTGATTCCTATGCAACCCTTACGCCTGGAGAGATTTGCACTTCAGTATTCTGATGCAAGTTCAGAATATTTATACTGATAAATATTTTAGAATCAAGAATTTTCTCATCTCTCTCCTTCTTTTTTGCATGTTAAAACAGAAGTGGCAATGTATGGATAGATTTTTTCATTAAAAGCAGTCAAAGTTCCCCTGCTCCTTTGAGTGTGAATTTGCCCCAATAATTTACACTTTCAGAGGGGTTTTTTCTTGTACTGCTTCAGCTTGTTTTATATCATTGTTTGCACTTTTCATCAGTCTAGGGGAGCCTGAGAGATCCCTCCCATATTGTCCCAAAGTTAGTTCTGTGCATCCCACAGCACACACACACTCCTAAAACCCCCCAATGAACACAAAGGGCAGGAAAAAGCTATTAAGGGGGTGGGGAAAAAAAAAACAAAAAACATCAACAACAAAACCAAAAGCATTGTAACCAGAGATGTGGACAGAAGAAAGTTCTAGTAGCTTGCTGTAGACAAAAAAAAAAAAAAAAACACAACCCCACAAAGGAAAAAACTAAAGAACATATATGGCATATGCAGCCTGCTGAGAGGGCTATTTTTCAAATGTCCTCAGCCCAGAATGGCCTATTTGCTGCTTTGAACTTATTTAATAACATTAAGCAAGAACACTTAACTATCTAAAAGAAGGATCAGTGGCATAAATCAGACATCATTTCACATATTTCAGGATCAAAGCTGCAAGGCAACATGATTTGTGAGGACATTTGAACAGCTCTAATATATCACAGCTCCTTTTGAAGGATACTTAGGCATATTAGTTGCCCAAATGATGATTTCTTTGCATAGTTGTAGCCAAAAAGAAAAGAAAATTGAAACTTTTCATTCAGGAATTGGTTTCGTCTATAACCTTGATTTATGTAGAGCATCAAACAAAGCAGATGAAGACCACTGTGAATTTGAATTATCAAAATTAAAACCAGGAGAGTGAATTGATTTTTTTTTTCCAAATGATCGAGGCTAATCGAAGTGACCAGCACAGAAATTGCATAATCAGTAGCCAATATGAGTTAATAGGAGCTGTATAACCAATGTCCAAGATTACAATCATATTTCATTCAACTTTCATGAACCTGTCAGGGTGGAGCACGGCCTGCAGAACTGCTTGATTCAGGATAAGAGTAAGCTGTACTGCTCCATTTTAAAGCTTTTGCTTTTTCTTCATACTAAAAACTCCTTGCCATGGTGGACTGCCCCAAAAATAGCTCATCTTAAAACTCTCTAATGAGAAAGGCTGGATGAGATGATTTTTCCAAGTCCCTTCTAAATTGCATTGTTTTGTGTTTCTCTACAAACGGTAATCATAAAACTGATTACACAATAACATTTATTGAAACAGGATGACCCCTGTGGCAGGGGAAAGTGATGAGGAGGACTCCATCTTATCAGAAGGCTAATTAATTACTTTATTATGCTATATTATTCTACTTTGGCACAACACAGGCGCAGTAAATAGGATAAGAATTGTGTTTTCTTTCTCTGATATTCAGAGAATGCGAAACCCAGAAATATTCTTGGGAAGAATTGTGCCTTGCTTTTCTCTGGGAAGAGAAATGTGGCGACAAACATTTAAAATCAGAATCAAACTTTTCAGGCTTGTAGCTGCTGAAGGTGCAGCTATACATATGGAATTTCAACTACTTCTAACTCCCTCCCCTCCTCAAGAAAAAGGTAAACCTCTTCTTGGGGCAGTCTTTAAAACACAAGTCAACACAAGCAAACCTCTTTGGGCAGTCTTTATAACACAAACAAGCTAATGTGTGTCAGCCTCTGGAGTTAGAACATTTGTCACTGGTTTCCCCCAAAACCCAAAGATTCTCTGTTTTTCCCCCATGTTTCTGCAGTGCACTGGTGTTCCAGGTTCAGAAGAACACACTGCCAGGTTTTGGGGATTTGGGAGGAGCTGCAGCTGCCAAGGTTCCCCTCTCAGGGTTTACAGCACCCCTTGGTATTGGGCTGCTGCAAATCCATCACCAGTTGGTGCCCTAATCCTGAATCCTGCTCACAGGGAGCATCTCCTGCTCATGGGGACAAGATAAAAGCCCCAAGGAGAGGGGAACAGGACTGGAAAAACCAAAGCAGAGCCAGAAATCCCCAACCTCTGGTGTGTGGAGGATGGATTATCAGGCAGGCTGAAATTAAAGCAACAAGGAGGAGGCAAGAAAACCAATGGGAAATTAATATTTTCAGAAAATGTGTTTAATGTTCACAAGACATAATAGCATTTAATGCTTTATAAAAGTCTGTTTAGCCTGCAAGTTATTTAAATTAGCAAGTCTGGAGTCACAATTCTAATTCCCCGTGAAAAGGAATTCCATTTCTTTGTTAATAAGTAATCCCATATCCTTTTCCCAAGACATGCACATGTACACAACCTTACCATAAATAGCATTATTCAGTAATTACAGCAAAGAGGAACGTTAAGGAATACCTGTTTTCCTCATGATCTCCATTCCATTAGCATACAAACCCTATTACATTCAATTAACATCCAAAACATTTTTGCTAAAGAAAACTAAGTACTCTGAGGTTCCACATTCTCAGCAAACTAATAACAAACTTCTGCAGGAAGCCAACAGTAATCATAAAAGTTCTTGCAAGAACTTTTAATACCTACAATATCATGTACCAAAGGGTACCAGAGTACAGATCTGCTCACAAAGGAGCTCTGAGTTTCTCTGCAGACAACATAAATGGACTTCTGAGGAAAATTATGTACACGGGGAAATCTGATTTACATGTTTAACAAAACAATACCCAGGTTTGGTATTTAGAGAACAGCATTTGGAAAAGCTTCACTTTCATAAATGGTGTAGCTTGAACCCTGCCCTTTGCTGAGCATCATATCTGAAAGGGTTTGCTGCAGCACAGATCTCAGCTGAGTGTTTAAAATACGCCTGACATATGGGGAAACTTTCCACAGATTAAATGATACTGAAAATAATGACTAAACACTGAGTCAGAAAAAAGAAACAAGAAGATATATGCATCCCCTCCATCGTTCCACCCAGCCACCCTAAGCAAGATGATAAAGAAAAGATAAATTGCACTATTCCATAAATTAAAAGAATTACAGAAAGGTCAGATATCTAAAAAGAGAAATTATATGCTGAGAAAGAACTGAAAGAGTGTATAGCTCTAGTAGAGCAGTTAATATTTTATGTTACAATAACTCAGAAATGTAGGAACCTTAAATTTTATCTGGAAATACAGCTCTTGGGATTCAAATAAAAGTGAAAACCTCATCAGTTTTGGTTTCTTTTTGAACAGGATCAGGTTGGAGGACAGTCTCTGACCCTTTGTTATCCAATACTCCAGAACATGAGCAGTCTCAGCTGGGAGGTACAATCCCTCTCAGAAAAAACATCTCTGTTTGAGAAATGAATTCAGCACGTAGGTAATGCTAATTGTTATGAGTCAGGGCTCAGCATAAAAAAATCCAGCCAAATCAATCCTGAAAGCAGTGGAGCAATATGATGTTCCAAGAATGAAATGGTAGCACTATCAAAAGCAATGGTGTTTTTGTACAGCTTCAAAAAGACATATTTTTTTGACAGATTTTAGGAGGTAGACATAGTAACAAAAAGGAAAGCTAAAGAAATTCAGTATCCTCATATAATAACTTCAGCAAATTCATACTTTAGCACTAACAATGCAAACCTGGAGAGAGAGTTGGGCAAAAAGCTCAGAGAACACCTGAATTTTTTTGCAGGTACAGACAAGACTCAGAAGATATCATCAGATGAAGAAAGAATTGGAGCTGTGAAGATGCCACCTTCAGTGGGCAGATGCCCCATCCCTGATGGCTAGGGCTGACCAGGCTGGGCTGGCACAGTGCTCCAAACATCCCTGCACCCCTGCACCCATGGGGAGGGGGGCTTGGCTCTGCAGTCAGCACACACTGACCCCACCATGATGAAATGAGAGCAGTGCAGAACCTGGGCAAGAGGAGTTTTGGCATCTGGAGCTTGGGAAGAGGGAGAATATGAGAAGGTACATGGGGGCTACTACAGGACAGAGTGAGAATATAATTTCTGGAATCAATGGCTTGGAAGAGCAAGGGTAAGACAAGCAAAGAGTGACAGCATCCACTGAGAGGTGGAGATCAGAACTAACAGAGTGGGGGAAAAGGCATTAAAGCTGGGCCTTGACCACCCTCAGCAGTACAGACCAGCCCTGAACTGACTGGTGGAGATGGGCAAACAAGGAAAACACTCAGAAAGAGCAGTGCCCTGCCTGCCCAGCACTCTGACAGCTCTGCCCCTCTCCAGGAGGGTGAGAGGGCAGCAGCCTCTGGGCAGAGAGGGGCAGGAGTCAGTGCAGCTCACAAGGACAGCACCAGAGAGCCAAGGGGATGGGCAGGGTGACATTTCTCCTCTTTTCCCCACCAGACATACATAAATACTATCCAGGCTGCAAAGTAAAAAGTCAAAAGAGAGAGGTGTGGTATTTAGGTGCACTGTGCAATCTTAACTCAGTTGTCTTGTGCAGATGTATCATGGTGGGATATAAATATATCGCACCAGTCTTTTTTCCATCAAATGTCACCCACAGGATAGAACTGCTTGCTTAACAAACAGTCACTTCATATTGTGTTTATTTTCAGCATGAGTTGGAAGAGCCTGGCCTTATTTACTCTGTGTTGCTCTGACTCCATATTGATAAAGCAGCTCCTTTTTAGCTTTCCTGAAGTCACCCATCAGCATAATCTTTATCCTGTATCAAATGAAGCAGTCTACAAACAAGCTTAAGCACTAAATTAAGAGGACTAAATTAAGGTAGGACAAGTTAATTAAATTATGATTTTCCCCCTGCTCCCTCCCCCCAGTTTCTCAGTGCCTGGGCTTTGTGTCTCAGCCATGCAATCAGCACTGACTCCTGTGGCTCATCCCTGAGTATCACTGCCATCACTGAAGCCATGGCTCCTTTAGCTACTGTAAATTTCAGATGAAAGTTGCATTAAGATAAGAAACAGAAAGGACGAATAAAAACAGTAATTAGAAATGTAGATTACATCCTTGGAATCTACACATGAATTACATTAGAACAAGTATCACGACTATTCAATGGTATAATAGTCTTTGGAGCACACACTTATAAAGAAATTAAAAAGCAGCCCTATGTTTGAGTGTTTAATGGTATAAACAGATCAGACTTGCAAAGAATGGGAGGCAAACATATGGAGAGGAAACTCAGGAAAAATACCTCTGCACACTCCAAAACCCCCAGAGCAGGGCACTGGCAGCACTGGGTGTCTGCAGTCCCAGATCAGCACCACCCAAACATGAATTGTGGGACAGAACCAAACTAACCTGGAATACAAATCAAACTCCCCTTTATTTTAATGTATAAGCAGTACCAACATTCACTTTCCACTCTGATGTACTGGTATTAAACTTATCATTAAACTACTGCTACTGGTATTAAACTTATCATTTTATCATTAGGATTATTGTTTTCCCTGCACATTTGCAATAGCATCCATCATGACAGCATTGGAGAGCTTTCAACATCTCCATTTCAGTGAAATGGATTGCACAAATTCTCCTGTTTCTACAGAGGCCAAGAGGCACAGAGGATCAGAGGTTCTTAGCAGGTAAAGATGCTCAGCTCTGCAGAGTTAAAGATGCACAGACTCAGTCCAAATCGGATTCATTATCTTCAGTAATACCAAGCAGCAAGTATTAATGTAAAATCTTTGAAAAAGAAAATTTTACCAGCAAAGAGGAGCATGTAACTTTGACTGTTTCTATGGATTTTAATTGATTTTTAATCTGCTGCTGGTAGACTGTAAATAACTGCTGAAAGCACACACGAGTGCAAGTCAATGGGAAGTTTTATTAGTTTGCTTTCAGGGAATTATAGCAATGATGGAAGGACTCTTAGGCAGGCAGAGGCTCCCAGCCTGAATGGTTTCTCTTCTCCTCACAGGCCATTTGAACCCTGCCTCCATAAGGGTCCAACTCAGCCAGAATTTACACCTGACTTCCACACCATGGAGCCCAAGATGGCTGCAGAGGAAGTGCTCAGGTTATCTTTTTTTTGGTAGAATAGGGTTTTTTTGTTGTTGTTGTGGGATTAAATGGCAAACAAGATACCCGAAAAACAGGAGGACTCCAAAAAATACTGTCCACAACCACTGCGTGCCTTACCATTGGCAACCTCACCCTAATAGGAGCACTATTCCTAGCAGGGTTCTACTCAATTCCTAATTCATTGGCAAGGCAGACAGTAAAAACTCTTGTACACAGCACACCTTGTCTATAAATCCTTTCAGTCCCAGAAAAGGTTCTGAAACAAACTTTTTTTCTTTACCAGAAGGGAAGGGTTTTGCGTGTAAAAATTTACTTTTTCCACATGTTTTCATCACTTTCAATGTCCTGCTGAATATATTTTATACAGAAACACTCTGCAGGTGTCCCCAATACCACACTCACTTGGTTTTCTTCACATCAATTGTCTTGCTGACTTTTATCCAACACTAATTTTTGCACAAAGGACAATTAGGACCCAGATATATTCTCCTCAGGTGGCACCCAAACCTTCACCTCTTTAACATCCCTCTAATCTCATTCTGCCATTCGAAAAGAGAAGAACAAATAAATTAAGTTTAGAAGGGCTAAGCCAAGAAATGCTTTGCTTTCAGTGAACCCAGGCTAGGAGAGGAAATGACAGAGCTCCTTTCTTCAAAACCAGCCTGGACAGCACCTCTGCTCCTGCCCCTTCTCCCCCAGCAGTGACAAACAAACACATCTGAGCATCTCTGGGAGCAGGGATCTCCTGCTGCACTCCCAGGTCTATGAGCATGGCACAGGCACTTGGGACTTGGTATTTGTGTGACTCACCCAGAGGCAGAAAGGAAGAGAAAAGCAGAATTTACGGTCAGCTCATCAGCCACCACAGACCCTGCAGAGGCTGCTGCAGCCTCCTGCCTGTCATTATAACTGACTACAGAGGAATATTTGCATACTTTGAAAAAAACTAAATGACCCCACAAAAAAGAGAATCCCTAAAACAACAAAAAACCACAAAGAAACAAAAAACAAACAAACAAATGAAAAAAACCCCAACAATAACAAAAAACACACAAAAAACCCCCCAAAAAACCCCAAAAAACCCACCAAAAAAAGCCAAACTACAAGCAAAACCAATAGTCAATTTTCTTAGCTGACCTAAAATATTTTAAAGAAGGTGGCACCCCCATCATCTGCTCACATGAAAAAAATAGAAAAGGGAAGCTCTTCACTTAAATTTGTAACTCACAATAGCTTAGCACAGACAAATGGAAGGAAATGGCAAAACACAGTCATAAAACCTGAATGTATATCAAGTGCAGGATATTTCTTTGAGAGGATTTTAGAAGTAAGCCCAGAAATTAAGATCCATCCTTTAAACAATCAACTCAACCTGATGCATGGGTCCTATGCATGACCAAATTTTGGATTAACTCTGTAGCAGTGCAAAGAGGGCTGAAATCACCCAGTCCTACTTGTGCCACTCACATAATCAGAGATAAAATTCACATTTAGCCATTTACACGTCCCTCACTGTGGTGGAAGGTGAATCATTTTATCAGGGATTACAAAGGCACAGGGCTCTTTTAAGCAAAAAAGGGAATCCTACCATCACAGAAAAAGCATGAAATGGCAAACCAGAAGCTATTGAGATTTAGAATATTTCTCATTTAACCCTCTTTATCAAGATAAATGCGCTACCTAACAACACAGAAAGACAGCATCTTGGTTCCATGCCTAATTTGAGAATATTTAAAGTAAGAAATATTTATGAAGCTACAACTGGCCCAAACTGCATGAGGGTATCATGAGAGGCCTGGCACACTTCTGAGGTGAACTGCAAAGAGAAAAAGCAGTGACATCCTCACAGGTTCAGATGATTTGCCCTGGTGTACTTCCTGAGAATGCCTTTTTATCTGGCCACTGTTAACAGATCTGGCACAGCAAACTGAGCCCAAAGAAGGATCTCCTTGGGTGATTACCTGGATGCTATGCTCAGTGAGGTTTATTTCTGACTCCTGAGTGGTCAGCACATATCCAGGAGGAGAACACACACAGTTCCAGCTGAGAGACTTCCCAGGGAATTCCTGATTACACCAAAGCTCTCCTCAGTTATAGTGACGGTGGCTGCTGCAATGGTCACCAGAGAGCTGCCAAAACCAAAACCCTCCCAGACTGCAAGGTCCTTGAGTGCACATAAAAAACCAAACTCTTGGAACAAAATAACCTCCTGATGACATTCTGTATTATTTGACAGTCTCAGGTTGATTCCTTGGATGGATTCAAACACATAAAGATCCTCCAACTAGCCAATTATTCTTCTGTTTTGACTATAAAATAAATGGTTAAATCCACTAGTCACTGGCTCATAAAACAATCTGTTGAAATAATGAACTCAAATATACTAATAGGATACAGAGGTTCACCATTAATTGTTTAATCCATAGCTGCATAATACTGTACTGAATTATTTCCCCCCCCCTTTTACCCTTGCTAGGAACTGACACAAGTACAATAATTAAAATAAATTTCAACACAACCATTTGGAAAATTGCCAACATTTTCAAGAACTTATAATTTTCTTCCTCCCCCCTTTTCCCAAGACAAAATACAGTTTTGACATCTTGGTAAAAAAACAGTTGCAAACTGTTACTTACAATTTAGGAAAAAATCACTGTTTTAATCATGACCTTTCATCTGTCCTTGATTTGGAGCGAAAGGGTGGGGGAAATTGGCCACTTACAGAAATAATCCTACTGGGCTTTCGTCTCACTGATTGACAGCCTCATGTGGCTAAACACATTCACAATTAGAAATAAAAACTACCCCTCTCAAAATGGCAGAACTTATCCTCCATCAAGCAAGATGTGCTTGGAGCAAGTATAGCTTTTAGTGGAGATGGTAAAAATGATCTTTGAAAGATGGGATAAACATCAATTCTGCATTGTCCACCTCCAAACCTATTTGACAAAAGAACACTCCCAATAATGATTTGTGTAAAGCCCAGAATAGCTAAATACTGCCCACGTCATTAATACACAAATGAAAAACACATTAATAAAATCCACTGTTAATTATATGGTGATAAAATGTGCCAATAGGCTCTTTTCAATGTCCCATTCCATCTGAACATGGGCTATTGGAAAAGCACAGCTGCACTATTGGCTGCAGCATCCTTACAGATATTTCCAAAATGTGACAGATCACATTTGCTGCCTAAGACTCCAAGCCAGTGCCTTGTTGGCATTTGTGTGAGCTGCCAGTAAACCAGCTGAGTGAGCTAAACCAGCAGAAAATGCTTCACTGCTCCCTAAAGTGAATCTCACACCCCTCTGCAACAGGCAGAGAGGTGGATGCATAGCCTAAAGCTGTGAAGGTGACTTGTGAATCAAAGAATTAGGTGACGTGAGATTATCTCAGACTCCTTCCAGCCTTTCCCTAGACACTTATTTCCAAAGTCAAAAGCCAAAATCAGAGCAATTTGGCAGAAAATCCTGTGTAATGATCACACACACCCCAGTCACTTTGCAGGGGGAAAGACCCCTCTCTGTCCCCTTTGGTGATGTCCCCTAAACACCTCTTCCTCTTTTGCTCCTGCACCAGAACCACACCAAGGCTCCAGGCTGGAGGGCACACAGGAGCTCCTGTCACCATCATGCTTCCTGGAAAAATCCTTTGCCAGGATATCTCTCCTGGGAAGCTGAGAAGCCTCAGAGAAAAAGGAAAACCATAATTATCTCATTTGCTTCTCCTGTGTTTTGCTCCTTTGGAATGTGGTTTGGCGATTGTTTATCCAACTGGTCACTGTTTGATTGGTTTCATGTGAATTGTTTTAACTTAATGACCAATCACACCCAGCTGTGTCGAGGCTCTGGCGAGAGTCACAAGTTTTCATTATTATCTTGTTAAACCTTCTGTAAGAAGCCTTTCCGTATTCTTTAGTATAGTTTTAGTATAGCGTTGTTTAATATCATATAGTATCATAAAATAATAAATCAGCCTTCTGAGAACATGGAGTCAGATTCATCATTTCCCTCCTGCCACAGGGGCCCCTGAAAATACCACAATCTTCTAATGGGTGAGACTCCTTGTACCATCACAGGCACTCCCAAAGGCTCCTGAGCCCAACCTGCACTAGCAATGACATCTCCTTGCCCACAGCTGGTACAGGGGATGAGCTCTGCTGTCTCCAAGCAGGTTTAGAACCATCCCCAGCCTTTGGGGACAAGGGCAGGGGGTTCCCCTCTCCCTCCCAGCAGCAAGGGAGGCACCCAGCCCAGCAGCCTGGCACAGGAGCCAGGGCAGGAGCAAGGCTTGTCTGGCTAGGTGAGATCCCTGCCAGCCTTCCTGCTAAAATTAGAAAGCTGGTGGCAGTACCTTGGCTCCTGGCACTTGCTGGAGACAGATCTTTAGCTCTTTCTGCAGCCAAGGGGTGGCATTTTGATTGCTGCCTGCCAGCTCCAAGTCGTGGCAGTGCCTTGCTGTCAGCTGGGCTCTTTGGTGGCAAAGCCCCTGCCTGCCACCAGCTGCCTCTGCTCTGTGCCCCATCACCGTCCTTCCCCAGAACAGCAGAAACTGAGCACGGCTTGAAACAGGCAAAATTTCCACTCAGAAATTAAAATTCCAGCCTGGGTAGGTCCAGAAGTGAATTCAGCAGGCAAACAGGAGTGCTCATAATTCACACAGTTAAAGAAGTATCACTTTTTAATGCAAAGATCTCAACCTCTCTCACATAGATCACAAACACTAAGTGTCACAATATTCCTGTGACAGAGCAAGGAATTATTGTGCCCGCTTCTGTTAAGAGTATTTAAGTTGATATATCACCTATGTAGGTTATAGATATATCCTACTGCCACAATCTCAACCACACTGATCCTCACAAATCTTCTCTGAAGTAGGGAAATGCCATTTTCAGCATTTTGGGTAATTGCAAACCATGGTGCAGACCATGGCCAGATGCAGATGATCTAAAAATCCACATGATCCTGGGGCCTCCACTTCCCATTGGCATTTCTGAAGGCACAGACACATCCAGTAAAAACCCTCTAGGGTAGAGATTAGGTGGAATCCAGGCCTAAAAGGGGTTGAAAAGTTGCCTTAATGCACTTGGGTATCTTTCCTGCTTTTCCTCCTTGCAGCCAAAACATTCCAGGGGGCTTCTGGCCAGAAAGTGAGGCTGCAGCCCAGCCTCACAGGGGCTCAAGGCAGCAGCCATCCCCTTTTCCACATTGAAACAGAAAACATAAATACTCATAAATAAAAGGAATAATAATAAAACTTTCCATTGAAACAAAATGGCCATCCTTTTAGTTAAAGACCTGAAACAGAGATGTTTCTCCTTCAAGAATAAGAAGAAAATCTTGTTCTCCTCCCTTCCTTGTTTCATCTTCCTCATAATAAACTATTTTGGGATCATTAGAGAGGTTTACACTGTAGAAATGATGCTGAGAAAAAGGAAACGCAGAGGCTGAACTTTTCATGCAATTTTTGAAAATGAAAAATCTCGTGGGTAAAAAATTATACCACCCTCTGTCTTAAGAAATATATGAATTGAAGCAGTTAGGGTTTGGCTGTGTCTGCATACACATTATAAAGTTGCCACAGTGTTATGGCTTTATTGACAAATCTCTTCAAAAGAATTGTATTTGCTGTCGACTCTGAAATGCAGCATGTTTACCCAAAACAGAAAATCTAAAGATGCTCTTCACCCTACTGTTTTAAGTCCACATTTTAGGAAACTATCATTAGATTGGTATTTTACTATAAAAGGTTGGAAAACAAAATGCTGCTCTCAGAAAATTATACATGTTTTGGGATTTTTTTTTAATATATATATATTCAGGTCTCATTTACCCTTATATTTGACAAATATATTTGACAAATGAAAATAAAACAGCATTTTAAGCTCCTGGAAATGACAGTATCATGTTATCTAGATAAGTAACACAGAGCTATTATTGAAATTCTGATAGCATTTGGTTTACTGGTAAAGGAAAATTACCTGTAATGCATAGTTTAAATAATTACTTTTAAACAAAAGCTTCTTTTCTACAACACTTATTTATCTTCTGAGACTAGCTCAGCAGGGTTATGTATTTTATTCAAATTGCCTTCAGCCTGTTAATGGTGGGGTGTGTTAGCAGAGGAGCAGGGATGCCCGTTTGAGTCCTGCTCCTGACTCTGGGAGCTGGTCCAGGCTCTGAAGAGGCAGAGCTGTGCACTTGGATATGGCACAAACACTCAGCCTGCCTCCCAAAAACTGGCAGCAGCATCTCAGGGCAATGGGCAAACAAACTGAAAGCTCTAACTGTGCCTAGGACAGCAGCAGTAACCACCACCAAACCTGAAATATACTTCAGTCTTCAGTTTTTATATTTCAGAAAAATATTTCACTCAATTTCAAGTCCCCCAATGTGAAATTATTTTGTTTGCTCTTACTCATCTCATCATTTCTCTGTTCTCTTTTGTGCTCAGCATTGGGTGTTCCCTGTGTCAAACCAGCAATATAACTATATATATATATATAACTATATCATGCATTACAAACGTTATGTAGCTATTACATATATACACACTCATGTATATGTATTATATATTACATATTATATAACAGCTATAGAACTATATAACTATTACATATGATCTGTTATAGATGCATTCTATATTACATAAAAACATATATATGTAAGAAACATGTAATATATAATACATAATGTGTATTATATAACAGCTATATAACCATTACATATTATATATGTTCATATATATATTATATATGTATTATATATTACATATATAACATCTTTATTACATATATATGCATGTATATATGTATTATATATTACATATTATACAACAGCTATAGAACTATATAACTGTTACATATGATATGTCATATATGTGTTATATAATACATATATATACACATAGATATTACATATACATATTATATAACCACCTACAGCAATATAACTATTCTGAGCTGCTCTGTGGCGAGTTTATGTGGCAGATAACAGCACAAATCACCCAGATAATTCTTATAGACAGGGGGTTCAGCTTGATTTGGTGTCACCATTGCCACCAAGGCTTCCACATGAAAAACAGGCTCATCTGTCTTCTCACATCCTTAAAACAACCAAGTTAATTTTCTTTATTAATTCACTCTATTTTTATATATGTTGACTTACTCATATGGCCCCATTCATCTGTTTCAAATATTTGTGTTTAAAAGGATCAAAATTTTAGAAATTAAAAACTATGACTTTTTTCCCATGGGCAAACACCAAAAATGCTACTTACACTTCAGAACTGAAATTGCTAAATGAAGTGGTCTCTTTCCTTAGCTGAACAAATATCTGACAAGAAGCAGAAAAGGAGGCAGAAACTTCTCAAAGTTATGTTATGATACTGGCCAAGAGGAGACAGCAGGATTTGTCCACTGCACCAAGCCTGAATTTTAGAGAAGCTCAACAGCTCCACAGAACTGACATTTGTTGGAATATTAACTAACTTTGAAAAGATGTTTAAAGAAAACCATGAAAAACGTTCACTAGCTGATATTTCCAGTTTCTGAGGTGTCCACAACACCTTCAGAAGGAGATCTAACTCATGTCCTCAAGCAGTCCAAATGCACACCATATCCTGGCATCCTGGAACACCTCCCAGGGGAACTGACATTACTGAACAAGCATAGAAAGCAGAGCAGACAAATAGGCTCAAACACCTATTTTTATTTTTTTTTTTCTTAAATAAAGAGCATTTCCCATTTCAGAAAAAGTGAACAAGAAGTGAACACCCACACACAGCCTCAAAGGCAAAGAAAAACAAAGATTTCCAGAAGTCTTGCCCTTCAGCTGGCCCAGACACACCAGGAACAGTCAGATCCTGCAGATCAGCACTGGGAACAGCAATGGGACTGTCATAGGGGAGCACAAATTAAATACTTGAGTTTTTTATGCTGATTCATTTACTCCCACTATCTAAAGAAAGAAAGGAAATGATGTGCCTAAAAAAAGTGTACCATGTGCAGGGCACACGTGTATAAACCCCAAAGTGGCTCACAGGAGAATGGCAGAGGAATCATGTACTATCAGGGACAACTTGGCTTTTTCATTGCTGATGTTTTTTTCTTTGGAAAAAGGTTTTCTAAAAAGCAAGCCAAAACATTCCCAGAAAAGTGACCAGGAGCATTCTGACCTAAACTAAAAAGGTGAAAAGGATCCAGCCATGCACACAGAGAATCTGTTCACAGAGGAAGGCAGAAACAAGCAGATAAACCACTGGGCTATAACTTCAGATCCCAAGCAGGTTGAGCTAAGGCAATTCTAGGTTTTCAGCATTTCTCCAAGACTCTGGGGCCACTTCCCATTCCCAATCTCAGCTACCTTTTCTCACTGTGTTTGGGAAGAGATAACATTTCATCAGTTGGCTGTTTCTTTGATTTTCACTGCTTGTGATTTTTAGACAAGAAGATGGTCACCCACCCTACCTGATGATACCCAAACTTGTCTTGGTTGCATTGAATTTTTTTTGTAAAGGGAGAAGCAAACCTGTAGTTTCTGCTTGTCAGAACAGCCAGAAAGGACATTTGACACATGTTTCTGGTGCCCTCAGCTTCTTCAGTTATCATTTCCTGCTTCATCCCATTTTCATGGATATGTGGACAATGTGCATGATTTTAACCTGTGTTGTCTGGGAATATTCATCCACTGATTCTCAGTTACCTGAGCAACTGCTGGGTACAAAATGAAGGCACAAAAAACCCCTTTATCCTAAGCCTCTTCAGTGCCATTAAATCATCTGAATTCCTTCTAAGGTGACAGTCCTTGCAGCTGGCACAAGAGTAAGCAAACTCACATATGAACACTCCAATAAAACACCACATTATGATTTGGACCTGCTCCCTCAACATAAATATTATACTTTTTAGACCTGGTGGGTCTAACAATCACTCAGAGGTACCCACCCAGAAACCATTCTTGCAAACAAGCCTCAGTCTTGGATTTTTACAAAAACTGGCACAAAAAGCTCCAAAACCAGAGCCATCAATGCAAGTAAGAGATTCAGATCTCAAAGTTCAGGATGACACAGAAAATAAATGATGTGCAGGAATAGGGGCTTCCTCCCTCTCACACCCATGCTCAGAAGTGCATGCAAATATTGCGAGCTTGTAGGTCACCAATTTAGCAACAGGTTTCATTTTGAGACCTTTTTGGAGGGGAAGTAATACAGCAACAGCAATTCCTCTCAACCCACTTCCCATTGTCACCACACAAACAGACTCAAATTCTCAGGTTGACAAAAACTGTATCTGCAACAGAAAATGGGATTATCATCACCATGTGCCCCAGAAAATTTATATTATTTACCAACTGGAAGTAAGATCTGAGGCAAGAATACAACCTCAGGCAAACTTCCTTTCCTTGTTTCATAGAGCTGCTCTCCCCAGCCCACACTGGGTGTACAAGTTGCAGACCACAGAGATCTAAGAAGCTTTACCACATTTGTGTGGAGGAGGTTTCTGCAACTCTACTGATACTCAACCCTTTCTCATCAAAATCATATAGAGGGATAAGTAAAAAAATTCCTACTTTATTTGGAAAAAGGCTGAATAATTTCTTTTTAACGACTTTAAGACAAGTTATGCATTAAAAAATACCAACATTCCCATTCTTTCAATCTCTGTCTGCTTTTCCTTTTTATCAGGAAGACAAGTTCTGCCACATGGTTCAAATTCTTTTATACATTGATCTTCCTATTGTAATTTCTTTTTTTCACTATGATGTTAAATTAAACTGCAGGAATAAACAAGGCTATCTCTAAGTACATTTGTATATACATGAACATGCTGTATTTGACAGCTGTCTTCTCCACCTTTTCCCTGTCATTTGTTACACTCTAACTGCAATGTCTTTGTAGTGGGATCCGTGTCTTTCTATTCTTACCTGCACTTCCAGTTCCAATTTGATCAGAGTTTAGAGGAACATAATGTTTACATGCTAAGGAACTACAATAAGAAATCACTCATTGTCCCTATTGTGTGGGAAGGCACATCTACAAAAATCAAAAGCAGCATGTGAAGAAATAATTTATAAATAATATTTGAAAGTCGAATGTATGGTGATCAAAGGCAGTGGAAACAGAGGCTGAGCCTAAAGAATTATCTGCAGCTTGCCATGCTTTAACTACCAGCTCCTGCAGACAGCTGAACTGCCGTGAAAAAGCCCAGAAACGGAGCTTTAATGGTAAACACATGAGGCAGCAGGGACAGGGAGACAGCCTGATGCATTCCATGGTTTGCTTGGAGATCACATAACTTCACAGCAAAAAACCACATGCCAATATATGGGGTTGAAAATTGCAAAATCCAAGAAAGCACTGGCAAATAAGATAACCAAACCAACACAAATATGCAAACCCAGAAGATTAATTCTTCGAAGCTAAACATATCCAGCTTGTCAGAGGTCAATTAGTGACATACACTGAAAACACAAACACTTTATTCTCTGACAAAACAATTTTGCAAGTAAATCTCTATTTATAATACTGATGAGTCTTCTCGTAAGTGTCAGGGACCAGACTATTTCAGATTAGAAAATGATTTATTCTCTTAAGAGCCACAAACTTATTTTGATCTGTGAGTTTGAGCCAGGCTCGCTCCATGTGCCTGCAAACTCTCAGCCAGGGGAGTTTGGTGTTTTTCCCATGACATGTTGCTCCTCCAAAAAGCAGTAGCCCTAAAGGGCTGTGTGGATGGGTAAGGGAGGCATTTACTGTCCCACAGAGCTTATTATCCCAACATCAGACAAAGCATGACAGGTGGACCCAGCAGGGAATTTCAAACAGGGCAACATTTAGTGCTATTTACATCATTGGGGCCTCTGAATATTAAAATTTAAATGCATCCTCACAGATTTAGAGGAGGGGGAAGAAAACCCAGGATTCTGACTAGAGATGTGCCACAGAAAAAAGGCAGAGAAGCAGAAACAGATCAGTCCCTCCCTGTTTGGGTGAGCGAAGACAGTCACAGCACTGCAGTTACACAGAGTCACATCGTAGGTATCAGTAGCTCTGCCTCCCTGAGAGCCCAGGAAAGGCAGCAGGACAATTTCTATAATTGACTGGATCAGCAGCCATACCTGTTATTAAGATTACTTGACACAAGAGATTAAACAACTACCTGCAGCTGCTCAAAGCCCTCCAGTACTGTGCCACTTGATTTATCTCTGGTGCATGAGTGCCTCAGGCTGTGTGCTCTGGAAATGGGACAGCTTCTCCAAGAACAGGGGTACAGAGTATTACACTGAAAGCTCTTCAAGCTCCTCCTCTGAAAAACACTTTGGTGCTTCAGTCTGGCTGTGGCTTTTGTTCCCATGAAAAGCCTTTTGTCCCCAGATGTGCCTCAAGTGAGCCCTGAGGAACTGCCTTTGCAAACTGCAGTTGTCCAGTGAGTAGTGCTTGGTTTTCCAATGTTGTTATTGTACTTTCAGCGTGGTTGTTATGTGAAAGCAAGTGTTGGATCTTGCTTATACTGTATTTCACCTTCACCCCATTTAAAGGCATGTAGAACAGGAAATGAGAGTAAAGTAATCAAACGAGGCTTCAAAGGAGATAACACAGTGAAGTTACAGATAGCACACGAGTCCCTTAGCAAAACATTTCTTGAAATAATGCAAACACCAGCCCAGCTGTGCACACAGCACAGCTGCTACCCTCAAACCAGGCACCCTTGTCCAAGTAGCTCTTTACACCAGCTCCTTACTCCCCAGCCCTTCCTGCATTTCTCCTCAAGAAAATGCATTTCTCCTCCTGCCACAGGGAAGCTTTTCTTGCCCCTGCTGCAGGTGAGGGACCAGCAAAGCAAAGGCTTTGGCACACAAAGACTGAAGGACCAAGGAACTCAGCTGGACTGTACCAGCCCTGGACCAGGCTCATCCTCCAGAGCAGAGCCAGCACGCTGCCAATCCACATCAGCACCTCCAGAAACACCTCCCTGGCAAGGAACAAAACACACCTCTTACCTGCCAAGTCTCCCAGCTTCAATTCTCAACTCCTCTTTACTTCCTTCTGCTTCCAAGTGCTGATGGCAGCAAGGGGAAAGAAAAGAAAAAAAACCAATCAGAGGACGAGTCACAACTATCTCATTCAAAACCCTTTCCATATTTACTGCAATTGTCCAGAGCAAAAATCTCAGGGAAGTTTGCTGGGGTTCCTGTGCTGAGTTTTCTACAGAACTCAGGCTCATAGCAAAGCTCCCCCTAAAATATGAGATGCTGAACCTGAGACCAACACCTGTGGCACAAGGAGGGAAGGGAGCTCTCGTGAAAGGAAAACTAAGCTGAGGGAAGCAGTGGGTATTAAGGAAAATTTGGGGATTAGGATTCCAGTACAGCAAGGTGCTTATTCACAAAACTGTAGGAATACATGTAACTTTAATTAATCAGACCACAGACTCAAA
Source organism: Agelaius phoeniceus (assembly GCF_051311805.1). Lineage (NCBI taxonomy): Eukaryota > Metazoa > Chordata > Aves > Passeriformes > Icteridae > Agelaius > Agelaius phoeniceus. The sequence continues at coordinate 1,036,085 of NC_135269.1, forward strand.
GAACCCTTCAGGAGCTGCAGAGGGGAAAAAAGGAGGGAGGGACAAGTGGGAAACTGAACCCCAGTCAGCTGAAATCCATAGTTAGACTGACAGCCACTTCAGGGGACTTTGGATCACACCCAAAGTGGCAGAAGAAAAAAAGGTGCAGCAGGAACAGGGGAAATAAATGAGGGAGCAGATTAATAAGTCAAATAAATATTATTAATAGTACAACTTAAGAACAGCTGAGGAATTGCAAGGGGAGGAAGGACAGATTTTGCTTTCAGGCTCATAAATGGTGGCTTCCTCTCTCAATATCAGTGGAGCAGTTTTAGATTTACATCAGTGTAACTAAGAACAAAATCAAATTAAGGAGCACAGAGTAACTGGAGACAAACCAAGCCTTATTGAGCGTTCCAACACTGGGAGGCACTCAGATACTATAGTGCTGAAGGCCATGCTACCACATTGATTAAATGTTTGATCCATCAGTAGGAGATTTATCCAATATGGGAGAAAACAGAGAGCTCTCACTCTAGACTACTAATCAGCTATTATTTATATTTTCTGCATGCTATAAACATACACAAAGGAGATGCTTTATAGAATTTGCAGTAATAATAACTCACAGTTATTCCCACTCCTGAGATTAGTTCTAACAGATTTCTCCAACATTTTAAAGGTGTTTGGTAAAATTCTTTTGAAAGGAGTTTTCATAACAAAATTCTAGGACTTTCATTCCTGCTCTCATTTAGATCCTAAGGACTGGTATCAGACACTACCTAAAAAACTTCCAAACTCTGGAAGCTAAACCCAGAGCCATTTATACTATTTTTTCCTGCATGCACTATTTTTCTTGGACAAACAAGGGAGAATTTCTCTACGCCTCACTGCCAGGCTCGTCGGGAGTTTTATGTGACAGTGTGAAAGTAGCAGTTTCTTTTCAACAGTTTCATGCTCCCACAAACACAGACTAGTTTCTTTCAGACACCTACTTTCACTAATGCACTGCCATTCCTTATGTCATGTCACTCCCTGTTCTAAAACCACAAACCTTAATAAAAATTAAAGCTCCGACTCAAGTAAATCTTTCTTTTATTTACTTCTAGTTTCCCCTCTAAAAGCATTGCAATGATGATATTGTACCAAAGCCCTCACCATTGGGATTTCAAATTACTTGAACATAATCCATTTTATTATGAATAAAGAAATTATCCCATGCAGCCTGCCCCTCATTTCCACACTGACTCCACAAAATCCACCAATGTGTAACAACGCCAGTCACATTTCTGTGACATCTCTGTCCCCAACATGTACATGCATTTTTTCACTTTTTAGTGGATGGCCTACAGGCACAGAGAAGGGTACTGCTGGTAACCTGGGGAAATTTATTTAATCTCAAATTGTAGAGATTTATGTTTAAATAAGTGAAACAAGATTCCATCTAGTTTCTGCTCCCACAGGTAAACTTCAATTAGTAATTACTAGTTCAGTCCTTAAACTCCAACTAATAATGAGACCATTAAAAAAAAGAGACATGTTTAAAGTTTTTCTTTAGAGAAATGTCTTAAAATACAAAGAAAATTCAAGTGTCTTTAAGGAAGAATACTGATTTCTTTCCAGAGAAGACGATGTCCTTGGCTGGATTCTAGTCCAGTAGGATCCATCCAGACTGTTCAAAATGTACAACTTTAACCAGAACAGGAGGGAGCTTTTTCTACAAAGCTGGGAAGCTGTAAGGGAAAAGCTACACTTCCCATATGGAAGGTCAGTTTGTCTTTCAGATATGAACATTTACAACTTGTGTTGAACAAAGCAGGACACACGAGACACTGTCCATTTTGGAAAAGAATTGCATCCTCTTACAAGGTCTAATGACAACAAGTGCTATTATTATTATCATCATTATTAGCCCTAATCTTAAATACAGTTTCAGAAAGAAACAACATTTCCACAGCACTGCCCCATGAGTTACAGGCAGTTCTGATTCCCAGTGCTTGGTTTTAGTGGTGTCAGGAAAGATAATGTCCACAACACTGTGGAAAGGAATTTCAGAAGGTCCACCTTTATTTGAGAGCGTTTGCTCAATGTCACTCAGAATCAGGCTCTTAACTCTATTACAGCAAATTTATAACTACATTACAACAAATTTATTGGTGATTACAGATTGGTAAATAGGCCATCAGGGCATGCAGGATAAAAAATTAGAGCTCAGTGTCTTGGGTGTAGCACCATTTGTACTTGAGATTTATCATCTGCTACATAGAGGAAATGGAGCAGAAAAACTTGTCTCTAAGTCACTATTTGCCTTTCTTCCATCTCCCAAAAATAAAACAACTTAAAGACATTGTGAAAGCTTCACAGTAAGACCCATGCAAAACTTTTGCCACAAAATGTAAAAATCCCTCATGCTTCATTACAAATCTGAAAAACAAGGCAGTATCTGCAAACAACTTTCACACAATCATTGTGAGTGTTAAAACAGAAACTAAAGAAAAGCTAGAATATTGAGAAAGAACTCTGGTTTTAAGACTAAATTATTCAAAGTAAACTGGTTTCATATGTTGTGAAACATATGAAGATACAGGGACAAATTAATATTTTCAGAAACTGAAAACCATCTCAGTGGACAAGGACTCTGACAAACCAGTGAAAAAAAAGTAGTTTACGCATCATTTTGCACAGTCCCAAATTTATGTTTAATAGCAATAAGTTTTTATCTTCAGGCGCAAACACCTTGCCTCAGCAGTTGAAAACACTTCATCATTCAACAGTAATTCAGAGGTTCTGGAAATATTTCAGAATTAGACTACAATTTATTAGATATTAGAAAAGAAACAACACAAAGCAAGTTGACCTATATTACCCATCCACAAATATACTTTTGCCTTCCTGGCTCTGTTTTTGTGGTCAGCAATGAATGTGGTCAGTCATTCCCCTCCCAAACAAGTCTGTGATTCTCATTTTTATGGTTTTTAAGTCCTTCACAGCACCCTCCAAAGGGCAGGGACCGTTTCCATGCCTCCTGTCTGGGGAGTGCCGGCTGCAGCAAGACACAAGAGCATCCCCAGGTTTGCACCTCCTCCAGCACTGACAATGTGGATTTTAGCAGCCAAGAACAAAGCTGGGCACTTGGAATCTCAGAATCATTTGGGCTGGGAAGGACCCTGAAGGTTTAGGACTGGACTCTGGTCTAACACTGCCAATCCACCAATAAACCCTGCCCTCAAGGGCCATGTCTGCACATGCTGTAAGAGCCTCAGGGGATGGTGACTCCAGCATTTCCCTGGGCACCCTGCTCCAGTGCTTGACAAAATTCAAACATGCAAAAGCCTGGAAGAGCAGCTCAGGAGGCACAAACTGCACTGCTCACCCAAAAATGACTGTAACAGGCTTGAATTTTAAAATGTTTCAAGACTTGTACATGAAAAAAAGAACTCTTTGTACAAAACACTGTCTGACTTCCCACTCTGATGTTGCAGGCATGTGGCATTTGTTTAGCCTCTTCCCTTCTGACAAGAAACCATCCTGAGGGTGTACAACAACCACCCAAACAAGAGAGGGAGGAATTCAAGCCCCTCAGCAGACTCCTAAAATAACAGAAGGGCATTTACACCCTTTACTACCCTCCCAGCACAGAGGAGGTAGTTGTACAGAACATTTCTTGAATCAGATATGGCAGAAGCCCTAATATTCCATAATATTCTGGGTGAGCTTGGCTAACGGATTCAAAGGAGAGCAGAAGCAAGGCACAGACGGCCAGACTTTTAATATCCTCATCTTTTCTAGTACTGCTGTAATTGTATTTAATGTTTCACTTTGTTGTGCATTTTATTGTCGAGACTTTAAAATCATCTGGGATCCCTTTGGGATATACAGCACTATATAAATGTAAATTGTTATTATCAAATAACAATCAGTGGCCATTTAAATTATACAATAGCTACCTGATTATACTTAACCAAGTTAAAGCTCTAATAAGAAATGATTACATATAATCTAAATTAAAGATATTTTTTGCCAGCTCAAAGAACCTAAAGTTTTTCACAGTGGATATGCAAGTGTCCTGAAACACCTGAGTACTGAGATCAATTAGATTTCTGTTGTTGCTTTCAATGGAGACTCCTGGCAGACAGTTAAACACCTTGACAATTCTATTTTTCTGAAGCAGCAAAACTAAGATTTATTTTGTTTCCCACAGTCATTTGCGAGAGCATTCACCTGCACGTCTAATATTGATCCTGAAGTGTCTATATCACTTGTTTTGGCTGTATCACCAGCTATATATACACTGTAAATCTGAGACATTATTTCAACCCAACACAGGGATCTCTGAGCTCACACTCAAGCAGCAAACTCAGCGTTTGTCCTGTCAGCTGGGCACAGTGTGGAACACACAAAAAAGCAGCTAACCTTGCCTCTCTGAGCTCAGAGGTTCTGACCTGCTCCTGTGATCCATCCCCAGGGACCCAGCATCCCAAAAATCCACCTTGGGCATGAAGCAGTCCATGCAGCCACAGGAGATCTATTGGGATGCTGCAGGCTCTGAAAGTGCTGTTGCCAGGCATGCCTCAAAACCCCCAAATCCTGCAATCAGCAACAAGGTACAGTGACATTTTAGCCAAAAATTCTTTTAGGATATTATTTGCTTGGCTTGGGACTGTTAGAAATCACATCCTCAGGCTTCCAATCCGCTGGGGAAGAAGCTGAAAGCCCCACATGACTCTAGGATTTAAGGTTAAGAGAAGAAAGTTATTTTTGCTCTCTCACTACAAATACCACGAGACCAGGGCCATCCATGGGGTGTGGGTGGAAATTTGTCTTTCCTGGCAGATTTTGGGTGTCTCCTCTGTGGAATGGGGACAGTGGCATTAACCTTGGCATTGATGAAAAGCGCTGCAGATGGGGCTGTGTTACATTTCAATGATAACAGCTCATCTTGGGGACTCAGCATTAAAAAAAAAATTTAATTCCAAAGTCAATAACCTGTTGAGAAGTGATGGTTAACCCAACTCCAGCTCATTTGGCTTAAGAACACAGCCCAGGATCCCTCCAGCAGAGATGGACAGGCTGCCTTAAGGGCTGTAAAATCCTAATGGGGGCTGAAACACTCCAGCTCTAAAGAGGCAGGCTCAGGTGACAGTGTTCAAAATCTAGCGACCTCAGAAAAATGATTAACATTAGTTAGGATGAGCCTGGTGCTGTAACCTTCATTTCAGTCAGTTCTGGATTCTTCTGAACAATTTAAAAAACCAAAAATTAAATCTAAGGTTTGGCATAAATGTCTCTGCTTTTCCTGCTTCCTCCCCAAAATATTTTTTAAAAGTGAGAAGTTGGTGAGTTGATTTTAATTGAAAAATTTACTAAAAAGCACTAATTTCAAAACAACCTCATACACTTCTCCCAGCGAGAGTATAAATATTTTGCTCTGAAGTAGGTACTTTTTTTAAAAAAGTGTTGAATTTTCATGTAAAAATTGTTTATTTTAATTTAAAATGAAAATAACTGAAGTGAGGAAGGACTGCACACACCTGAGAACTGGGTGTTAATTCTTTAAGGCCTGGGCTAAGATGACGCTGGCTGAAGATTCCCCCTCTCCAGCAATGCAAGCAACAATGACATGGCACAGACCCTTCCCATCCACTTCATGGCCTCAGTGGCATTGTGCCAGCTTGTACCAGCTGAGAATCTGGGACAGGAGCCCCAGCTGAACCAGGCACGATCCACACACAAAGCTACAGACAGCCCTCACAGCATGCTCTGTAATCCAAAAGGACAGCAAAACCAAGAGATGAGAAGAAGAGATGATTATTAAAATGGAGTATAAGCATCTGTTGCAAAGGGACAAACCTGAGGAAAAGCAAAAAAAAAAAAGCAAGGCATGGATGTCTTGAGTTCTAGGCTCCCAGCTAATAACTCACCTTTTTTTGGAGTCAGGATGGAAGTAGAAATTTAATAAATTATAAAACCCCAGTAGTGTGGTTTTATTATATTATAAATCAATTATATTATACTTATTTATAAATTATATAAATTATATTATATTTATTTATAAATTATATTATATTTATAAAATAATTATATTTATATTATATTATAAATTAATAAAACTCCAGTAGTGTAAGAGCACAGTAATGAAAATTTGATTTTAAAATCTGATTTTAAAATTTTATTTTATTTTAAATAAATTTTAGCTAAATTTTATTTTAAGCTGTTTCCCACTGGTGCCTCCTGCTAGCTGGAGGACCCTGGCAGCAGTCCCTGGGCTGCACAGGGTGGTGGATGATGGCACCCCTGTCCTGAGCCTTTTGTGTGGCAGAGTTTGGTGTTTCCTGCAGTGTGAGCAGAGCAGGGGTGCCATCCATCCCTGCAGGGAGCTGCTGGCTGGGCCAGGGTGACGCCCCAGGCCAAGGGAGCAGGGCAGGGTGGCACGAGCCCCAAATTGAGGTTCCTCTGGTTCCTCTGCCTGCCACAAGGAATTGCCATGGATCAAGGGCAATGCACAGTCAGACTGGGAGCAGCCAGGGGGGTGACAAGCAGCACTTGCAGGATCCCATAATGAGGGGGCAAGGCTGCTTCACTGGAGCCGCTTCACTCAATTAGTGCGCAAGGCTTTTAATGCTGCTCTGCACAACCACAGCAATTTTGATTACTTAGAGCTAAGTCTCCATTTAGAATGAGTCAGAAGCTGTAACATCTTTTTTTTTTTTCTTTTAATATAATTTATCTCCAGAGTATTCAAATGGCAATAAGCTGACCGAAGGCTGGAAACACTAACCTCTGTTTGTGGCCAAGTGAAGTTGAAATATACTTCTTAAAGTAAGTTTAAAGAGTATCTATTCTAGCAAATGAAACTGATAAAAAGGCAGCAAGTAATCAATATTGTGCCAGAAGTAAGGGCCAAATTTTGCTCTTTTTCACTGTAACTTAATTGAATCTTTGAGAGGGGATTTTGGTAGAACAGCCAGAATTTCATGACAATACACAAAGAGCAGTAGCATTCTTGGCTAGCATCCCCCTGTGCTAGGCTTACAATTCCTAATGTGATTGATTCTGTTAGCCAAAGACCAAAACTGGAATACCTCCTGAGTAGGAGGTAAAACCTTTTTTCTTTTTTCATTTAACATTGGTTTTAGTTCATGTTTAGTAAAGTGCAATTTAATCCCAAGAAACTCACACAAATCTGAGCAAAGTCTGATAATATGAACAAAGTTTCTGAGTTATTTTTGCTACCTTTGGTCGAAACCTGAGTTTCCACTGTTAAAAAGGAGAATTGTACGAATAACTGTGGATTAAGGAAAATTTTGCTGGGCAAAAGAACATGCTGCCAGCAGTTTAAAAATAGATTCTGTAAACAAGATGCTACTGTCAAACCCTCCTTACCATTGCACCTTAGTGATTAAAGTATTCGCTGAGATCAGGACCTGAACTTAAATCAAATATGATTTGGAGCAAGGACCTGTGTGTGCACTATACTCATATCTGCCCTAACCAGAGGTACATCAGGATCCCCTTATCAATATTTTCAGCCCAAGTTCTGGATAAGCCCTTACACATTCCCTGGCATTGGGAGTGGAGCTCAGAGAGCTGTTCCACAGGGAATAGCCTGCTCACACTCCTACAGAATTATTCTGTTTCTCCCTCCATGGCCATCTATGTATGTATAGATGGACTAAGAATGGCATGCAAGGTGAAGAAAAATTCCATCCAAGACGTTCCTTTAGTTTAGGAAGGAAGAGGATAAGGACATGAATACCTATGAGCAGCCCTGAGCACTAGACTGTACAGTTAATGAGTCTTCTTGGCAATCTCAAGAAATCAGAATACTTTGTTTCATGTGCATTGAAATGAATCATTTTGATGCTCAGAATTTTATTTTCATCTTTATTTTGGCTGAAACTACTTATCAGATTTGACCCAAATTCCTGAAAAACTTCCGCTGCTTAGAAACTGAATTTTTTGGACGCATAAATTTGTTTCTGTGGGAAAAATCTTTACCAAATATGCAACATTTCAGTACTTCATCAGGATTTCTTATGAGTGGGTGGAGGGGACTGGGGGTGCGTGCTGCAGCTGAGAGAAAGGGATTCCTTACCAAAGAACCAAGAGGGATTATTTATCCCCCACACTTCTCCATAGATCTGACCCAGTGCAAACTGTATTTTTCCACTGGCCTCCAAAGCACCCAGCACCCAAACCAACAAACCAAATGTCTGCTGCATTAAGGACACAGAGTGGATGCAGGCTTTGCCTAAAGCACAGAACCAGGAACATTTTCAGCTGCTTCATTTCCCAGCTCCACTACAGCTATGTATGTATAATTTATTTAAGATTTGACTCGGCAGGGTAGCTGCATGCAATCAGCATATTGTTTTTGTGAAGGTTCCCCCCTATTGCCCCTTAGACAGATTTTAACTGTCAGTATATTGGCCTTTTGAATTTTTGTTTTCATAATACCATAAGCTATTTGAACATACATTATTATATACTAATCACTGCTTGTCCAATTTTTTTTTTTGAGTCTTACAGGCGACAGCGGAGAACAAGAAATGCAATTTAGTTGGAACTTCAAAGCAATGTTTCACTATCATCCAAACTGGAGGTCTTTTATGCCTCTCTCACTATTTGGTTTTAAAAGTGAAAGGAAACCAGTTGCTTAAATTTGTTCTTTCAAATTTGCACCCACTTCCCACTCTCAAAGGAGGGGCTTTATGATAATAGATAGGCTGATCTCGAGATCAATCACAGATAGAGATATATTTACTGTCCTCACATAGTCATAGTATTGCTTACATACATGAATTAAAGATTGCCTAAATCCTGCCTTTGAACACTTCCAAACTTTAAAAAGATAGAGATCTGTATTTGAATTTCATATCCATCTCATATCTCTATAGTGGGATGAACAAAACCACTCAATTCAATCACACCTGAACTCTACAAAAACTGGATCTTTCAAGATTTCCTATCATCATGTGGACTTGTGTACATAACAAACCAGCCCCAAAAAGCTAATACAGAACAGTTCCACTCCACACTCATCCTTATTTCTTTTCAGGAGTGCCTCTGTACAGCTGAGCTTTGCTTTTGAAGTGGATTAAGGTACACTCCATGTGGCATTTTTAGTGGGGAAGCAAAGTGCCACAACAGGAACCAGTGCAGAAAAATATTCAATTGCATAGCCAGGCTTGTCCATTAACGGCCTAATACAGGGCAAGCCTGAATAATGTCCTCAGTTACAGTGAGATTCTGGGTGCTCAATGAAAACATTTCAGTGAAAAATTCAGTGGTTCACAGGTGCAAAAGGTTCTATTCCTGTAGATGCTACGAAGGGTTACATTATAAATTTAAATACCCAAATCAGCCAGATTCCCTATTTTTAAACTTAAATCCCTTTGCTATACATGCAGTGGAAACAGCATCTTAGTCAGGAAAGGCATAATGGACATCCACTTTCCATGCAATAGCTCTCCAACCATTCCTAGCACCCTGGTTCCCTCTTCTCCTTCACCCCCTTTCTCCCTTCTTTTTGACCAAACAGTCCAGTCTGGACATGAGACAGCTCTTGTTAAAATGCACTTAGTTTTGTGAAAAGAAAAAGAAAATAAAGTCTTCCAAAGAAAATTTTTAAAAGGAAATCAACAAAGCCTTAGAGATTTTACTAAGAAACTTTCAATAAAGCAAAACTATTTTAAACTTTGACACAATAGGAAAAGTTCATGCGGGTGGAACAATTGGTAGTAGAGCAGAGAACAAGAAACTGAAAAGGTTAAGGTTTTCCTGGACAAAAATCATAACTCAAACACACACTCAGGGGGACAGTTATACATATGCTTTTGAACAAAAACTCTAACCTGGCATGATTAATTTTGGCCTTAGCTTTGTCAAAATATTGAAGTCCATATGGCACAAAGCAAATAATTTTACATTTTTATTTTAAACCCCTGTGTTTTTCTCATCAATTCCCTTCCCTTCCACCACACACACTGGCAGCCGCTACCAATTCGCCAAATGCCAAATCAACCCTGCAAGCTGGCTGGCACGAGAGCTCTACAATGCTGGCACAGGCTTCCCTGTGCAGGGGGATTCTCTCTGAAACCCTGTGGCACATCCAAGCATCCCTGCCTAGCAGCTGAGCACCCTGTCTGTCCCACTCACAGCAGCAACAGGGTGCCCTGGCTGTGAGCGTGCTGCCCATTTCATCAGCCCAAATCAAATCAAATCAAATAGCTTCCCTTCGCCCCAGTGCACCCATTCCCCTCCCAAAGAATCAGGGCTCTGCAGTATCTCTGTGCCCAGCAATGGACAGGGATTGCACCCATTCCCCTCCCAAATTTTCAGTGCCCTGCACTATCTCCCTGTCCTGCAGTGGAGAGGGATTGCACCCATTCCCCTCCCAAATTTTCAGTGCCCTGCAGTATCTCTGTGCCCAGCATTAGATAAGGGTTGCTGCTACAAAACACAGGATGCAAATCACTGCAATGTGAGTAAGAACAAGGAGAAAAAGACATCACTCAGGCAGGCTGAGCAAACTCCTGCAACTGCAGCTACCTCCACAGAACACTGGGCCTTGCGTGGAGCAAAAGGCGCCACTCCTTTACCTCTCATCCATGGAATCATCAGTGGGCTGGAGGAAAATCAGGAACACTGAAGGCTTTGCTGACCCTGTCAGGATCCAAACTAGTATTTGAGGCTCAAATATTAAATAATTCACTTTGATGAGCCTGTTTGTGTTTTCCTGTTAGGACCACAGTGGAGGCACAACCAACACTGAAGAAGACCTCAACCATCTGCAGCTCTTAATTGCCCTCCAGCCCAGCCTTTTATACCCTGCTGCTGATGCCCTGCACCTGTGTGTCCTCTGTGCCCTCTGGGGTTGGTCAGTGCCCCTGGGCACTCCAGGGCTCGTTCCCTTCAATGCTGCTCACCTGTGCTGCACAGCTGGAGCCAATGAGGGATGATTGGGCACAGCGCCACCCCAATCACCACACACTCTGTGCCTACAATGTTTTCCCTCTGGTTTTTCTCTATATTAGAGCATGTTTCTTTAATATATGGCATTATATATATATATGTATATACACACACATATATTAACATATTTTAGTTAATGTTTCTTTAGAATATAGGAGAGTAGATTCTTTAAATAAGCAATTAATACTGTTTTTAGACAAAGATCAAGACTGGGAAATGGACAGGCTAGAATGCTCTATTGAACCAAAGGTTCACATACATTCTACATTATTTTCTACACGTGTACACTAAGTTCATGGCCAGACATGAATCCCACCTCCCAGTGTGATCAGTGACCTCTGCAGCTACAAGAACTGTGCTCAGGATCTTCCACACAGCCCTGATGACAAGACCAAAATAATACTTCTTTTTCCCTCATAGCAGACACAGTCCTTCATCTGTGAGAGGCTGTTTTGAGGGAGGTCTGGAGCATTTCTGACAAAGCCACATTTCTGGAGCTGCAGCACACAGGCTGGAGGAGACTCTAAGGAAAGGCTGTGCAGCCACAGTTGCTCAGAGCCCTCACCTCAGCCCAGCATCTTTCACCTGAGCATAAATAACCCCACCTGCTGCTGTTCCCCTGAGATGTACTGAGAAACCATGGGACTGAGTGAGGGCACCAGCAGTGACCCATCACACTGGGGACACAGCCTGCCCAGGGTGGAACAACCTGGAGACCCCCAAGTGTTGGACTCTCCCTCTTGGAGTGATTCCACTTCTCTGCAGCCCTGCTGGGAGGTGATCAAGGAAGAGCTAAGGAGCTGGTTGTGATTTGATCACTCCCTGCCATGGCATCAAGGCCAGTCACGATCGCTCCATCGCAACCAAGCTGAGAACTCCTCTGCAAAATGGAGAGGGGAAACTGCTCTCTTGTCCCTGCACAACCACGAGACACTGCCTGAACCTTCCCACACTACCAAGTTTCTGTTGGAGCAGCAGCTCCAGCTAACAAATGTAACTTTACCAACAGTAAAACAAGCTAATAGCTGTGCGTGCTGGGGGACTAATGCGGTGAGCCATTTAACGCTGCACTAAATAGCCTGGCTTGGTTCTCTCTGCCAAGTGCTGAACTGAGAATTGCAACTGCAGGAGCAGCCCCTGATTCGTTACTTAAAGGGGGTCATTGCTCATAGGGTGGGGAAGAGGAAGGAAGGGGGGAATATCAGACAACTCTAAACGTTCAAAGCCGACAGAAGGTTGCACTCCTGAGAGAGGCAGTATTTAGTTGAAAGCCTGACAAAGCTCTGCAGCTGGGAGGCCTGTGGTGGTTTTACTCCACACTAAAAAACTTGCCATAAGATACTTGTAACCTGTATAATAGGCTTGGTGGAAATGGGGAAGCTGGGAATGAAAGGAAGGTGAAAACATCTTGCTAATAACGCTGCGGTTTCGTTTCAACTGGCCCTCAAAACCATACACCATGCAGGCTGCCAGCACAGCAAAGCAGCAGCAACACAAATAAGCTGTTTTCCCACCTACTCTTCCTGAAAAAAAAAAAAACCACAAAACTCCCCGACAGATCTGATTGCAAGGGACATCACTTAAAAACTTAAAATGATACAACAAAACAAGCCCAAATTTACAGGGCACCTCTGCAGAGGGAGAGCTTTATTCCTGGATGTTAGAACCCTAAAACAACCGTTTTCTCTAATTTCTGCCATCACTCAGATTGGCCTTGAATTACCTCCTGATAGGCCTCCCATGTGCTTGCAGATGAGAGAGTGTAATGGGGATCTGTTAATTAACTAGAAGCAAAGTTGCACGGTGGGGATCAAACACTGGATGCGTCCTAAAACTCCCACAGAGAAGATGAAATGCAGCGCAAACTTTAAAGACTTCCCGTCATTAGCCAAGACCTTGGCTGCTCCTGGCCCAGACCCCTCCTGTTCCAGAGAACAATGAGGACAATGATGGCAGGAATGAAATAGTGCAGCAAGGAACAAAGGAATTAGCTATTTACCCACAGAGAGAGAAAGGAACAGAGGGGCAGGGGGGAAGGGGGAAGGGAACTTGCTTTTTTCCTAGGGTTTCTGTCTACTTTTAATTAATTTAGGGCTGCCAGGGACTTGCACGCAGAGCACGCCCAGGAGCATTGTGTTAGAGCTCAGTGTTAATGCACGGAGCATCCACTGTTTGCTGCCAGGCTGCAAGGAGAAGGAGCTGGGGCACAGGGGCAGTGGGGAAGGAGGAGAGGAGCTCTTCCCTCTTCAAAGCTGCTTGAAAGAGCCAGGCAGAGATGAGCAAAAGGTTGTGCTGCTCTCTAAGTTCTCTGAACCTGCTTCCATGCAGGCTGTTATTCTCTAAAGGAGCTGCAGGAAGGGCGGATCACTGTGGGCAGGACTCGCTCTGGGCACTGGAATGAAAAGGGAGGGCTCTAGGACAGGGACGTGCAGGTGAGGTGACAGCAAGTGCCATGGATCCAAAGGGACAGGTTTAATGGGCTTCCTCCAGTGCCCCAGATCAAGGGAGATGGGGGCTGGAGGCTCACAGCCCAGCAGGGCTCTGAACACACAGCCAGCCTCACTGCCCTGGCCTTCCACAGGGCACCGCAGGGGCAGCCAGCCATGCAGCAGTGCCACAGATAAATGCTGTCCCCAGCTTCCATGAACTGAAACTCCAGCTGTGGCTAGGCTGTGCCTATCCCTCAGACAATGGGGACATGGCACCAGGCTGAGACCTTGCCGTAGAGGCACCGGGGGGCAAGACTGGGTACCCTAAAACACCCAAGCTGGCATGGCAAGCCTACGTTTGAGTTTGACTGGCTCACTTCAGCACCAAATGATAATTTCCCTCGTCTTACTTTGCATCTAAAAAAACCCCAAAAAAAGACAACCAAAAAAAACCACCAAAAAACCAAACCAAACAAAGAAACCCCAAAAATCCCCAAACTAACCATGAAACAAAGCAAATTTCAAAAAACAAACAAAAATCCAAACAAGCGAACCCAAAACACACACACAAAACCCCCAAACAAAACAAACCTAAACAAACAAAAAAAACCCCCACAAAAACCCCCAAAAACCCCAAACTAACCATGAAACAAAACAAATTCCTAAAAACAAACAAAAATCCAAACAAACAAACCCCAAAACATACACACAAAACCCAAAGCAAAACAAAAAAAAACCTAAACAAACCAAAAAGCCCCCTTTGTCAGATGGCTGTTTTCAAGAAGCCTGAACCCCAGGATGCAAAGCAGCACTGCATTTCTACTGAAAAAATCACACTGCACAAGGAGACCCTGCATTAAGAATCTACAGCTTCCCCCCCAAAACCATCAGACCTCAGAGAGTGGGGCAATGGGTGCATCATGAGAAGCTGAAGGGAGCAGCCTAATCCTCCTAGCAGGGTCTTTGTGAATGCTTCTCTTGGGCTTTTGTCTCTCTTGAAGAAGGGGCAGGAGAAGCAAAGGCTCCACTGAAAAATACAAGTTTGCCTCTGATCAGGTTTATTCTTGGTCTAAACAGCAGCCCTAGGCAGCAGTGGTTTCAGTCTGTGCTCTGCACATGACTGCTTTGATAAGGAATGAGATCAGGAAGGGGAGCCCCAGGTGAGGATGAAGCATTTAGACTATTTTCTGGTTGCTTAGGAGAATATTGGTGGAGGTGTCAGTCTTTTTCAGAGGTAAGAGCAAATCGCACTACTCCGTTTTAAAAACAAGAGGCATAACCATTTGGCTTCCAGACAACCTGTTCAGAAGAATCAGTGTGTGCTTCACAGCTCAGCAAAAGAGACAACACCTTCTAGGCTTGCAGTTAACAGGACCAAAACAGCAGCTAAAGAGCCCACTGCACATCAGGCACGTTTGGCCATGAAGGAGAAAAACACAGAAAACTTCCCTGGCATTTGGTCCCCTCACCAGAGAATGAGGGCAGGGGACAGTGAGGAAAAGTCCTTTGATACCATAACAAGTCTCTCAGCACTGTCCTACCTCAGCTGACTCCACAGGTGGGAAATAAAAGGTGAAGGGAAGGTTGGATAATTTCATATCTGGTCTGAAGCATGATAAAATATATCCAGCTATGTTTTCAAAGGGGGAAGTGATGTATATTTTTTCAGAGAGCATCTAATTCCTGTGTCAGAGAGTGATGTTTTCACATAACTAGCAGCATTTATGATTGCTTACATATCACTCAGCCCTAACTAAACTGACCTACTCAAATATCAAACTCAAATATCTTGGAGAATATCTCACTGTTCCTCCACTCTTCTCTTCCAGCAGCTCCTGCTTCTTCCCCCAAAAACTGTTTCCCATTACTTAGAAGACATTGCCATCATGATTTCTCTGTGTGATTACATTTTCCTCTACCAAAGAGATCCAGAAAAACACCTGGATATAAAAAGAGAGAATAAAGGGGACTGACTTTATGGAATTTGTTCAGATCTCAAGCAGAACACTCAAGATTGTCACTCCAAAAGGAAAATTGTTCTAACATGGCACAAATACATGAGATTAATCCTTACCAAAAGGACTAAAGCAAAAAGTAACAGAGTCCAGGTTGCAAATTCTTTGCTTTTATGCACCTCTGACAGGAAAATGACTGTGTTAGAATAAGTGATTTTTGAAAAATCTGTTTTATTAATTCATTTGGCTTCTAACACAGAGAGAATCATCCCATCACAAAATCTGCCAAAAGGTTCAGTTATTATTAGCCTCTAAGATGCAAGCTAATTGCTTTCTATGTTTTTCACCAAAACCAGCTGGGATCCTGAGGTTCACCAAAAGGATACTGCACATGCTCAGAAATTTGCCTGTCCTGAAGATTTCTTATCACAAATTTGACATTATTCTTCCCCAGTGTAAAATCTGAGGCTTCCATCCTACAGAGACTTCTCAAGCCTGTGACTCTGCATGTCAGTAGTCTTGCTGAAGGTAGAGAGACAATTCATGTGCATAAACCAACATGTGAACTTGCCAAGCCTTTGCAAAATCACAGTAAATACTACAGACTTTGCCACAACTGCCTGAAATGAAATCCCTTTTCCAAGAAACATATCTGACAGAATTTTTGTGGAGAAATAGTTGGGTGTCTCTTCTTTAAAATAATTATTGAAACAGATCTCCAAATGTTAGTACTGCACAATCTCTCTAGTTTTATCTATCTCCTCCTTCCTTGAAGCCAGTTAAAGATGAAGGTAGTCCAGAAAAGCCAAGAGGGTTGACTTTTACACTCCAGCAACTCTCTGCTGCCACTGCTATTTCTTGAGAGAACAGCATCTTCACACAGTTTTCTTTGAAACAGGCACTCTCTGCTCCAGTTTATTCTGAGAGCAAGAGCAGGGAGAACATGCTTGATGCTTGTTCAGGGCTGGAGTTCAGCAAGCTGGTTCTGCTCAAGGCATGGTCAAAGAGACACCAGAGCAGGCTCAAGTGACAGGCACAGCTCTGGCTGGCACTTCATTGTCTTTTACATCAAGGAGGAAAAATGTGAATGGTTTAATCTTGATTGACTCATTTTACTCCTCTAGTTTGTCTCTTAGAAAGAATTGGTGAGAAAGAGATTAAATTAGCTGCACAGATAGACAGTACTGCAGCACAGAAGAGAGCAATGGTTCACCCAGCTTTTCCAGACAAAAAACCCAGCACTCCTATTTTAAAGGGTATGATCCTCAGCCTGCTGACATCCTCCAATGAGCTGAGGACTCTGCCTCATTTTTCAGCATATATCCTGCACAGCCAGGCCTCACATTTGCTCAAGCAACATATTCTGCACACCTCCACATGAGCATATCCAATGAACATATTCTTCATTTCTCTGTAAGTGGAAGCAATCCCACTTTATAAAAATCAGCAGTACAGAGGTCTCTTCCATCTCTGAAATGACAAATCACTACAATGCAAGTCTTATCAGTGCTACTCTCCATTTCTGTTATCTATTCCAGCCATAGTAGCTCACCAAACCTTTTGCTGGCTGGTTTGGAAGGTAGCCTCTCCTTCTCTGTGTCCTGAGCCAAAGCAATGCTGTAGAGGTACCAGCAACAGGACATTGTGCTTTATTTTCCCATGGCACAGGCACGATGGGCCTGAGATTTCAGCTAAGGTTTTCTAGAGAATCATGGAAGGACTTCAGGTTCAAAGGGACCTCAAGGATCATCTCATTCTACCCCCCTGCCATGAGCAGGGGCACCTTTCGTTGTCCCAGGTTGTCCAGAGCCCCATCCAACCTGGCCTTGGACACTCCCAGGAATGGGGCAGCCACAGCTTGACATGACCCCTATCAACCTCTTATATGTCAAAGGGCTGGGTGGCAAACTTGCAGGAACTGTCCCTCTTGTAACTAAATAATGTAAATTTCATTAGAGGTGAGCAAACATAATTATCAAATGAGAAAGGTCCAGATTCCAGGCTGACATGCAATTTCACCTTCTTTTCTCTTCCCCCAAAATCTTTTTTCAAGCGAGGGTATTGTCATGAAAAATTTTTGTTTTGACAAACACACAATCTTCTTTAAAACAAAAATATGTGGTTTTTGACTACTTGACAGCACTGCTTATAAAACATTGCCATACATTTGCTGCAGCTACATGTGGGCCTAGGACTAAATATAGAGTTTATTTTTCAGAGTTGTCAGTGCCCACCACCTCACCCTCTCCTAAATGCGGAGGTGAGCACACACTGCAGCACGGTGAGCCAGCTCACCCATGGTGTATGTGCACTTCATCATGGGCAGTATTTATAGAGCACTGCATGCCTCCAGTGACTTGCCTAATCTTCTCCTTAGTCTCATTTTTATAGGGCTGCTGAGAAAAAAACCAACCCAAACAACAAAAAAGCAGCTACAAAAAACCAAACCAAAACCACGGCTTACAAGCACAGGGAGAGACTATTAAAGGCAGAGGTCTCTCATATAAGCACAACATATGATTGGATAATATTGTCTGGATTAGCAGCTTTATAACCTAGCCAAGCCCCAGGGCTACAATTATCTGGTTGCATTAAACTGAAATCACCTGCAAACCTCGCAGTGAGTGAACCCTTGGAAGTGTCTAAGCTGCTGGTTCGCACTTGCAGGCAAAACAAAATTCACCAGTGGTGAAGAGATGAACAAACACCACAGTGTGAGATTTTCAGCTAATGCTTCTAATTTTGCTTCAAAAGGAAGGGCCTTCCATTGCTTTTGGCTCTTGTTTGAAATACTTTCCAAATATAGCATCATAATAAGCAAAGGATAAGAAGATGAAAGTCACAAAAATAGCTACTACCAATTTGCCCTTTTATAAACATTTTCATGCCATTAATTTTGGAATTAAGGTTTGTTCTAAGGAGGAACCAGATTAGACAGCACTCCTATGATTCCTGTTGGTCCCAACTCTGTCAAGAGCTTGAAGGTTCTCAAACTACATTTCAGTTTTGAAGAGAAACCTTCCAACAATAATTTCTTCCTTTGTACTTCCATGTCCTTCTCCTAGTAATTGACCAGGTGCCACAGAAACAGGAAAAAGCAATATCTAGAACCTGAGGTTTTTGCTCCACAGAACTTCCACAGCCTTGCAGTCTATCAAATAACCAGACCCAAAAGGAATGGTCATTTTGGACTCTCTGAGCAGCTCTCACTCCAGGCACTCCCTTCTATCTACAGTTCCCTCTGGTTACACAGATGGACACAAAGAGCTCACACCACCAGCTGTTGCATATCAAGATTTACCAGGAGTTTTACTAAAGTAAAGCTGTGAGCTGATGGATGGAACTATAATCAGGTTACACAGATAAGAAGGAAGCCAAAGATAAGAAATTCAAGCTTGTGTGGTCCTAAAAGTTGCCTAAAAGATTGAGGCTCCTCTGCCCTAGAAATGGCAATCACCTATGGCATGTGAGCAGAGCTCTGTATTTTAGGGAAGCACACAGACACTGAGCTACCTCCCAGCCTTCTGCACACCTGTGAGCAAAAGACACTTCTTACAAGAAAATTATGCAAAATCACCAATAAAGCCGTGAGGATGGACAATTACATTCATGTTGTAGGATGAGTGTAGTTACCTACACCCATAAGTGAGAGTAGCAGGGGTTTATTACGTACCATAGCATGAGAAGCTCTGCTAAAGCACCAGTAAAAAGTCAATAATTACAGAGAAAGTGACATTTGAAGAACTACTCAGGTACTGCTGTGTGGGAATTAATGGTACTATTTTTACTGCTGATCTCTATGAATCTTCAATTTCTCTGGGCTGGAATATGGAAGTGGGAAGAAAACTTCTAACTAAATTAATTTCCATGCAAAGTTTAGAGACAGTCTGGAAGATGTTCTTTAAAAACTAACAATGAAATTTGAAATAACTTAAACTGAACTAATTGATTTTGGATTTTCTCCATGTTGAAAGCTATTTTCTGATATAGAGTTGAGGAGAAATGTTTATTGTGGATATGACTGGTAAATGCTACTATACTTTTATACCAGCATCACTTTTTTTTTTCTTGAAAATTAATTTCTTGCCTGAAAAGGATTAAAATAATTTCCCTTTAAAGGAAGCTTTGCTAGATTGCTGCTCTATCTACACTGCACCATCCAGTTGTGTATTTATGTCATGACTTGCAAAAGCTTTTCAAGGCACTCCTAAATGTGCTTTGAGCAGATGGGGCAAGGTAATGCACGGCATTTTGTCAGCACAGACACATGCTGATTCTGACGCAAAAGTGACATCGTGGTGTAAGGATTTCACATACATTTCCATATGCTTAAATTGTTTCAGCCTGCACGGTACTCCAGCATTCCTTTTAGAATAACAACACTATTTAAACTACATTTTTTTCCCATTTATCTTCTCATTATCAGAATCCATATTTCATTCCAAATATAGCTGCTTGGGTATGCAGGGGAAAAAATACAGATCAATCAATAAATCAATCAATCAACCTTCTCATCATCCAATGTACAAAGCAGGTAACTCCTAAGCCACACGAGGCATGAGGGGGATGTCTCACACAAATAACAGGTACCCCAGAGAAGAGCCACACTCCTGCTCTGCTGTGACAAGTTCCATCCAAGTTCCATCAGTGTGGCATTTTCAGGGTCCCCCATTGTTGGGAGGAAAGATGAATCTGACTCCATGTTCTTATAAGGCTAATTTATTATTATATTATGCTATACTAAAACTATAGTAAAGACTAGAGAAAGGATAAAGACAGAAGGCTAAAAAGATAATAATGAAAATTTGTGACTCTTTCCAGAGCCTCAACACAGCTTGACCCTGATTGGCCATTGAGTCAAAACAATTCACATGAAAACAATGAAACAACCACCTGTTGGATAAACAATCTCCAAACCACATTCCAAAGCAGCAAAACACAGTAGAAGCAGTCAGATAATTATTGTTTTAATTTTTCTCTGGATTTCTTCTCCAGCTTCCCAGGAGAAGAAATCCTGGGGAAGGGATTTTTCAGAAAATATCATGGTGACACATCAGAGCTATCTGAATGCGTGCTCCCTGCTTGACCGACTGCAATAGTGCTGTCCTCTGCCTCTGCCAGCCACTTATTTGATTTCATTTCTCTTTCACAGGTCAGTACTACTCTCTTTTGCTCTCTATTTCTGACCTGAGGAAAATGACACGTCTCATCTGGACTAGAAAGGAACAGTTCAGTTTAGGTCAAGCTTAGCCAGCAAAGCCCTCTTTCTGTGGCTCAAATGCAGCCTGAGCTTTTACTTCAGCAGGATACAGTTGTACCAACAGCATTATCCTCTGTTTAAAAGAGAAAGAGAGATGTAGGCAGAGGATCTAAGTGGTTCTAGCTAAGCTCACCTTAACCATGACTTCCCAGCCACCATCCCAAATAAAAAGACAGCAGATACATGAAAGCCAGTGGCTTCACAGTCTAGCAAAGAACTCCACAGGCTAGGTACACCTGTTTAATTTTATCACTCAATGATATTGATACTGGATACACAATTTAGCATTTCAGACGCTTGTAACTTGGGAGCCGAGCTTTCCATTGAGACAGTGAGAATATTTTTAATAAAAGCAAAACAACCTTTTTTTTTTCTCTCAGCTTAGGGACAGCTGAGCCATTTTGGCTGAAAATTATTTTAATTTTTTTTTAATGTCTGAGGCAAACACCCAAAATGGAAAATATCAGCCAAAGCTGAAATTGTTTGGCAAAGATAGGAACAGCTGAACTGAGAGTTTTAGGATGGAAAGCATCAAGCAATCTTCAGCACAGACATAACTTCCCATACCTGCTCCTGCCTACTTCCCCACGTCCCTGTGATAGTCAGGGGAGGTGGTGTCAGCTCCAGAGGTACATAAATGCTGTGGAGAACATAGATGGTGTGGAGAACACACCTGCTGAGGAGCAGTGCCATGGAGCCAGACCCACCTGGGACTTGTGAGTCCTGCTTTGAGCCACCTGCCCTTCAGTGCTGCTGGAAAGGGGCTGAACAGACCCCAGAGAGCTGAGCACAGCAAAGCCCTCAGCACAAACCATCCTGCAACAGCAGCCAAACACAAACCCTGCACCACCATTCAGCCCCCTGAGTCCCATCTCCATTTGCAACTCATATACACCTATTACAGGTTTTGTGTAAAAAATATGCTCCATTTCTACCTTGAGCAACCATGGCTTACAGCCACTGAGGAAAAAAATTGCTTCCCTAGAAGCACAAGGAAGGACAAAGCTAGAAATGCTAACAAGTAAATAGTTTATCTTTTTTTTTCTATCTCTTTTTAACTCAGTGGCATGAATGCTCAAGACCCTTATAAATACCAAGTAGATTTCACAAGCTGGCATGCCTGAGTTTTTAACAGGAACATTTTGAGGTGCAAGCCAAATACTCTGTGTTAAGGTAAAAGGAAATAAAAAGTTGACCATAACCTGAGGCCCTGGCTCCTGCCAAGTGCCTGCTGTTATGAAAGCAAGGTGCTCCACACAATCTAATCATAGCACTAAACCTTGTTACAAGCCCTTTTACAGCTCCAATATCTGGGTTACATGGAAACACGCTGGAGAGGCTCCTTGTACTATGAAATAAATGTCATTCTGACTGGCATCCTCTCTTCCAGCCAGTAATTTCCCTCTGCTGATAAATCGATACAGCAAAAACAAATGAGAGTGCACAATGGGCACATAGAGGATTACATTTTTATTCATTTCAGAGCCCCTGCAGCAGAGTTTCCTTAAACACAATAGCAGAAAATGATGCACTCGAGCTTGGGGGCAAGGGGGGAGGAAAGCATACCTTAGAGAGGAAGAGAGAAGGAAAAGAGCAAGAAAGGAAGAGAGAGTAAAAATGGGAGGAAGAAAAACAGCCTCAGAATTTAGAATACAAGTCTATATTTTTAAGCCTCAAGTTTGGGGTACATGAGTGTTCAACAAGTATTTAGTTTGACTTATTTCTAAGTTCTTGTTCTCTGTTAAAGCAACAATATTTTGCCTTTCCTCCCCTTTTCCTGCCTCTTAAAAATTGAATTTTAATTATTCCATGCTTGGCTCCAAGGAACTCTTCTTACCCCTTCCATCAGAACTGCTGCACTAACACACACAGGACAGCCACATACATCCAGTGCTGCCCACACCTGCAGTAACTAATCCCAAAATGCTCCTGGCAGGAGGCACACATTTGGTATGGTGGAACTGTAGGAAAATGGACCAAACCAGAGACACTTTGGCATTTCAGCTCAAGGAACTGATCCACCATCCAGGAGAGATATTTTCAGTGATCTGCAGCAGATTATGACCCAGCCTGATCACCCCCAATTATGTCCATTTTGGCCCCAAGAGTTGAGGTTTCAGGTTTTCATAGTTATGAAGCAGAATTGAAAAGAGAAAAGAAAAGAAACTTCTTTTCTCCTTAGGGCATTCAGCCAAAAAGAGAGGATGCTGCCGTGGATTTAGTGAGGTACAAACCCAAAGGCAGGAGCTCAGGGTGATGAGTACAGAACAGATGTAAAGAGAAACTCCAGGGCACAACAGGCACCAACAGTTCTGGTCAAACCCCCAATTTTGGGATTCCCCCACTGCTATTGAGGCCAGAGCCCACCAGCCCCAAACATTGGACACCACTGCACATCTCCATAAGACCTGGAACCAGGTCAGGCCAGGAGAAGCTCAGGGAAAGACATCCCACATTTTTACAGCCTAAGCCTGACCTGAACATGCCACAGACAGGGAGTCCAGGGAGGACAGGGTTGTACAGCCCCAAGAGAGACTCCTGAAAATGCAAGCAGGGCTCCCATTTCAGCACTGTAGGGCCACTAGAGCTGGACCAAAGTGACAATGCCTTGTGAATTTACTGCCACGTGCCTGCTGGTTTGTGGCCACTTCCAGCAGTGTCACAGCCCCAGTCTGAATGAACAACCTCAAGGTGAGAGGCTGCTGAATTCATTACTAGTTGCCAATGCCTCATTAAATTTGCATTTATTTGGTTTACCCTGTTAGTGGTTCCTACAATGACCAACTAGAAATTACTAGAAAAATGTGCTTTTTTTTTCCCCTTTCCTTTCCCCCCCCTTTTCTATTTTTTTTTTTTTTAAGCCAAAAGGCCGTAACACAACAGCAACATAATGAAAAGTGAAATCCTTTTACAACCCTGGGAAGGCCAAGATGTGTGCCCAATAAATGTAAGCAGACATGATATTCTTTATAATCACAGCGAGATGAAGATGTGAACTGAATAAATGCTTTAAAAACATCATAGATTTTATTAGATGCAAAAGATTGAAGCGTTAGGCACCTTTTAGCTCAACTTTCATTTAATTTACTGCTTGCTGTACTGTAGTCTAAAGGGAGTGAAAAAATCCTCTCTCTAATTTTTTTTTCCTTTTCATGAGCTGACCAAGGAGATGAAATCTGGGTACTTTAATTACCATTCAGAGCCAAAGGCCTGGCCTTTGATATGGAAATCCCACTTCAACTCCAGCTTGCTGCTGCCTTTCCCTGTCCCCTTCTCCTTCCAATCTCACAACATGAATTTTAAGTAGTCTTGTCAACACCTGACCGTGAAAGCTAACAGAAGCCTGTGCTGCTAAGTTGGTGCTGTTGATAATTTTTGTAATTTTTTTTCTTTTTTTTTTTTAATTCCACTTTTCCTTAGGAGGCAGAGAGTGGGGTTGGGAAGAGTGGGGTCAGGAATTGGACAAATCCGTGGAACTGATCTTCTCCTTCCTTGTCCACACGTGTCCTGGCCCAGCTCATGCAGCAGCTCACATGAAAGGGTGAAAGAAAGGAGAAGCAGGAGGGGCAGGGGGGAACGGATGAAAGCTGTCATGTACAGTTACCCTGTTATTGTCATCTGCCTGCTGCATGACTCCCAGCTTTGCTATAATTATTAATTGCACTTGTCAACTGTCATTAATTCCTCTTTAGCATCCCTGTCTTGGAGTAATTAGACAGAACAGCCTCACTGCACTCATTGTTTTGAGAGGCCCCTGAAAGAGCCCAACGGGGCTGTGGAGACACAGCCATCATTAATACAATGGAGCACCTCAGCATTAACCCTTTCCAAGGGGTGGAAATCACAAGCTGATGGCTCTCCCATCCTGGGAGCCCCAGTTGCTGAATGCCCCCTTCCCCTTTTCCTTAGGAGGGTTCCCATCCAAGGGCTCAGGAGCACCTGGAGGCTCCAGGTGTGTCACACCCCACTGGAGGGGATGCAAGGAGGCCAAATTTTCTGAGGGGCTCAGCACCCCCAGCTCCACCATGATCTTCTGCTGGACTCTTGGAGAAAGACACAAAACACCAGACTTTATAAAAAGTTGTGGTCTTGAGTTCCCAGGAGGAGTTGAGAGATGAGAATTTGACCCCAAGTTCTCAGACAGCATTTATATTATATATTATATATTATATATTATATATTATATATTATATATTATATATTATATATTATATATTATATATTATATTATATTATAAAACTATACTAAAAGAGAAAGGAGACATCAGAAGTCTAAAACAAGAATGAATAATAAAAACGCTGACTGACCAGAGTCCTGACACAGCTGGACCACGATTGGTCATTAAATTAAAACAATTCACATGCTGGGCAAGCAATTCTCCAAATCTCATTCCAAAGCAGCAAAGCATGGAGAAGCTGAAGCTTTCCAGCTTCCCAGGAGAAGAAATCCTGGTGAAGGGATTTTTCAGAAAATACCATGGTGACAAAAAGTCATCTTTACCTGTTTCAACAGAGTTTAGGGAGGCTGACCCAAAATCAGCTGTGGGATGTCAGTGCCCTTTGATGCTCCTTTCCCCCCTCACCTGAGGAAAGGGACCCAGAGCATTTGTTCTGGCTGCCACTGCTGAGATGTCCAAGCCCAGCTTTGCAGTCTCTGCCCTCCAATCATCCTTCCATGTCCACAGTGCACTCCCAACATCCTGAATTCCCCAAGGCAGCGATCCCTGTGCTGTTGCACAGGTGTAAGAGATGTCCCCAGCCTTCCTCACACCTGCCCTTGATTTGGTGGCCACAGGAACCTGGCAGGGTGGGGGCTCTGCTCTCTCCCAGGCTGCAAGGGATGAAAACTCAGGGATGTGGGGAAGGGACAGGAGGAAGGCTCAATTAGGAAGCTGCTGAGCAAAGAACAAAGCAAACAAATGGGCTGATACTGTATTTGTATCACCAGTCTTGGGAACAAAGCTGCACTTCCCATTGGTCATGCCAAGCTGCTTCTGGGCAGGAAATAAAAGGGAAGGGAGGGAAAAAAGTGTTCCTTTATTTAACTTGAATTTACTCTATATAAATGGTCATTGAAAAACCCCAAACACACAAGGAGGAACTAGAACAACCTGTTGCTGCAACTCCCTGCAGCTCATCTCTGAGTTTTCTGCTTAGGCTTACCAAACTCTTTCTCTGCAGCTAATCCATTCTCTCTCCTCATCTTTTTAATTGTAATGCTGGAATTCAAGTTTTAATATAAAAAAGAGAAGCCAGCAAGGCAGTAGCCAGCCTTGATTTCATTCTCACTTGGGAACACTCCAAGGAGCTCCTGGGCCACTGGCCAGACCTGGCTGGGGCTAGGAAGGACCAACTATCCAGCCTCTCCTCCAGTCCCACAGCTGGGAGCAGAGGGAGCTCAGATATTTTCTTCCCTTCCAAAAATTCCAGGAGAGCCTCCTATTCACCCTAGGCAAGCAATTTTGCCAAACCTGGTCACACCAAAAAAAGATCTTCAGCAGCAGCATGCCTCGAATGATATATTTTTAAGTAAGACTGCATATTCCTGGTTCAAAATCAGAACCCAGACTGCTGAAAATGAAAAGAAACTTTCTTCAGCCTGTTAACTTAAGGGCAACAAGAGACCTTTGTGAAAAGGGTTTTTTTTCCCATTAAATTTTGCCTATCTTTTCAATGCTTACCCAACTGAGATCAAAGCCACAAATTAATGAAGCAAATATACTCTAAACCAGTGTTTCAAAGTCATAAAATGTTAAAGAACCTTATTCAGAGCTTCAGCTTCTTTGGATCTGGCTTAGTAGCTTGTGACTTACTGAAATAACAGAGAGCTTTGTATAAAGCCATGTGGAATGTATTTATAGCACATATAGAACCAGAAAAATATTTCATAAGCATATGCATCAGATTTTTGGCACTGTGCACCCTGCATCAGAAATAAGAATTTGGCCACAGACCTAATCAGAAAACACTTATTCACTTTTCTCTATTGTGGCTGCAGTCAACCACTGTAAAAATTAGAGCAATTTTTTCAAAACAGGGCCCAGTTCAGCTGCATGCTAAGTACCATCACTGATTATATTCCTTCTGCATTTTTCAAAGATGGATTTCACTGTCCCACAAAACTGGCTCTGCCTTGTATAACAACAAGATTCGACAGCCAGATCTCATTGTTACCTTATTAGTGAGAAACTCTGCTAAATCACCTTCAAATTGCTCACAAGGCTGCATTTCTCTAAAGGTCAACATGAACACAGCACGCACATATTATTACAGATTTCTGAGTGGCCAGTGGTACTGATTCCTCAAGCAAATAAAGCGATTCTATTTCCCTTTGCTAACAGCAGCTGTTTGCTTCACCTTCTCACAGGAGTGTGCTCTTGGGGCAGCTGTGAATGAACCAGTCCCAGCTGCTGGCAGGGAAGGCACCCAGGATGGAGCTGGCTGAGCCCACTGATGATTCCAGGTTTTCAGAGGGATCTGCTGAGACATTTCTGTGATGCAGCCAGGAGCTCTGGCTAACTCAAGGGAACAATAGGTGCCTAAGAGCCATTTCAGTGTGAATTCACGTGCTCTCTGTGGTGAACTTGTGTCACCAGTGCATTTTGAGGCACGGCTGGGAAGTTGGGCCAATTAGAAAGTCCAACTCAGCACACAGCTCTTTATCAAACAGATTCAGCTGCAAAGCCATGCACTCCTCTAATGCATAATGACCCCTATACCTGGGGTATTCCCAAATCATCCCAGCCCATGTCTTCTCCTCCCTCCCCTTTCCAGGCCATACTGGCTGAAAAAGCAATCACCAAGAGCACAGAGCTTCCAACACGCACACAACCCTAAAAGCACAACATCACCACAGATAATAAATTCTGTTCCACAGCCTCTCCCATGAAGAGTGTTCAAGTGATGATTAACCAACAAGCCAAGTGCTCAGCTGCAATCTCAGCCCATTCTGAACAGCTTTTGCTCAAGGCACACTAGGGCAGAGGATTAAAAAGCCCCTCCCAAATGGATTAAAAATTCCTTTAAATGACCATCTCCCAGGTCATTATGGCAATAAATATATATCTATATACACATATATATTACATTTATAAAGAAAGGGAAAAAAACCCCTCAGACAATCCCTCTCTAGAGGATTACTTCAACACTTTTGACTTCAGAGAGATTGAAACTGATTCTCCTAAGCAAGCAGCTTTAACCCAAATCAGAACTCACCTCTTCACCAATCAGAAAGAAGCTTTTTCAGAAACTTATACTTCCTAATAGTTATATGGGCCTTAATCCTCTTGGAAACAGTTTTAAGTCATTATTCCAGGAGTTATTAGGTTGGAAAACAGCTTCTAGGCAAATGATGCTATTCACAAACCTTTTACACCAGAAATAATGGTTGGATTATTTCTGCCTCAAAAGTAGTCTTGAGGTCTGATTTCTGATTTTCTTTATATCTGACGCTCCTGAGGACAAAAAAAAAAAGAAAAAAAAAGAAGGGAAACACAGCCCCTTGCACATTCCAATAATAATGGAAATTTTGACTATGTAGAAATAATTTTATAAGGATTATAATGGCAGCAATGAGAGCAAGTTTGAATTTTAGGCAGAAGTAAAAAATTATATTATAAAAAAATAAAAAATAAAAAAATCTGTCTTCCAGTGCAGTACCTCCCACCCCAGATAGTTTCCTTCTTGTCTTAAAAAAAAAAGTATCATACGGATTTTCAGTAAGAAGAGAATTCAGCCCCAAAGGTGTTTTACTTCCAAAAGGCTCTCCTGAGCAGTTGCCTACTTCTCTATTTTATAATTAAAGTCAAATGTACCAACACCAAAAAGCACCAAAAAACCACCAAATAATCAGCACCCACCAAACACACAATAACAAGTCCAAACCATATCAATTCATTCATGCTGTACTTCAAACTTGGCTTTCTTCAAGCAGATCAAATACTGACATTTCCATGGTAATTTTTGCCTGAATAAGAACTTCAGGATTTACCCCATCACTTTTCCATGTAGCTGTATATGCATGTGAAGTACCTATAATCTTCCTTTTCTCAGAGAAAATAATTCAACTATTAACTTCAACCCCTACCTGGTTAAAACCAGTTAATAGTAATTTTTCACCCATTAATTTTACCCCAAAGATGAATTTCTATTCTTTGCTGAAAAGGGGGTCATAATGGAAGGTAAAACTCCAACAGCACAAAAAGAGCAGCAGCATCTCTGACTAAATTCTTCACTGAAGAAATGATATCACTTGGCCAAAGGATTATGTAGCATCACTTTCTGAAGTGTATTAAAAATGTATTAATTTGCCTATATAACTTCATCATCATTGCTCAGGAGAAATCCCTAAACCTACAGCAAAGGCCTTCTGAGGTAAACTAAAGCTAAGGAGACATAAGGTAATTAAAATAAAAGAAAAGAAAAAGAATTGTTGCATTTGTTCTCCTTAGTTATATTAAGAATAAAACCCAAAACTAATGTAATAATGTATCCCAGCAGTTCAAATCTTCTAATTTATGTAGAATGGATTATTACTTAGACAATCTGACCCTGGGCAAAACTTCCTCAGTTGAGAAGATTTACAATCTAATTATGCAGGAAGTTCTGCTGAGACAGTTTGGGTGCAATGGCCTTCTATTGCATTAGCTTAGCTAAAATTGCTGCTCCTTGGGCTTGGGCTTCCAAGTGCTCAGATGAAAACAGAAAATCCTCCCTTCGTGTCCTTCCTTTCCCTTTAGCCTTTCTCAGCATTTCTGTGTGCACAGGCACTTGCTCTCCACTGCACACAGCAGAGAGGGGCTGGGGCTGTAAAATCCCACTCCAAGTTGCCTTTCAGGCTTTTGCTTTGGCCCCTGTTCAATGAAATGACTTCAAAAAGGACCATCAAAGTGCTCCTCATAATTTTTACAATGATAGTTGCTGGGTTGTTTCTCCCCTCCCCTATCGCAAATGCCCCTGAAAAAAGCCTGGAGCTGAAGTCTGTTCCTTTACACTTGTTTCTTCATCCTGCACACACAAAACTAGTTTATTTTTGTAGGGTGGCTCTGAGATGTTTTGCTGCTGTCTCAGACACCTGAATATTTTTAGCAATCTATATCATTAGATTAAAAAAAAAAAAAAAAGTTCCTCGACACATACAGAAATAGCAAGAGCTTTGTAAGCCTGCAGAGCAAATGATAGGAAATTTGGGGCTAACAGAATTGGAACTATCTTTCCTCCAGTAGCTGTTTTACAGTGTATCAATACAGCTGAATATACAGACATGTCCTCCATTAACACAGACAGAGAAATCAGGGCCTTTCTTTCTTTATAGGAAGTGTTTTGATTTCAAAAGGTCAGTGGATCATATCACAGCCTCTGACCTTGATGATTACCACGTGCAGTAATGCACATTTTTATCTACAGGTGGCAGACCTTTTAAAATCAGCTTCAAATTCATTCGACATTTTTGTTGATATCACCGCCCACATTCAAAAGAAAGAATCTGCAGCATAAAGTTCTAATTAATGCTCTTCAATTTAGAGGACAGATTTGTCAACAAAGTGGCTCAATTCTCAAAGGCTAGTGACCTCTCTCAGAATGAGGCCTTAAAAAAAGAAAAATAATTTAAAAAAATTACTTGCTCAGTACATAGCAAGCTTTTATTATTTAAAAATCATTCAGCAACTCAGCAAAAGATTTTTTTTTTCTGTACTATAGAAGTTTCACTTCCTTGATTATTAAGCACTGCCTGGCAAATTAGTGATTTCTTCTTTGATAAGCTTATTTAGAAGAGGAAAAGATGAGAATGTCACAACTGACTTCTGGCATTTAGAAAGATATAAGTGAATGGTACAACTTCTCCAGATCTGAATCAATCATGTTAAAATACCATGACTTAGGCTGTCATCTCAGATGTGTGTCTAAGGCCTCACCACCAAGCAGAAAAACATCGATTTACACCATAATATTATCAATCATTCACATAATACTGCATTCAAATTTAATTAGAATTTTTTTTTCTTCTGAAAAACAACAGTAGCATAGCCCTCTGCATGTGGACAAAATCCTACTGAAATCAAGCAGGCTGTCTCTGGGTTTTAGCTCAGTCAGGCCCAAAGTCTCAGCTGCACAGCTCTTGCACAGCTTCTCCTCATTTCCACCCAGGAAAAGTGGATGTGTCAGCTGTCACCAGGGCTGCATTTCTAACCCTGATGTTTTAGCAACTGCCACTCATGATACAGAAACAGGAGAGCAACCTGGTCAAAGACAGGTGACACCCAACCCATGGCAAACCCATCACACTCAGCAATGCCAACCTCAGCTCCACAATGACAAGGGTAAAAACAAGGCTAACCTAAAGGAAGTGCTTGTCTTTGAAACCCTAAAACCCTTTGAAGCTTGTCTTTGAAACCCTCATTCTGCCAGCATTTACTCCTCATGGAAACCAGACTAAGCACAAAACCTACTTCAGGATTGTTGCCTCTTCAACCCCTAAACTCAAGAGCCAAACAGGATGAGGTGACAAAATGCAGTTACATTTTGGATGAAGGGTCCCTCCAGGTACACAACACCCCAAAATACATGTGTCAAATTCAAGCCAGAAATGTGTGTCCAACATGCCCTCGTGACACAGGGCAAGCACATTTTCTAAGTTTAGCAAAGAAGCAAAATTGAAAAGAATCTTCAGTTAGAAGGAGGTAATGAAATAATTCCCCCTCTTGGTGCAACCCCTCTGAAGCCCCCCTGCTTGCTGGTTATGTCTTATTACATGAGAAAGGTCTTGGGAAGGTGTCTTGTCCTTGATTGCCACAAGAAGCAAGATTAGAACAGGCCCTCAAAAATGTGACTGTCTATTAGGAAAAGTGCTGAAGCTAGGAAACTCTATAACTGTATAGCAACAGTCTACAGAGCTAGGAATATATGTGAAAAATATATATAAAAGCAAACATCATTTTGGCATCAGGATCAACAAGACACAAGAACTGGTGGGATCATCTGCAACTGAGTCTCCTGCCAGGCCAACAGCATTTAACCAGATTCTTCCCCATCCAGTCTCCCTAATGACAAGAAACACCATATTTGTATAAATTTAGTACTTGGGATGTAGATATTTACACAGCAACACTACTAAAATATTGCACATATATCCACAATAACAAAAAACCCCAAACAAACAAACAAAACCAATAGAAACAAACAAACCAACAAAACAAACCAACAATCCAACCCCCAAACTCCTCCATAGTTATCTTATTGAATGTTTTTAATAGATTGAAACACAACTGCAAAGTTGAATGAGTAACAGAAAGTACAGACAAATTAAAAGATTAACACTGAGCATACACACTCTGGAGAATGCTTATTTACTGGCTGGCATTGCTCCCCCTCCTCCCCAGTCCAAGAGTGGGTGAGAAAACTGAGGACATTAATGTCTTTTGTGGTAACCTAGTAACCTTCTCCTTTTCCTCCCTAAGCTCTTCCTTCACACCACACTCTTCCTTACTGCCAGAATAATTGCACTGTGTCTTTACAAGGCTTTGTTTTCCTACCCAGGGCAGAGGAGCTGGGGTTATTTTCAGTCTTGAGAAGCTTGTAAACAGGATCAAACAGGAACCCGGTCATCAGCAAGAGGAAGGCTAGAAAAATAAAAGCAAATGCATATCAACAATTTTATTTTAAAAAGAAAATACATCCAAAACATGAAACAAAAGCCTGGGCTCTGCTAGACATACCCCTCCCCACTCCTTTTTATTTAGCTCATGAACTCTTTTTTGCAGAACAGAGGCTGGTGTAAATTAATGTGTGACCCAACATATATCACGTGGGAAAGCTGCCATAGAAATATGGAATGGCAAAAAGAAAAAAAAAGTAGACATTATTAGAACTAAAGAAGCACCTCTTATCATGATAAATCAATACCAAGATTGAACTAGGAGACAGCTGTGACTCCATATTCCTGTTTCTCTGGAGTGTTTGAGCAGATCAAGTACAGAATGTCTGACATGCCTGCACAGCTAGCAGTGCCAACACAGTGCTGGGAGCAAGGGGTCCTCTGCATCTGCTCCTGCTCTCAGCTGCCACTCTGAGAGTAGCTGGGTCACTCACACACTTACTCCAGGACTTACACACTGCCCTGAGGTTCCTGAGTTGCACCTGACCTTCCTGCAGGGGTGACAGAGTGGCATCTCCCCAAAAACAACCCAGAGCTTCAGGGACTGCCCAAAGCCCACTGCACCTCCAAAGCTCAGCACCTCTCTGAGCAACTCACACCTCTCTGGGCACCTCCTGCAGTTGTGGTTGCAGTTTGGGGTTTGGGTCACCCCAAATCTCCAGCAGGGAGGGGGGAAATGCAGCAGAAAGTGGCACAAGGTGTGCACAGGTAGGATGCATAAGAGGAATAAGCATGAGCAAGTCTGAGTTTGTGTTGTGATACCCTGTGCTCACACAGGCCAAAGTTCATCTCAGATGGGAAGTGCTTGTCCTTCTAGCCAGGTTTGGAATCCCTAAGTTTCATTACAGTGTATTATTATCAAGCCAGTCTAACCTAAACAATTTGTAGCATGAAATATACATATGAATACCAACGGGAATTTCTTTTATTTTTCAACTACAAAACACACACACAACCAAACTCTGAAATCAACATCCTTGATATAGAAATCCAGGAAGTTTTTCCTACTGGTTTAACTTGACAGAATTGCTTTTCCAGCCTAGAGCTCAGAGAGCTCCAGGAAAAGCAGCAGCAGCATGTAAGACCCACCAAGATCAGGCTGGTGCATGAAGGTTGAAAAGCCAACAATCCCTGGCTCCCTGCTGAGCTCTGCATGCAGGCAAACTTGGTGAAGACAAACCTCAATTTCCTATATTATTTTTGAGCAATGAGATGAACAAACAGAAATGTGTCCTCTCTATATTTTGTATAGAAATTTCCTCAGTCATCAATTTCTGCTCTTAGAACAATAACTACCTCTAAAATCTGTGTGGAAAAAAGAGGGGGGAAAGCCATTCCTCAATAAAGATAAGTTATCAAAATTTCCTCCTACCAAGATAAGTCAAGTTTTGTGGGATCTATTAGACTACCTGTTCACCAGCATCACAGAGAACTGAAATACACCAATTTCTTCACTCTTATTACTTGGTTATCAAAATAACCATTCATTAACTAAACAGCATCATATAAAACCAGTTCTTTATCTTCCTTCCCTGACCCACACATTATCAATACAGCAAACATGGACCACAAGCTGAGAAAAGAACAAGCCCCACTCAATTCACCCCTAATTAGGATGAAACCCCAGGACAAAACAGGTCACAGGACAATCACAACAAGTAACACTTCGTTACAGAATATTCCCCATTATGTTTTTAGCCTTTCCCAGCAACCTGGAACCGAGTGCTAGCCCTGACCTCCTCATGTCAGCAGAATACAAGAAAAAGGAATACTCATTTTGCTCATTCTTTTGTTTGCTGCCACCAACTCTGAGCAGTGATACTTGCTTGTCCTTGTCCTGGCTCCTCCCTTAACAAACTCTTTACAAAACTTATGATTTTCCATGACCATCAATATTTCTAGGTTTTTGAAGGGGCTTTTCCTTCTAAATTCTCTGCACTTAGAAGTTATCTTCCACAATCTGGGCAGGCACAGGTACAAAAGTAAAAAAAACCAAACCCAGTAACATTAACAATCACCACCACCTGAATTTGAATCTCAGTTGTATTTGGGTTCGTTTACAACTAACTAACAAAAAAAAAATAGAGATAAAAAAAGGAAAAAAAAGAGAGAAAATAAAACTCAAAAAGCAATAAAACCTACTGACTTTGCTCTTACAGCCCAGCCACGGAACAGGTTGGTGACCCCCAGTTTATTCCCATACAGACTTAAGCATTTTCTTCCTGGTAATTTTATCTACATACAACTTTCTAGCTGGTGTCAAGCAGCTTCAAAAGGGTTGTTTTATGACTGAAGAAAAGACAAAGTAAAACTCAAAACTGTAGGCTAACAACTGCCTACAAGCTTTGAAGGGAATGAGATGATATTTTTTCAGAAGCAGAGCTGGAAATATCTGTATGGAAAAAGACCCTTTGAAAAAAAATCAGATTTACTTGGACTAAGCAAACTTTAGTTAATTAGTTGAAGTAAAAATAAAAATGTGTTTTTAAAGATAAAAGCCCACCTGATTCAACTGTTTATTAACAATGCAATGAAGCAATCACCAAACATTAACAGAGACTGCTGAAATTATGGTTCTTGGCTACAGTCTTGAGTGGAGAGACAGAACCAGTAAAAAAAGGGCCTGCTGCCATGTGAAATAACCTAGATCCTGCTCTGCAATTAAACTCACTTTCATATTTACTGCAGTTTCCATAGGATGGGCCTAAGAAAAATTCTGCTTTTAAACTATTTCTTTGATTCTCTCTCTATTTCCATAACTAGTTCTACAATATTTTTGTTTCTACAGCAACATGGTTGGGAATCATTATTTGGGAGGACTGGGAGTGCCCCATTCCAGAAGCAGGCAACAGCTCCATGTACAGGAATCACACTAACCCTTTCCAAAAAATCCTAATAGGAGAAAATCTTAGGTATAAAAATCCTGAACTGCAGCACACACCCTTACAAAGACTTTTACAACATTAGACAAAGTGATATGCAATATAGTATATAATATCTCCTAGAGTCAGTTTGATGTTTTGTATTATATTTGTGTTATATTTATATTGTAAATATAAATTAATTATACCTAATTTGTATTATGTTTGTATTATATTTATATTTAAATAAAGTATTTTTATTTAAATGTTGTCCAAATTTTAATAGGGGTAAAATCACAGCAACAGCCCTTGAGTAGACCAAAGTACCAAAGTGCTGCCTCTGACCACAGAGGCAGCACGTTGGTCTACTCCCCAATTCCATCTCCACACAGCCCTGCCTGAAAAATCTTCCACTGTCTGCAAGTTCCATTGTTCCTGGCCTGTTTTTTACTGAGGCCACCAGGAAGATGACACAGAGTGACAAACACTGTGGTGACTTTTCTCTGATGAAGACATTAGCTTGGGTTATATTTTTAGGAAGCAAAGAGAGCAAAGCCCCAAAATTACTCTAGCAATTACTCTGCTGGATATTTCTTAGGGACAAAAATAAAATTTAAAAATCAAACCCTCAGCCCAGGACACGTTTTGCACAGAAAATGCAACATTTTCCAGCAACTGTGACTCACAGCTCACCACATTTCACCTGGTGGTTAAAACTCCACTCAGCTGTGCATTACAGAGAATGAGAAAAACAGGGAAACATGAGGTTTTGTGCATCCACTTTCATTTTCACAACAACTCCTCGAGGCTTACAGCTGTTAGTTTTTAACTCTTCAACTCTTAAATTTGCCTATTAAAGCTTGAGATGAATTAGTAGAGAAAACTCTGTTGCTGCAACTCCTGCAGGTGAGTTCTTCAGTATCTAGCAAATTCTTCTTCACTCTTAAAAAATAGAATGCATAAAAGAAAAAAGCATAAATGCTTTTGAAAACCTGCTGTCTTCAGGGAATCTCCCAATTTCAAACACTGATTTCTCATTTCACAAGCCAAAAATACAATCCATATTCTGGCCCTTCAGAACACTGGTTTTGACATGCCCTAGGAAGAATCACAGGCTGGCTCTGGATGCTTTTCCCACTCCAAATCAGTGAAAACTATTCTAAACAGAGTGGGCTTGAGAGTTGTTTCATGGTTGGGTTTTTTGGTAGTTGGTTTGTTATTTTTTTCATTGTTATCTGTTATTTATTTATATTTTTGGTTTTGTTTTGTTATTTTTGGTTGCTTGTTTTGCTATTTTATTTATGTTTCAAATAATTTTTGTTCTAGAAAAATACCAGGTGGCTTGTGCAAGACTGCCTCCTCAGTACCTACCTGTTCCTGTAAGAGCAAAGTCAGTAGGTTTTATTGCTTTTGGGGGTTTTTTCCCCTCTTTTTTCTTTTTTTTTCTCTCTAGTTTGTTTTTTTTTTTTTTTTTAATCTATTTGCCAAGCAGAGTCATCTATCCCCTATTAGATAAAGTATAATAGACTGTACCAAAAGGGTCACTGGCCTTCCATTTAATGATATTGCCAGCACCAATCTCCATTTTCCCGACAGTGTCCCTCAACACAGAATAAATGGCTGATCTCTTCACAATAACAGCTGATTTCTCTTTATTAAGCTAAAAAGGTCACCATTTTCTACGGCTGGGCCGCCCTGCACTATTGATAATTTTATGCATAAACAAATGGCAAATTTGTGCCACATAAATATGCATTAGCAATTACTTTTTCCTCGGGCAACGCTCGCCGCATGCAAATGTGTCCCTCACAGGGCCTGGTGGCTTTTGTTTTAGCTCTTGAACAGCCAAACAAAAGAGCACAATAAACAGTTTAAAAATTGCCAATCAATAGGAAATGCAAATGCAAAGGTAAATGGCAGGAAACTTGCCCAAACAAATAAAACTAAATTATATATAAAAAAAAAAGCCAAACAAAAATCATGCAAAGAAATACAGAAATAAATGGAAAGGACTCTCTCTTTTCTCCTCACTCTTTATCTACAACTCCGTTTTATTTCTTTTTGATAGTGGCATGGCTAAGGTACTCTTTGCACTGCAACAGTGGAACCCTAAAATGTCCACATGGGCTGGGTATGTTTTAGGCTGGACCCACACTGGCAGGCAAAGGAGGCAAAAGAAGGATGTCTACAAAAATTCACAGTGGATCCATGACTTAGCTTCTCCTGGCTGCAAATTTCCATTAGAGATCTTTAAAGAAATGCTACATTTGAAGGAATCACTGAAAAAAGCTTCAACATCTTCTGCAAATAGTGATTTGGGATTTTATTACTGGGGAAGTGCCCAGAAAATACCAAGCTATCTGTAACTACATACAGACATCTGTAGTGACTGCCTAATAAATGTTGTCACTTGAGAAAGTTGAACTACATATAATTTCCCTTACCCCAGGGACAGAAAGCTTGATTTTCCCTTGTCTGATCCTTGGAGTACTCAATTCCGACAGCAAGTCAGAGTTGTGTGCAAGAGGCAGGAGAGAAGGAAAACATCAGAGCCAGACACTAAATTGGTATGACCACAGAAAAGCAAAGCTGACAATTTTAGGAGAACTGATGATTCCTTTGAATTTTCCCCTTCTGCAGAGGAGCTCCAGAGGACAGAGTGTGACACATGCAGTGATCATTATTGTTTGCAGGCAGGCAAGGAACCCAGCTCAGGATGCAGGAACACACATTGTGCACAAACTTATGCTGAGGCCACCTCCATGACCCAGACAGCAGAGCTGCTTTCTTTCCACACAACTTCTAAGGCAGAAACTTTATTTTCACAACTGGGATGGGGAAATGGAAAGGCATGAGTGGTAGCCAGCAGTGTGAGCTGCACCTCAATCTACAAATCTTTATGGAGAAGCCAAACTTAAGATATGTAGGCTTGCCTTCTGGTCTTAAAAAAAAAAAAAAAAGGCACCAAGAAAATCCGCAAAAAAAAAAAAAAAAAAAACCACAAACCCAACCAAAAAAAAAAAAAAAAAAAACAAAAACAAAAAAACCACAAAAAAAAAAAACCCACCAAAAAAACAACCAACCAAAAAATGAAACTAAAAAACCCACCAAACACCAAAAACCACCAAAACAAAAACAAACCCCCAAAACAACAACAACAAAAAAAACCCCAAACCCCAAATGCCCCAACAAATCAAACCTAAAATATGATTTAGTTCAACAGAAAGAAATTGAAGAGACTAATAATGTGCTTTAAGTGTTTCCCATATAGGGCACATCATATAGGTAACCCACATACACAAATTTGTCTGATGTTGCTGTCCAAGGGTTTTATTTTTAGCAAATGGGAATGTTCCTGTCAATGTAAGCACTCAGCAGCAATCCTACGTTTTTCCCACCCAATCAGCTGTCATGGAATGACAATTTCACAGAATTCATTTCCATGAATTATACTAAAAATTAACGAACTGATAAATATATTTTTTTTGCCAGTTAATTCAGTTCATTTCTTGCCTTTCACTTCTCCTGATTTTGGCTTGGATGATTTTGTAACACCACTTTACAACAGGACTTTTGATCCTGATAGAACCTGATAGAAGTGGTCAAGGCTACAGTGGCAGCGGTAATTTTTTTAAATTATTCTCTTTCTAAGAGCACTCTTACACATGGTCCAGTACAGGAGAAGCTGCACCAGGCACAGGACAAGATATGCCCTCCCAAAGAGAAATTCCTCATTTTAGGCTTTTAGCCAAGAGCACTCCCACACCAGTAACACATTTCAGCCACAAATCCACAACTTGCAGCTTCTCTAAATGGTGATAAGATGATCAATTCAACATAGTGCATATGTGAGATGTATAGAAATGCCCTCTTGCCATCAAACTTCCTTGGCTCTGCTTTTTCCCTCATCATGCACCAAGGAAAAAAAAATATATTGATTATAGCACCCTGTGCTTTGGGTAAGTCAAGGCTCACCCAAAAACTGCATCCCCATCAAAGGGAGCATCCTCAGTTAAAACACTCTGCCCTCTCCAGCTGGCCTTGGAGCTGCTCCTTAGACATGCCAGTGCTGTTCAGGGGCACCCACCTGCCAGCAGGCTCACTGCAAATCCCAAAGACTTCAGAAATAACATCTTGAAGAAATTTGCATACCACTTTGTTAAGCTGAATGTGATTGAAAGACCCATGGTTATACACAAAGTTCTCCTGAGGTCATCAAGAGAGTGAAAAAAGGCATAAGCAGGTATGCTAAAGCAAGATCAAATAAATTGTTTAAATGTCACTGCAAAGGTAGTTCTCACGAATGTCTCTGTGGCCAGACTACTGCCATTAACACAGTTAGAAAGTCTGTAATAGGAAGGAAATTATTACTACATAAAATATTCCTACAAAGAGAGACTGCTGCAGAATTGAAATGAAAAGATGTAGCTCAATCTGTTAATGCCCATCCCACATGTGTGAATGTGATGAACAGTGGAGAATGAAATGCCTGTTAAATCTCTGCTAACAAGGGTATTTTAAATAGTATACATGGGTCCTTCTGTATTGCTTCCATGTCTTAACAAAATTTGATAGGGTTATCCATGTTAAACCCCAAAAGTAGCAGTAGCACTATCAAAACAAGACCTCCAAAGAGCATACCAAGAGATGGCCATTTTCTACAACAGTGGGTGGAGTTGTTTTTGTGAGAAGGATGCAGCTCAAGAGAGTGATAGAGGAATAGAGAAGAAACTATTTTTGTCAAATTCAAGCTCTCTAGCTTTCTCTCCCAACGATTTCAGCTTCTACTCTTGTTGTCTAGCCCCCGTTTTCAACAATAGTTATTGTCACTCGTGGTTAAAAGAAGTTTTTCTTTTAAAAAAAAAAGACAAATGAGCACTCACAACTACAATCTTCATAGAAACATGTTTTTAATTTCAAAGATGGCCATTAATTTTTTTTTTAACAGATTTCCTAGAAATTTTTAAAGTTAAAGATTTCTGGTAAGAACTAGTTTCTTTAGGAACTTTAATACTGCACAGAGCTGTC
The DNA here is from genome assembly GCF_051311805.1 of Agelaius phoeniceus. NCBI lineage: Eukaryota > Metazoa > Chordata > Aves > Passeriformes > Icteridae > Agelaius > Agelaius phoeniceus. The sequence continues at coordinate 1,076,224 of NC_135269.1, forward strand.
ATTGATAGTGTCCAAATACTTCTTGTGTATATTTTTATATGGTTACACACTTGGAAAAAAGATAACTAGGTGACAATGCAGATGCTGACACATCTGCATGCCAGGCTTTTAGAATTTAGCCACATACCAATTCTTCCCTTGATGCCACGTTATTAGATCATTACACACATGCACACACACACCTGAGGATACCCAAAAGCAACGAATTTCAAGCATTACAGATAAATCCTACCTCCTCCCCCCTCCCAGACTAAGTATTAGCACTTCAAGATGTGTCCCCCTAATGCAGCTACAGCCCTCCTCTTTGATGCTCCATTCTTCTCCCTTCAATTCATTGCTTTCAGTTGTTTTGAATCGGGAAACATCAGAAACTGTCAGCAAGAATTTAGAGAGAATTAGTATCAGAAAATTAGTGGGTTTTTTAATTAAAGAAAATGTGATGTTTTTGTTCTCCAAATCTCCTCCTTCCTCTTCTCTCTCCACCCCAAGAATAATCAAAACGTGCTTCTGCAATCAATCCATGTCTGAAAAGTGAGCTGGATTTCTTCTCTTTCCTTCATATTGCCTACCAGTAATAGCTCCATGATTAAGACTCAGCTGACAGTTCTCATGCCACTGAAGTTGAAAAAAATCCAGCTCACTCCTCCAGGAGCTGAATTGGTCCTGCAGGGAGGGGAGGGGAGGGGGGAAGGAGCATGGGGAGATAAACACATCTGATCGGGAGGCACCCACAGCCAGGCAACACCCCCTGCCCAGAGCCACCAGAGCACCCATCCCAGGCAACCACAGCCTCCCAGCAAAGAACAGATTTAAGTATTCCACTCAAAATAGTAGGAAAAATTTCTGAAGGTTTCCATATGAACCCGGCAGAATTGACCAAGCGCATCCATCTGTTCGCTTTCATATAAGCAATATGCACGCTGCCAGGATGGGACCTCTTCTGGGGCAGGGCCCTGGGACTTCAATTACATCTGCCACTTCCCTGCTTTACAGCAGCCTCAGCAGCAAAGCAGCAATTGCTTTTTTTTTTTTTTAAAGCCTCAAAATAGCATCCTGAGGAAACACACGAGAAAATGACTATTTCCACATTTCCTCCCTTTTCTACCTGATGACTTTGCCTCAGTACCTAATATTAATATCAAATGGGATGTTCTGAGCTGAGAAACATGGAAGCATTTCAAGAAAGCTTTTTTAGTGTCTCATTTCCATCTCCTTAGCTCAGAAGGGACTATTTCATAAGCAAATCTGAACACCTTCAAGCAACTCATGATGAGAGTATCCCGAATCAAATTAGTTACCTTGCCTCTATTAAACTGGCAAAGCAGCAAATCCTCATCCCTCCCTGCAGTACATAATCACCACTACAACAGGCAGAGCAGAACCTCCAAATATGGCTGCACCTTACATACCCCAAACCTGAATGACAGAATGCAGATTACTTTTGAAAATTTATATTGCTGATAATGTTGCTTATTTCAGCTAAGAGTTTGTTTCTTTTCCTGATGCAAGCATGAAAATCTGTTTCCTTGAATGCAAAGCAGTCCTTCTTACTTTAGCAACTGTGGGACATGCAACGAATCAGCACAATAAAGGCAAAGGTAAATTTTGGGTAATTCCCTAAACCTCTGGAGTAGTGGTTTTCAAAGGACTGAATTCCAAACAATTGGTGTTGTAAGGCCCCTGTTATGTTCTTTGCTTTTCTCTCTTAATATCCACCATATCACAGGAACCACACCACCACTGCTCAGACCTTTAGCACCACCATTGGGAACACCATCATCTTGGTTGTGGTTGGCCTAAAATATATAGTGAAAATAATATATTTTATTTTATAATATATAATAATATTTTATTATATATAGTATATTAAAATTACAATATATTTTGCTATATATAATAAAATAATATATCTTATATATATTTGTATATATAATATATGATATATTCTTATATAGAATATGTATAATGTATAATATATTATACATAATGTAGAATATATTATATATAATATATATATATATATATAAAAATAAATGCAGCATCCAATACACAAGAACAGTGAGTATAAAAGTTGAACAAATGAACTGCTTGGCTTCATACATTGCCATTCATGACCTGAGCCACACTTTTTTTTTTTTAAATCACTCTCACTGACACAGCTTAAATCACTCTTGGATGACCTTGAAATGTGCATGGAGGAAAACATCTCTTGCCCTTTGCAACCACGAATGGGGAATGCTGCCTAAGGCTGGGGAACAGGAAGCTCTCACTTTACACACAGGCAGAAAAGAGTGGCTGAAAATCACTGCAACAGGCTGGATGGCCTGCTAGGCTGGGCATGCCACCCTCATTGTGCCAGCCTGCTTCAGGAGCCTCTTCCAGCAGCTCCTCTGAGTCACCAGTGCTCCCAGGTTTTGCACTGGGAAGTGCTGCAGAGGCAGTGAAATAAATGTCACACCCTTCTCTTTGCTGCCAGATTGCAAAGGCAACTTAACTCCATGCAAAGACCTCAAGCACAGCAAAGCACACAGATTAAAGAAATGCAGTGATGGGCTGGCAGCAGCTGAGCAGAAACAAGTGAAGATGAGAAAGACAAAAATTAATGTAAAATATGCCAAGACTGCCAGAGGCCACTACCCTCACAACAGGGAGTAACTGCTGGGTTTCTGACTGACTCACCCCTCTGCTGCTGCCCACAGCAGGCAGAAACCAGCAGGACTCTCTAAGTATCTGTAAGTAACAGCCTCTGATGACCTAAGTGAGAGGGAAAGGGTGGTAGACCTCTACAACATTTGCAGTTTAATACTGTAAAATTCTCTGCTGAAAAAATATTGAGCCAAAGTGAGCATCCAACAAAATACTGTGCTTTAAGATTTTACAATCATTCCTTATTTAGCTGTTGGAAGCCCAAGCTAGGATTCAGTCTTTGTGCATACATACTGCAATACTCTCTAATTATATGACCAAATTTCTATTTTTCTAGGAGAATATCACCCCAGAAGAGCCAGCTCTGGGAAGGAACATGAGTTGCATATTACAAAGTTGTCTGCTGGACCATCAACTCATTTGTTTTAGGTGCTGGAACACAAGAACTGAAGGCAGAAGGGATTTGCAATCCAAAAGGAGGACAGTTTTGCAGGAATCCAAAATCCTGCAGGAAGCCCTTTGTCATCCATGTCCCACTTTCTGACCTGCTGTACTTGAACATATACTTTTGCTATATCTTGCACTCAACTGCTTTATTTTAGAGATATGAACAACTACAATAAAGTGAAACCAACATTTTGAGAAGTCAGATCTGCCCCAGCTGCATTTAGAAGCCTATCACAGGAGTTCCCCTCCCCCCACATCAAATGGGGGCAGGAGGTACCTCTGGGGACTTGCACAGGGAATTTAATTCCAAGTGAACTCTGCATTTCCTTCTCTCTGCTGACTGAACAGACGATGAAGCAAGACTCCTCCTCTTCATTATTATCATGGAAGGCTGACAGAAAAGGCAAAGTGTGGCATTCACATTCTCTGAACAGAGAGAGACAATTCTCTGTCCCAGGATTTTCCTGGGAAAGGCAGTGAGAAGCTCAGAGAAGAAGAGAAAACAATTCTTATCTCCACTTGCTGCTCGGCACATATAGAACGTGTTATGGAGACTGTTTACCAAAAACAGTTTGTTAATTAGATTCTGCTGATGATTATTTAAATTGATTGGCCAATTAGGTCAAAACTGTGTCATGGCTGTCTCCAGACAGTCATGGGCTTTTCTTTAGTATAGTATAGTATCTCTTTAATATAGTATAGTGTTAGTGTAATACAGAATAGCTTAATAAAGCATTTGTTCAGCCTCCTGAATCATGGAGTCAGAGCACATTACTCCCTACTTTGGGGTCACCCTGCATCAATTGCTAAGGGCATGTATCCACCTGGGACCAACCTCTCCACTGAAAGCCAATCCTTCCACAAGTCTGCCACCTGGCCAGTGTGGAGCTTGGACTGTCACAGGGCTCTGGCCTTCCCAGTGCACAGCAGCATCACTTTGGAAGAAGGGCAGAAAATACCTTTTTTCTTTCCTCAGGGTTCCCCTAAAACAGGTGGCAAGGGCATAACTCTGGGTAGGAGAGTTCAGACACTTTCACGTAATCCAGAAACTCCCTAAGGCAGATAAATATTCAGAATTAAGCAGGCTTCACTGAACTGGATTGCTGCCAGGATTTAGGATGACTGTGGCTATACAGGTAGAATTTGACTGAACTGTTTCCTTCCCCTTCAAAAACTTCCCTCATCTGTAAAACAGAATGCCACCAAGATAGATGTTGTGAGAATCAATTAACATCCTTACAACATACAGATAACACAGTGATAAGCATCACAGAGGAGGCTATAGGAAGTTATTAATTATCACATCAATTGGTTATACCAATAATATTATGAAATTCCTGTTTTTAAGCTGGGGTTTGAATGTGTACAGAATATGCCTGCCACAAGGACACACAAAAAGGATTAAGAAAAATATGGAATATCTTCTCATTCTCTCAGCACTGCCATTTCAGTGGTCTGATATGTGATCATGTAATTAAAGACTGTATCATAATGCATATGCACAAAGGGGCTGAATTAAGGTTGTGCAGGCAAATCTAATTCTGGCATTTCCTATGCTTTGAGAGCCTGACTTCACAATCTTAGTGTTCATTTACCCACCATTTCTGTATGTAATACCATACATTACATACACGTGTCAGGAACACCTTCCCATTGCTGCTCACTCTGATTTTGGGAGAGATCTTTTTATGAGCACACACACATTGCAAAGGCAGGACAATACAGAGCCATTCCCCTGACCATCTTCCCTCCTGACTCATGGCATTTCTCACTGCCTTTGATTTATTTAACCACAAGAACCAAATCCTTTTTTCACATGTGCTAGCTCAGTTTGGTTTATCCTTGGGGAAAATCACTTTTTCTCCCCTCTTACAATTTCAGTATTTTCTCTACTTCCTGAGCACAACTTTCATCCCAGCCTTACACAACTCACAGAAAGAGCTCCATTAGGGCACTGTGCTGTGCTCTCTTGTGACACTGTCTGTTTTGTCTGCCAAGCTCTGGCCAGGCACTGATTCTTGCTTACCCAGCTCCTGGATTTTCCAGCCTGCCACTGTGTGCCCTCCCAGCCCCTGGAGCACTGATTCTAGCTGGGATCCCTGTAACACACAGGTACTTTTGCCAGCTAAGCCCCAAGGAAGATGCTTCACTCCCAGACAGAAGATGTGCCAACTCAGTCCACAAGCACCATTTATTCCCCAATCACTGTCCATGGTTCCACATCTTTGTTACTTACTGATACCTTAAACACATCTTTCAGAACAAACCCCAAAAGCTCACCTGATCAGCTTTAAACACCACCCCACTGCTGCAACACACACACACAAACTGTCTGCAATGAGAACCAGGCCTTCTCAGATAAGCTTTTCCTCCAGCCCCATGTGAAAATGCACTGCTTGTTCAGGCTTTTGCACGTGTTCTCTGGTGTACAAACACTGCACTGCTACTGTACCTCGTTAGGCAGGTGAGCATGCCCTCACTGAGGGAAAAATCACCCTGGTTTGCACTAATGATAGCCACAGTGAGCTCCAGGACTGAAATAATGGGAATTTCCTCTTGCACAGCTCCATAAAAACAATGTTGAGCACTCACAGACACTAAAATCACCTTGAATCTGAGCTTCCTGAGAGGCAGTTTGCAGTCTCACACAGTTAACAGTCTAGATCCTTTCCTCCTCCTCACACCAGTTTTCTCTCTCAATTTCATAGAATACAACCTACAGTTGTCCTAGAATTTCAGAAAGTGATAATTTTCTGTAGAGGTAGTTTATCTGACATTGGGCCTATAGCACAGGAGGGCACTTGTAGCTTCTAATCATCTCCTCCATCTGTTCACCATAAGCAATGTTGATCTTCAAATTACACAACCTACACAATCCTGAAGGAGTCTCTTGCTTTCCGGGAGGACAATCTGCTCCTTCCCTCCCCGTTCACTGCAGCCTGCAGGAGCCTCTCTGCTGTGCATAGGGAGAGGGAGAGCATCCCAATCCACCCCAAACGACCTCCACAGGCTGAATCAGCCCACCAAAACAGGCAGGAGCTGCAGTTTCCCAGTTTGGGAAAGACATTGAGATGCTTGAGCACATCCAGAGGGGGCAATGAGGCTGGAAAGGGGCTGGGAACACAAACCCTGTGAGGAACCCCTGAGGGAGCTGGGGGTGCTCAGCCTGGAGAAAAGGAGACTCAGGGGTGCCCTCATCACTCTCTGCAGCTCCTGAAAGGTGCCTGTGCTCAGCTGGGGCTGGGCTCTGTCTCCAGGTCTGGGGAAAAGGGGGGTTGGTCTCTTTCTTCAGCCTGGGGATTTGTCTGTGCTGTTTTTACCTCTTGGCTCCACCAACTATGTAGAAAAAAATGTGTCAGTGGATCCTCATAGGTCAAAATTGAATTTGGTTGGCAATAGGCTCGCAGACTAGAAGCAACATAGAATATGCATCTCATTATTCTTGCTTCACCTATATAGATGTTCACACACTCTATTAAAGTGATCAAAGGCTACTAAACCATTTTAGTAGCTATACAAAACAATACCAAATCAAGCAAATAATTATTAAGATTTCCAGATTGTCAAAATACCATTTTTTCTTTTGTTTAATATCAAAAGGGCTAAAGTTCAAAACAGGTCAGAGTGGATTTGCTTTTCTGGGGTGTTAATTTTCACAGGGAGCAATGACTGACAGCTCCTTTTGCCTTGGCAGGGTGATCTATGGGTCCACCAGGTTTGCAAATGTGTCCTAAGCAAGGGTTTGTACTGCAGCAACAGGAAAATAACAAGCCAGGCTGAGGCCTAAGCTAGGCTCAATGATGACCCTTAGCTGCAAAGGAACAGGTTCCTACACAGCAACCTTTTCAGTCCTTGGCTTAGGAAGAGCTGACTGTCATTCTGAGAACAAACAGGACATCAATAAAAGCACCCCAGTATGGGAATGATCTCCAAAAGGACTAGCTGGAATTTCTGATTTTAAGTTTAAAAACAACATGGCTTTCACAGTGCCCAGAGAAGGTGACTTCGAGATGTAGCTCTGGTGGGTACCAAGCCTCAGCAGTCCTTACCTCCAGTCCCAGCAGTCCTGCAGGGAACACACACAATATCTGTGTGTCCTGTGCTCAGCAGAAACAAGCAGAGATTTTTCACTGCCTTGCCAGGGACCATGCCTTCAACCTGCCAGTTCCAAACACACCCCACTTTAAGAGCAATACATTAAAATGAAAAAAACCCCAAGTTTCAACAGTTCCTGCTGATTGTGCTGCAGCACTTGTAAGCTTATCCTCTTTTTATATTTTAATTAATATTAATCAATGCATAGAAAGTCTTCCAAGCCTAGTAAAACCATAATTTACAAATATTCCTGCACTGTTAGGCAGAGACCAAGTTCCACTGCAAATGGTTGTACCTTTTCTGCTTTTAATGGCGCAAAACAGAAATAGAAAGAAGCAGCTGGAAAGAACTTCAGGGAGAAAAAAATGAGTTTTCCAATAGGTAAGAGTGTGGGTATTGGAGTGGCAAACAGTAGCAAGATAGAATAAAAGCTCAGAAATAAGTGTGAGAAGCTTGAATGTTGCTGTAGAAGCCAGTGGAAAGCACTCAGATATTGTTAACTGTGGTGGGATGTCTCTGTGTGCCAGGGATGCTGGTGGCAATACAATTAATATTCCAGGAACAAAAGCAAAAGGAAGTGGGTTTCAGTGTGGTTTTTAACTCAGGACCCTGGGGGGAAGGTATTAGTTCAAGCCTGGAACAAATCTCTGGAAATTAATGATAAATCAGACAGAGGGGTCAATGTATTATAAGGGACACATCTAAAGCCATTATTTTATAACAGCTGATGGCAATAGCTGCTCAGGAGGGAAAAAAATAAAATGCTGATTTTACAGATATTTGGAGGGGGGGAATTAGCACTCTAGGGAAAAAGGGCAGAAAAGATGGCAGGATACAAAGGTCCACCAAGATTTATTGAAAACCAGAGGGGAAATGTAAGCTAAGGGGAATGAACATTCAGTGCACACAAAACAGACACCACAAAAACCAATAATCAGACAGAATATGAACACAGCCTCTATTAAATAAAAACAAAACCAAAATTTTAAAAAAGGCAGCTCACCTACAAGACCAAAAGCATCACTGCAGTCCAAGAGTGATGGTGACAGAGCAAGTAGCCCTGTGATTCCAATCACAGCTCAGCCATACTGAGTAGACATTCCCCCCTGCCTCCTTCTGACTACCACTGGCTAGGTAATAGCAAGCTTAATACATCTGGATTTATGATTAAAGAGTACTTAGAAAAGATTGATTTGCCCTGCCCGACAGCAAACATGAATAGCCTGGAAAAAAGAAATAAAGGGTTAGAAATCACCCAGACTTCAGAAGACATGAAAAGGGACAAAAGCACTGGCCTTAGTGGCTTTTATTTGAACAGAATAAGTCCACCCCCAACCTTCAGATTACAGACCCCTTTGTACCAGAGGCAGGATAATAAAATGCTGTGTAAAATGATATCTACATGAATCTTGCCCAAGAAGAAATTACTGAATGCATAAACAAACTTTTCCATCCTTCTGTGCCTTGCATACTACACTCTTTAAACACATGCATCAGTGCTAAAAAAACTTCAGTGGAACAGGTTAAAACACATGCATGGGGCACCATACTCTATTATTTACTTGTCAAACATCACATCCACTCAAGAGGGGCTGGCTTTCAGAGAAGTCAGATAATATTGAATGTCAGAATCTAGTTCATAATAAGTGGTATCTGAATGCAACAAGCCATTACACCACTAAGCATAAAAATCTCCTATTCACTGCTAATCAAAATACATAAAAGGTGCTAAATCTTGGCACCTGGAAGAGGAATTAATCTGTTTCCTGAATCCAGGCTGGAGAGTGCTGCCACTGCCGGTGTCAGCATCCAAAATTCCTGCACTCGTCCTGACACGATGGGGGCTGTCACAACCATCCTGGTGGCCTGACACATGCTGACCACAAATCACAGGGAGATGTCAAGTATTCTCTACCAGCCAGCTGTCCACAAAATAAAATGCTGCAGCTCAGTTGATGGAAAGGGAGGGCTCAGCTGCTCGTTTGCTGAGTGATCTTCAGCTTCCTTTGGAGAGGGAGCCGAGCAGCTCGGGGCTCTGCAGTCCCCCACCTATCATGTGCTGCAACAGCCAGGACTTCATCCTAAGCAGCTGTCAACTCAACATTTTCAAGAGCAACAAATTCATTAAAATTGTGTAATTATGGTTGAAACTTTCCGTGATACCCAGGACATTTAATCATGCGGCTCGGTTTCAAATCAACCAAGCCTCCAATATTTCAACCAGCCTCCAAAGATCCAGACTATATATCTGGATATTTGTCAAATGCCACAAATTATTCCGATTATTAAAAAGGTCTTATCCTTAAATTACTCTTCTACTTTTGAAATGCAGATCCCATAGTAACAAAACTTCAAGAGAAAAGAATTCAGAAGAACAAAATTAAAAAGGACTACACATGGTATGATGCAGATCTTTCAGGAGGGATCAGATGTTAAAAATTAAACAGCATTGGGAACTAGCATTGGTAAATTAAAATCAAACTAAGCAAAAATCCCGTTAAAACCCATCAACTTTAACAGGTAACACAGCAGCAGAAATCCTAGAGGCCACAACCTAAGGCACCAATTTCATTGGAGTTAGCCAAAAGCACAGAACAAACACAACTTGGATGGTGAGAAAACACAAAACAAAGTTTATGACCATTTCTTCAAAATTTGCATCCAAATTACAACTGTCCAAACAAACCTCCACTTCCTCATGTCCCTTTTAATTTGCAGCATGAACATTTCCTGCAGTACAACAACCTGTTTTGCCCAAGCACTGAGCACTAAAATTTCCTATTAGAAAAGCCCATGGCAGTTCTCATTATTTATTTCCTCTTAAACTCAAGTAGAAATCATTATGTAAAATTTCATATTTGGAAAGGACAAAATATACCTGAGACATGTTGGGGTAAAATAAACTGGCAGTTACCTGCAGCTGCTCATGGGTGTATGAAACATTAGGAAAAATACAGGAGATGGAATTTAATCTGCAAAGTGAAGGCAAGACTGCCAAAGGTAAGTGGAAAAAAAAAATATTACACAGGGGTTTGCATTTTCTCCCATCAACATCACTGTAGGGCACTGGATATATATGAGAAAAATATCTGCAATTCCACAACATAAGCAAATGTTACCACTCCCTTCTGATTGCTGGTGTCACAATTAACAGCACACAGCCCATAGAGCCTGGTGAATCCCTGTGCTCCTTCTGGGGGATCTTCCCTCTGTAGAATTGGCTGCATTACTCAGTCCTTTCCCTCCCCTCCTTCCACAGGCAGCCTTCTCTCAAATCTTAAATAGCAGCCACCAGTTGCCCCTTGCAATCTGATTATCAATTTGCACCTCAGCCATGGAAGGCTAGAACTCTATTGTTTTGTTAATTGTCAATTTGCATCTTTGAAAGGTGTTGTGCATTTTCTTCTTTTGGCAGGTTAGGACTAATTCTGTATGTTAACATATATGTGGGTGGTTTGGGTAATAAAATGTTTTCTTTTAGAATGCAGTTTATTTTAAATGTGCTGTTTTATTAATTTTCTTTTGCTAACTTTTCTTGGACAATCTTGTTCCAAAGCTAGCAGGGACCATTCTGCCTAAGAAAGAGCTAAAAGGATAAAGCTCCTTTTCCAATAGGTTTGTAGAAGTTTGTTTAAATGTTACCCTCTAAAAAAGGAAAAATCATAAAGGAATATTTAGTTACACTCTCCACTTATGATAAACAACCAATGAACTCCTGTGACTCCTGGTCTTTGGACTCCGCAACCACAAACAATTTTTCCATAAATAAAATTCCTTTTACTCCTGCAAAGCCCCTTTCCTGTGCTAAGGATTTATGAAATTGATTGATTCAGGAACAGTCCAATTGCTGATTAGTTTTCAAACGCAGGATGGTTGGAGACAGGAGAAAACTGCAAGCTGCAAATGAAGAGGTGGCCAAAGTCACTCCTGATGAACAAGGAAGGCCTCATCTGCATGGAAAGAGGTTTTAAAATGATCCAAGCTACAAAAAGCAGGAAAATCATAGAAGAAACAGACTTACAAATGAATTCTGAATTCTACAATGGTTTGAGTTGGGAGGGACCTTATAAAGATCATCTAATTAGAACCTCCCTATCATGGGCAGGGAAACCTTGCTGTGTTACAGCCCCATCCAGCCTGGCCTTGAGCACTTCCAGGAACAGGGAATAATGCTGAAGTGACAGGAGCAAGCAGAAATTCCTGCTAAAATATCAGACAGCCACCAAGACAAACACTCAGCTGAGACTACAGTCTATCCAAAGTCAAAAATCAGAAAAAATAACCACAGGAAGATGTCACAGGATAGAAACTCTTAGTTTCACAGAGGTCCATGTGTTATTATCACTTTCACCTAAAGCTGGGCACAGAAGGGAGGACTACCAGAAAATGATGGATTGCCTTTGCACACTTGTCAGTGTTTCACTTAAGGTCAGGTTATTTTCTTATACTAGGATTCATCAATGTAAACTTAATCTGCCACCAATTTTCAACTGGGAGCTGATTAAAAAAATAAAGTACACCAACCCATTTTGAGCAAACAAACGAGAGTGAAACAATCTGAAAATCCTGACCACTGGATCTCCTGCTGAGCCACAGAATCTCACAGAGCTCAAATCTCACAGAAGATTCTGAGATCAAAAGGGGAGAGTTCATGAAATTTCTATTACTAGTCCTAAAGAGATGAATCCAAGCTCTATTGGCAAAAGTATCTCAAGTAATAGACTTCTACATTCTTTAGCTCTTGCACAGCTGCAGGTCCTGGCCAGCTCTGAGCACTCAGGACCTGCAGAATCAGGACCCAAACCAGTCCTGTTCTCTCAAGTTTTACTTCCAAAGGAATCTGGAAAGCAGGTTCAGAGGAACTGCAATGCTCAGTGTGTGTTAAAGCCATATAAAGGAGCAGGAAAAGATTTTATTATCCACACTGGAAAACATGCTCAGTTTTACAGACTTCTCCCAGCAAGCTGAGACTTGTTATAATGCCCATCAGCTATATGTTTGTGAAGATCAAGGACATTTATGCCCATGGTATCAGAAGAAATATGTGCGTCCAAAGAACAGGAAGAGAAAGTGCCTCCGGCTTTGGGGAAGTCTCTGTCATCAAATCAACCTGTTTTACCTATAAAAGTGGGACAAAAGTTAAAAGACCATCTAAGTTTGGGTACTGGATAGTTGGAGGTATGAGTAAAACATTTAATTGGTTCTGTTAAATAACTGAAGAAAAAAAAAAGAGAATAATAGTCAAAGCCTTATTTTAATTTTAAATAACTAATAAATTTTATTTTTTTAGTAAATTACAGTTCTTGTAACTGGGGTTGAAATATTACAAAAATGGACAATCATGGAACTGCTAGAACTTCCTGTTTTCATGTGACAGGCATGACAAAAGGCTCCTCCCTTAAAATCTTTGGAGCAGACCAGAGTGAAGTCACAAAGATTGGATTTAGACCTAGACTCCCCCAAAGTGTCAGGATTTTACTCTCCTTCCTAGAGAGTTCCTTTCCAGTTGCCAGCTGGAGAAAACCTAAAAGACAGGGGAGGTATTGAAAGCCTTCTCCCAAGGAAAAACAAAAACCCAAACAAAACAGAATCAACCACCAAAACCTCCAAAACAGTAATACAGGCCTTTAAGTGATGAATCCAGTCACATGGGCAGACCCACCTAAATCTAGACAAAAAGTCTATTGGCATCCCATTTTGACACTGAAGGAGGAGTAGAGAGACTTGGCCATTCTTTCATGATGGCCAAACACAGAATACAGAGCAAACAGTGAATTTATACAAGAAACAAGCTTCATTACGTAAGGAAAACCTGAGATTTACTGAAATTCTGATACCACAAACACAGATTGGGAGACCCAAAAGCAATTCTGTTGGATGCACCCCTTAAAAATAAAAATAATTCTTTTTCCTGTTTGATGGTTGGGTGATCAGACATAGCTTTGCTTTGGGTTTGACCGAAATTTTCTCTTAGAAAAATTCTCTTAGAAAAATTTTCTAAAAATATTAGAAAATATTAAATACTCAAAACTGATAAGGTAGTGCTTCAGCATATTTAATTATCTCACCTATTCTCCCTGTGCCAAGTCTTGAAAAGAAGAGGAAAACCTCCTCAGATGGCCCTGAGCATTCCAGCTGCTGGCATTCCCCACAGGGACAGCACAGTAAAAAGCAAACACTTGCCAGAACTGGGCACGTAGGGATCCTGCAATCATCCTGTGCCAATACAATAAGTGAAGATAGACAGTGCTCTAACACAGATATACAAGATAGGCTCTCAAATACTCCACAGATCAGTTCAGCACTTCCAGGCTATTTCAGTATCTGGGAAGACATTTCCTGACTCAATGGTGAAGTACCAATAAAAGACATTAACTACTATAACCCTCTGCCCCACTGCAGGGCAAGGACCCTGCTGTGTTCTCCCTCCCAGAGTAAATGCCAGCTCTGATCTCCCACAGAGTGCCATGCTGCCCAGGAAACAACAGCTGGACAAAAAAACCTCTGGGAATCCAACTCAACCTGAGGGAAACACCACAGAGATCACAGAGATCACCTATTGGAAGAGCCCTGAAAGTCCTCTGAAAGATACAATTCTGACTTCCTCCCCGAAATCCAAGTAATAAATACCTAACAATTCCACTACACCAAGAATTTCACCAAATCAGAAACCATTCCATTTCCATTGCTATCCTTCAGATAAGGATGGGCAATAATTCTCCAAGCACCAGAACAACAGATCAAATGTGGCAAAGCCTGAGAGTTTCACAAGAGCTGTTTTTTAAGAAGCGTGTCAGTGCACTGGCAGATCAGAAGCTTGGCTCTGACCTCTGCAGAGCATCAGCTCTCTGGAGCAGCACCTCCCTCCCTCTCTCCCAGGCACAGTTCATGCTACAGCAAAGAGCCAATCTCCCTGGCAGGGCAGGGGCAGCACTAAATAGGGAGGCAGGGCTGAGCTTTGCTGCTGATGCACTTTTAAGTCTCATAAGGGCACAAAAGAGTTGCAGGATTGGAAAAGAGAAATAACTGTGCTGCTGTGTCTGCAGCCCCATGAACACTGCACTGGCTTGAAATTGATTCCACTTTTAAAAAAGTCAAATTAGTACAACAGCTCTGTTTCAGCATTCTCCTGGCCCAAACCAGGACAAGACATTTTTCAAGATCTGACAGAAGGTGTCTAGAGCACCAGGAGACCAGAGTGTATTTGTTTCCTATTACTTTTTGTTCTGTGATTACATTACTGTGATTACATCCCCAGTTAGAGGTGCTAACTTACTTCTGCTGGCATTAAAACAGCCTGTCAAAGCCAGTGGGAGAACCTGCCAGAACATGACTTCCACCACTTCCTTTCAGCAGTGCATTGCTCTCCTGTTACTTCGTTTTCAAGTATTTTATGACATCCATGATCTATAGTTAAAAGCCCATTCCTAGCCAAACTCCCAATCAGGAAATTTTCAGTTTATTCTTCTGATGCTTTCCTCTCTTGGATTCACTCTCCTCTGTCTCAGTTCTGGCCTAACAGCAGTATTGACACTCTGATTTATTATTCCATCTCTGCTTCAGAGAAAGATGCAGGAAACCCTGTGTTCAACATGAGTGCTTGTCCACAAAGTCGACAAAAAGTCGAGTTTAACCCCAAAAATCCTGTGTTATTCTAGGGGTAGACTAGTGAAACATGCACTATTTTAAATAACAACATAGCTCTGACTGCTTCCTCTGCTGTCCTTTTTTCCCATTTTTGGGGCATCTGACCCCAGTTCCCTCAGCTGCTGCTCTGATGGCACCTGCCCAGTGCTCACACCCCATAACAATGGTCTCAGTGACATCCCCTCCCTCTCCCACACCACTGAGGTTCATGCAGAACCCAAAAGCTACACTGGCTATTTGAATATTTTTCTCTTCAGTGTCCATACCCCTTCTCAGCTCCCCTTCCTCTCAAACACTTGCCCAGTTATTACATCCCCACTTATTCAACCAGGATCTGTATAAATGAGCAAAACAGGAGGGAGAGGAAGGCAAAACCCCTAGAGATAAACCTCTCCCTGCCCTCTTCAGCACTTATTTCACATCCCCACTTTCCCCACCTGGAGACTTTCTGGGGACTTGCAGGGAAGAATGTGTTTCCACTGGAGTTCATCTAAGGAACAATCAGCTTAAGCAGTTGTATTCAAATACTATTAATGTTTTCAAATCGACTTCCTATTTTCCTGCTGGAAACCCTGCCAAACACACTCTTCAACAGACACTAAAATAATTTGGATAGTTGATATGCAGTCCAAATTTTTAGTGGAAAACTGCCAGATTTGACATCTGTGAGAAAGTGGGTAATTTTTATTATCCACAGAGAGCATGCACTCCGTCCGATATTTTCTACCTCTACACATCTCTTTCTACTGGAACTGCTTCATGGTTTTACATGATCAATGGGCTGCCAGAAATTATTTAACCCCTTCACTGCTACCAGGACCCAAGACCCCACTGCCACCATTTTAACAGTGCTCATCTTATTTTCAACAGCAGGGTCTTATCTGATACCTCTCATCCCTCTAACTAGAGCAATGTAGATTATCTTTTAATTTTTTTTTTTTTTAGATAGTACCTTCTGACTGTTATTTTCCAAGTATGAGAAGGAGCCTAGTCTCTTCTAAGCAAAGGGTTAATTAATTCCCTGCTTGCTCTTGTCCCTTCTCTTGCTGGAGAGAGGGTCTCTGAGCGCCTGCTGGGGGAAGCAAGGATGGGAAAATGCCTTTGAGAAAGTAAACCTTCCTGCTGAGGAGCCAGCCCAGCTCCAGCCTGGAAAGGTATTTTTGCTTAGGGCACCTTCTAATTTATTAATGGTTATAAAAATTTGCTTCTGTCCCTGACAGGTCAGGTCCTCCAGGACACTGAGGTGCTTGGAATTGTGGTCATTCACATGAGCACGTAACCTGTGTGACTTCTCATCACTTCTAGTGTGACTTCTTCCAAGCAACATCACTTCTGGTTTAGAATGGATCTCACTATCTCATTTGCAAGCTGTAGGAAAAACTGAATATGAAAAATAAAGAAGAAATAAGATCATATACAGACCTTTTACCACGGTAGAGGTTTTGTTTGTTTGCTTTGGGTTTGGGGGTTTGTTTGTTTTGCTTTTAATAAAACAAGAAAATGCAAGATTTGTTTGAATCTGCCTACTGAGGTTCCTTTAAATAAATGAAAACAAATAGTCCCCAGCTGTCTGGGCTACACTAAAGCAGCTCATCCTCTGAGTGATTTGTAATGCTGAGATGGTTTACCTCATTCACTACAAAGATTATCAAAGTTCACTTTGTAAGTGCACATGTATATTTTATTTCTCAAAGATTACCAGTTTTCTTCATATCCCCACCTCATCCTGCTGGGAACAGGTGGCAAAACTCCTGGCACCAAAGCAATCTCAAAACCTACACTAAACAGGGATAATTTGTTGTTGCTGTCTTAATGATCAAAAAGGAAGATCCTCCCGGCAGCTCTTTTTTCTTTTTTCCTTTCCTTTTTTATTTAAATGTTGTATTTGAGGCCAAATCCAAAGCTAGTGAGTGAGAGCTCCTGTGCTGCTCCTGGATTTTACTGGACCAACACCAGTGGCTGTGTCACAGTGCCTCTGGAGCATAGATCCAACCAGTGCTCAGGGATTCCAACAAACCCAAACCTGAGCACCAGACAGAGCTAATGGAGAGATCTTTTGATCTTTGGCATTTTTTCTGCCTCAGAAATGAACAGAATGCTGTAAAATGCTGCACTTCTAGAAGACTTAAGACACAAATGCATTTATTTTATGATTCATCACTCACACATAAAAAAAAAAAACCAACCAAAAAACCCCTCCAAAAAACCCAACAACTTCTTGCTGTGTTATGTCTAATCTACCTAATGCCTAAAGAAGACAAGTCTAGATGAGAAGGTAGGAAGAAATTATTGACTCAGATGGTGGTAAAGTACCGGAGATGTGGCTACCCCATCCCTGAAAATGTCCAATGCCAGTCTAGGTGGGCTCTGAGCCACCTGGTCAGGTGGAAGGGGTCCCTGCCCATGGCAGGAGCTTGGAAAAGGATGGTTTTCAAGGTCCCTTCCAACCCAAACAATTCCATGATGCTATGATTCTCATGTGGACTGTTCAAAACAGGATCAAGGAGATTTCATTTGCATTTATCTTACTGTCCTAATGCTGCCCAAACAGGAGTAATTTTTCATGTTTCACACCTAGATTCATGTAAGGATCTCGCAGGACTGAAATGCCAGTGAAGTAAAGCTCTGCTTCTGCAGATGGAAAGCTCTACTGCAAATCACTGCAGCCTTTAATTGCTGCATTGCCAAAGGCCTTAAACTAAAATCCAGAACTGATAGATGGGGGTCTCCCTCTGACTTGGGTGGAGTATGGATCAGGCTGTAAATTCCCAGCAAATTTCAAGATCAATATCACCGATATCAATTTTGCAGATCGGTAAATTGAGCAGAAATAAATCCCATGGTGACAGCAGAGCAGAAGGGTCACTAGAAGCACAGGACCTGGTCTCCTGGACTTCTGCTTGACTTCTCCTGAACTTTCAGAAGCTTCTGCTTCTGGAAGCTGCTGCTGAGCTCCTGGTTGTTGTTCCACAAGTGCCAGTGAGAGAGGGACACATCCCCATTGAGTGCTGTGTCCTGTCAGCTCACACTTCTTGTACTGGACACTTCCAGAGAACCTGGCACAGGCAATTTTTAGGCCAAGTAGCAATAGATTTGGCAGTGACAGGGCCTGGAGATAATTTATGCCCCAGCAACTACAGCAGTTGACAAAATTAATAAGGAATATGAAGATTGCCTTCAATCTTCATCTTGCCTTCTTCCTCTCCTGGAAGGAGAATGAAGAAATAAATTCTGGGAGGAAAACTGAGCTCTAATCTGTATGTTGTTCCTTTACTTGGTATTTCAGGAAAAAGGGACCTGAAAGGACCACTGACTGCTTTTTTCTGATAGCTTCATAGCTTCCTACTGCACAAAATTATCCAGAGATGTATCAATCAGAAATTCTACAAGGTTTCCACCTTTTTCTTAAATCCATAAAAGATCATCTACAAAAAAAAAAAAAAAAAAAGAACATCTACAAGACATACAAGAACATCTACAAAAACAACAAAGAACATCTTGATCTTGTACAAGATGTACAAGAACATCTACCAAAAAAACAAAGTTATTTTTTTTGAAAACCTGTAGACCTTCAACTTTAGGATGTGGGCACAGCATCACAAGCAAGAGCTGCCAGGGTGGAGTGCAGCAAAGCCCTCTGAATTCCCCTGCTGCTCCTCTTTCGGGGCAATCCCAGGACAGCTCTGAAACATTTCTTTACTTTGGAATTAATGGGGTTCAGCTGCTGCCAGAGGGGAGATGCCAGAACGCCACACTCTTCATGGGCACTCCATAATACCTAAATACAGAGTTGATGGGGTTTCTAAAATCATAAGCCTTCAAGGTAGTTCTGAATTTCAAGGAAGAATTAGTTTTACACTCTAGGAACCAGCAGAAATGCCAGAAGAAAATATGCAAACAGCCAGAGTTTGTGACAAATTTGGGGTTTGTGATGACAGTCACATTTAATTATGAACACCCTCTTTTTAAAGTATCTCTATATAAAAATTGGTAACCAATATGACACAAGATTAAAGCTAAATTATTCCAAAAGGTTTTTATTGCAGAATTATTCCTTTACTCCTAAAAAAGCAAATCATTAAGAACAAAGGAACATTAGTCTCGCACAGTTGGCATTTCCTTAGCTCCAGTGTAGATATACAGATTATAACAAAATCTTTCACTCCATCACCTCCTTCTACATATCAAAGTAGTATCTCCCCATGAACACCTCCACACGTGGAATCTTATAATCCTTTGTGTTTGTATTAACTTTGTCTTTATAACAGTCGAGTGTACACAAGCTTGAGGGGTTCAATATATCTCAAATAAATGTATTTGTGCACACCCACACTGTGTATGGAGGAACTTCAGTTGTATGAGCAACAAAATGATACACAATAATTAGCCCTGTGCCCACATGGAGCTCCATTACCTTCAAGGGTGCTTCACATGATCTGTATTTTTGTACTTTAAACAATACTTTTTAAATTACTTTACCAGATACCATCACACTCGTACTACAGCCATAACGGAAAAGAGCAGTAAGCATGATAAATACATCAGCTAATGGGTAATAGGCTGTACAGCTCTGCAGAAAGATTATTACAGGCACAATGCCACAGATTTATTTATGGCTCAGAGCAGTGCATGTCATAAACATACATAGTTTCAGAAGGTGGAGGCATCTGACCCAATCTGGCAGAGCTTTCACATGGGAATGGCCAGGGCTCCACATTACCCATGAATTAATGCTTTTATTGGCAAAAAGTGTCTCCTATGTAGATTCCTGAATGAGAACAATGTGAAGCAGTTTCCAGGGATTCACATAAACTCTCTTTCCTTTGGAAAAACTGCCTGAGTAACAAAGTCACTTCTTTTTAGAGTTCTGCTTCATTTCTTCAGTCTGTCCAACCATGCAAGCCTGCACATTGCTGAAGTGGCCAAATGAGCCCAAAGAGCCTCAGAATTCAGGGCTGAAACACAATTGTTTAATCCTGAGCTCCTAGAACAGCTCAGCAAAGCAAGGTAACTCACATGTGCATGGAAAATGTAAATACAGAGACACATCTTGTCTCTGTGTGCAGATATTAGTGATGCTGCTCCAGGTCTGAGGTGCAGCATGCTCCTTCCCAATGAACCACAAACAAAAGAGGAAAACTCCCTGGCAGCTCAGCAGTGGCTGCCCCACTCAGCTCAGACAGAGCCAGCAGCTCTGCCTGCCCTGAGCCACTGGGGATGCCCAGCTCAGGTCTGAGCACTCACTGTGCCCTGCTGGGGATGCCCAGCTCAGGTTTTGAGCTCTCGCTGTTCCCTGCTGCACCACAGAGCCCAGGCACATCATTGTACATGCTCCAAGTAGGGACCACAGGTTTGATTAAATGTGCCTTAAAAAAGTGTTAGAGTACCCTGCTGACATCATGTTTCTGAGCTTTGAGGATTGGGTTCAGGCTTTATCCTCTCAGCTGGCCATATGATGACAGGGACAAATAAGTAACACCTCTTCCTCAGGGTGCTAAAGCAGACCCCTTCCAACACCATGACACTTCAGCTCCAGTCCCACCACAGAGCCATAAAACACATGATGTAAGCACACAGCTACCTCAGAGTTCATAAAAGCAGTCTTGCCCTACTCTTCCCACAGCAGAAGTCATCCTTCCCATCCCCTGCTCTCCTCATTTCCTCCCAGCCTAATGCCATTTTACTTTTTTCTTCTCAACTCTGCACAGCCAGGCTGACTCTTGTCTCATGGCAGCACCACCCTCCAACACCTAATAACTATTTTCAGAAATGAACACTGAGTATTCTTCAGAGCCCTGCTCATAACCAAAACCATACCATAAGGCTTCAAAAGCCTTCTAAATTATCTTTCAAAACTCCTTTTAAAATTCTCCTCTGTTGAAATGACTAAAGAAAAACTGACAACTTGGACTGTTAACATAATAAACATGTTGAATTATGTTGAATTCAACATGTTGAATTACATGTTGAATAGAATGTTGAATTCTATTGCACTATTCTTTCCTTATTTTAGTATTTTTTTGACCTAGAAAAATTTTTTAAGAAGCATTAGGCAAAATCAACCAAAAGCTACTTGAATCTTTCAAAGTAATTAATTAGAAAGGTGCATTTTGATGGAGCATACACAACTATTACAACAAGGACCTGTCAAAGGAAAGCTGATTCAAATCCATACCTTGTCATGCTGCATGATACCAGAGTGGCTCCCCTGCAAAGCTGTGGCCTCACAACTCCACTGACATGACCAAGCAATGCCCAAAGATTTCCTCCAACTCAAAACTACACATCCTAAGGTTTAATCCCTGTCTCCATTCTCTGTTCTGGGCTCTGCTCTCAGCCTTGATGCACAAGGGGAGGATTTTTTGTTGCTCAGGTTAAGCCACAGCTGAGCCCCACACTCCCCACAGAGCCCAAAAAGCTCCAGCTTTGTCATTGATCCATTTGGGACAGGTCCTGCCTGGCTGCTCAGCTCCCAAAGGCAGCTCAGGAGGAGTTCCCTGGGGCTGTGGCAAAGCCAACCCCACCTCCCATGGCAGAACACTTAAATCCTGCTGCTGCCAACCCCCATGAGCAGCAAGGCAGTGAAAACAAAGTGTCATTTTTGCCTAAAGTACAGGAGTATTTTGTATTATCCTCCCCTGTGGTTACTGAGCCAAACAGGCATTAAACAAAAAAGAAATTATTTTTACTCTTGTTCTGTTTCCATGCAATGAAAATAATACATAATATTGGCTTGGCCTTAAAAATACTTCTTTTATGAAATACATTCCATTTGCACTGACTTTGTGGAAGGTGCGTGGGTGTGCCAGAAAGAAGAATTTAGTCACAAACCCTTACGTGTCCCTGTAACTTAACACAGAAACAATCCAAGCCCTGTTTGTTTAAAGGAACAAGTCCAGGTACAGACACTTTGTAGAACAACACAAATACCTGAACCCCAGGATCTCAAAATCTGGGCAAGCCAATTCCATTTTGTTCAGTTTGGATGCTGCTTCAGCAAAGCACCCAGCTGAAACATGACACTGCTGAAGTGCCTTTCAGTGCCACCACAGCAAAATTATTACAGTCAAATAAAGTTATCTCGTGCAGTGTGTTGGGACACTCATTGTCTGCACACATTTCCTTGGAAGTCTGAGCATGACAGACCTCTGAGTTTGGATGTTTGTGTCCAGGGCACCATTATGCCTCAGTGCCCTGCTAATCTCTCCCAGTTTTCCTTTCTTCCAGACTCCACAGCACCTTTGTTTCCTCCCATTTATCCTCCTCCTCCCCTCCCTCCCCTCCCCTGCCTCTCTCCTGGTGGCCATTAACTACGCTGACAGTTTGACAGGCTGAAATAAGGAAATAAAACACTTAAACATTGTTTCCCCATGTATGCATTCATCTCCCGTGCCAAACACAGATATTGAGGAGATGCTTCACTCCTCCTGTCAGCTCACTGAATTATAGCCCAGCTCTCACAGCAACTCCACTCTCCAGTCCAGCACATTCAGCTTGATCTCCCTTCCCATCACAAGGCCACACAAAGGCCATTGCCATGTCTTTACCAGGAGCTTCTTGTGTTTATACCCTTCAGTCCCACATTTTCATATGCCTGGGGTTGAATTTCTGTTCAGAAGAGAATCTTTTCTGCTGAAAACGCTCACATTATCATGACAGCTCCACTGCTTGCTTGGATTACAATGAGTCTACTCCAGGAATAAAATAAACTATATTGCATTAAACTTTGTGTCATTCTCATTACCCATTGCAGCAGCTGAGCAAACCAAAACCCAGCTTTGCTTTGACCAGGTTTATTAGGCTTTTTTATTTAAGCATTTTCTCCTGGTTGACAGGAAACATGCTGCTGGAGACTGGAGGCATCCCACCCTTTTTATAAAAACCACCGCTCCCAGCATCAGCTTGCAGGAGCCAATGCTGCGCAGCTCCC
Source organism: Agelaius phoeniceus (assembly GCF_051311805.1). NCBI lineage: Eukaryota > Metazoa > Chordata > Aves > Passeriformes > Icteridae > Agelaius > Agelaius phoeniceus. Next base: position 1,098,989 of record NC_135269.1, read on the forward strand.
CAGGGGAAAGTTGCAGTGATACTGTCACTGCTCATTACCTCCAGTGGGTGTTGCTGTGAACAAGCCTATGGGAAAAACCCAGGGAGGAGAAAAAAAATCAAAAAATCAAAGTATTGCAGACACTCATAAACATGTCCCATGTCTGGGAAGTCTGGCTGTTCCACACAAGAAAGAAAAGCTTGGTGAAAAAACTAAATAATTGTACTTCCTTGACATTTACCACCATTTTGAACTTAGATAAACATAAGCAGTTTGTGTTATCTGCTGTGCTGGTGTAAGGCTGCAATGGAGCAAAATCAAAAAAGCCCCTCTTTACACTCCCATGGTATGGATCCCAGCAGAAATATCTTCCTTCCTTATCTCCTGGTTTCTCATGATTTCAGGGATCTCTAATCATGACCCACCAGACACAGCATTTGAAGTAACTGTGTGATCAACACATGGATTGAAGTGGAGGGTAGGATGAAAAAAACCCAAAAAACAACACAACAATGTCTATAAAGAAAAATCTGTGTAAGTGGCACTGTTGAGATTTCATTCTCTTACTAAACATTTTTTCTAAGATGCTATTAAACCACAGACAATACTAAAAGTCAATCACCCCAAAGAGCAAGCAGAGCCTGAGTGAAAAAGTAAAAACTGCTAATCTAGAGGCAGTAAAGGCTTGGCTACTGCTTTTCCATCTTGACTGTCCCAGAGAGCAGAATTTCAGCCTGTCACACCCATTTCTTTTGTCATCCTCCAAAGACCATTAATGAAAGCAGCAGCCTGCTAGATGCTGTTACTCACTGAGAGGGTTTGAATGTCAAATGAAAATGAAAGAAAACATCAATAAAGCAAGAGGAAACACAAGTTCCTCACTACTTCCTCCACACCAGCACATAGAAGAGTCTGTCAGCCAAACCTATCATTAACTCTTTACTAGCAATCTGCAAGGAACTGCCTACAAATATCTAAAATCCACTTGGGTTTCACCAATGGCAATTATAAAGAGCTCTCAGCACACTGTTAGAAGGCACCAATCTTTTCCCACTGCCAGAGAAAAGTATCCCAGGATCACAGAATGGCCACAGATTATCTTGGAAGGAACCTCAAAGCTGATCTTGTTCCAGCCCCTGTTCCATGGGACACCTTCCACCAGAGCAGGGTGCTCCTTGGGGATCCCACCCACATGTCACCAGTGAAAATCCCCTGATATTTCCACCAGGAAGGCAGACTGTGCCTCAGGGCTGTGTCATGAGTGGGCAATGCTGGAAAATAAGGGGTTCTTTGCAAAGAAAAAGTCTCAGAAACATAAATCATTGTGCATTCTATCCTCCAAGTAGCACAAAGCCAAACAAAATTCAGGTTGATTACAGTTCCACAGTGCCTCAGTAGAACTGGCCCTTGTGTGCCTTTTGCTTTTTATTTCCTTTAAGGGTCAAATATCTGATATAGACCACACCTTCATCATGCATCAAAATTTGAGTTTGCATTGCTCACAGTTTTTAGGAGAGATCCATTTCATTTTCCCTTCTAGCTGTACTTTCAAATCAGAACAAACAAAATAAAGCCTTCAAAAATCTCAAACCATAATGAACACCTGCTTAAGATTTGATTAGGAGAGTTAGGAGTAAACTTTTCAGCAACAACTCATTTTGACAAACATTAAATTCAGAAAAGACCCATTCCTCACAACCAGTAATGCCAAAAAACATCAGTATTCTCCCTCCTGCAAAAATGCTCTGCTTGTGTTATCAATGCCAAATGGGTTTGCAAAGTCAGAATGGTGAGTGAAATCAGACAGGGCTTTACAATCCCTGTTGAAATCAACATTACTTTTCATAGCAAACATCAACAATTTGCAGTATTAATTACAACCACCATCATATCCCCAAAGAACTGGAAGGACAAAATCCATGCAGCTGGAGGGGGTGGGGAAAAAAAAATGAAAAATCCGTGCTTGAGTCTCAGACAAAAAAGTCTCTGAAACTGCAGGAATTTAACAGGCATATAAATGTCTTTCACTTATTCCTTAGGACTTCCCTCCCTGCTTTAACTTCCTTTTTCCATGGCTTACCCCTGCTGCTTCTCTCCTCCTCTTTTTCTTCCACTTTTTTTTTTAATCACAAGGCTTTCTGGTCAGGATTAGGAAAAATACAGTAGAATCAGTTAGCTTCTTCCTTCTCTCTTCACACAATGGACCTTTTGGACGGAGGGAAGAAGCAAACCTTTCCCCAGGTGAGGCCACTGAGCTCTCTGAGGGCCGGGAGGTCACAGCAGGCTGGGGTCCCTGCAGCAGTGATGGACACCCTGAGCACAGCCCAGCCCTGCACACTGTGTAGCTGGAGAGAGCTGCGCCCTTCAGATCCGGCTACAACACAGAAAAAACCCCAGAGATGCAAAAATGCGTGTGCACAAAATAAAGCCTCTTGCTCAGAAGGCTGTTTTCTATGTTTACAAGTATTTAAATTGACATGACTGATGGAGTAATGAGAGCCAGGTAGAAGATGACACTTCCCTCTGATGCTAGGATAATTAAAAGGGCAAGGTATTAACTAGCTTTGGGAAGAAAAAAGTTATCTTGGTTGTTCTGGGGATTATGGCTCTGTCTTGATCCCACCTTCACTAATCACTGCAGTTACTCATTAGACACTTTGCCCATTCCCTGGAATCCACATCTGCTGATTACTGTTTGCTGATCTACTCTACAGACAGGATTTGAAACACAGGGATAGTGCTAAAATGCCCTTTAGAAAGGCCAGATAATGCCATTTCTGGTTGGTACTGCAGGAAAAGAAATTCCTTCAGAGATACTGGTGTCAACTACCTCTTCATCATCTTTTTACTAATGTGCTCCTCATGCACAGTGGAATCCTGCAGATCAAATGTTTTATTCATCAGTCAAATAAGTATTTACTACTTTTTTAAAAATACCTGAGGGAAAAAAAACCCAAAAACAAGCATAACACCACCAGCTCCCTCCCCTCCCAAAAATAATTCTGAATTAAACATTACGTGATGGTAACAAATACTGGCACAATGGGTAGAAAGCAAAAGTCACAGAATGATTATTGATGAAGCAAATAATATTAGTATACATCAATCCAGTTAATACATACCTTATTAGCATACATTTATCTGAGATGAAAAACCATGTAAACATGCTATATTTTATGCAAATCACAAGCAGATCTCAAAGCTTCTGGGAAATTGTCATTACAGCCTTTAGTACTGGAAAATGTAGGTGCTGCCTTTTCATAGTCACTGTAAGCAATAATGCTTACAAAAGTGAGCTGTTGGAATAAATAAACTTACAGAAGTGATGGACCTCACCCACAGCACATAAAAGAAATAGGGTGACAGGCCCCAGTGCTATAAATTCATCAGTGCTTATGTATTCTACATAATGCTAGCAACAGCATCATTTGTGTCCTGTAGTCCTCTGCAAACAGTCCAATTTATAAAATGCCTGTTGTGCCTACACAGAGAAAACCATCATAAATCCTGGACACTAAACAGTGGCAGCAGAGGAAAGCCAACTTCCCCACGATGTTCTGCACGTTGCACTTGGAGTGTTTTTAAAGAAAAGGCAGCCACAAGGGAAGGGTCCTCTGAATTCAGCTGTTTACTCATGCTGGGGACTGGTGGCACCAGCAAAACTGTAAGAAGTTTAATCTTTCCTCACAATGAAAAGATAATTAAACTAATCTGGAAGCATGGCACCTATCCATAAATTTTGCCATTTTTAACATTGAGCTTCTTTATGAATACAGAAGAACTAATAGTGGGGCAATTACCCCACACTGGGGAGAATCCCAGTGCATACAACTCCTCACCTGCCTTTTGCCCTCCTGACAGCAAAGGTGGGTCACTGATAAATATGTACTCATCCTTATCTGCCACCCTGAATTAACAATTTTGAGGAAAAACCTCTCAGGAAGGCGGGTGAGTGCAAACATACAGGTTTGTCCTGATGCTGCCTGGAGCACCTGGGTGCTGCTATGCACAGCCAGCTTCTGCTCCCACCACGTTCACACACATTGGCTGCCTCTGCTTCCATTCCACTCAATGACATCCAGGAGCCATCAAGTCATCCCAGTTTTAGAGTAAAACATGTCATATACAAGTGACTGGAACTGAGTCCAGGCTGATACAACCATCAGGACCAGGCACCCCTTGGGAAAGGTGGTATTCCTGGGGGATTGTTCCCAGAGAGCAGAGGTCTGGAGGGAACAGAGGCCAGAAGGAAATGCCCTGAGCACTCAGCAGCAGCACACCTGCCATTGCTGAGGGCTGCACTCACAAAAATCTCCATCTCCACAACAGCTGGTTCCTGCTCTTTCCTCATACACCATCTTAGTGCTTCCTACGGGCCCGGTTCCACTCCTCTGAGCAGCTCAGGTCTAATGTGAGCACCAGTGAAACTCAAATTCACTGCTGGCCACAGATGCTTTCTGTTCCAAGACTTCCTGCAGAAGCTGCCCATCCATTCCCATGGCTCACTCAGCTATCACATCTCCTTAAAAGAGGAGAGCTCATCAGGACAAGCTCTCTCTCATGAGATTTTAAATATTCTCTCTGTGTTTCCAGGGCAGGAACACTGCAAGACATATTGTTATTGCCTCATGTTGTATGACAGCTGCTCTCTTGGCCTGCACACAGGGGACTGCAGCAGGGACCTCGAGCTGAGCATGAGTAAATCCAGCTCACAGCAAAGAGCAGAGAATCTTTGCTAACCAATGCTAATGAAGATTTCTGTGTCAGCTCATGAACCAATATTGTTACTGAGGAAATGAAAAATAAAGATGTATTCTGCTCACTAGACCAAGTAGAGCCTTCAGTACCCCAACAGCAGAGAGAACCCAAAAGCTTGGAAGTGTAAGATATCAGGTATATTGCAGTCTACGCCTAAAATACAGTACTGATCAACATAAACCTAATTTTATTAGTGCTTTGTATCTGTACATGTATCAAAGGGGGCAGGGAAAAGAGTTGTCTTTATTATTACAAAAGAAGAAACATGTCAAATGTTCAACTGCACTTTGGTTGATGCAGAAACATCAAATATCACAGAGCCCAAGGTGTTCATTGTGTCAATGATAAAACTGTACAGGACACATTGATTTTTTTATCTGTATAGAACAGAAAAGGTGCCTTAGTAATAAAATCTCTATTTAAAATATTATTTGTTAAGCAGTTATTACAGCATTTATTTCAACATGCTTCCCTTAATCAATACAAAATAAGTTCCTTCTCTCACTCTACTCTTTTTCCAGCTGACTGATAAGCAAAGAGCACCTCCCCTTTAGCAAAGCCTTTACAATTCATTCTCAGTCTTTGAGTGGCACAAAGCTGTCTCACCCCAGCAAACCCAAGGAGGAAAAATTCTGACTCACAGATTTTGACTTATTCCCTGCTTTTCTCTCCCTGATAAGAAAAACCTTTTCTGCAGTTCTGAGCAAATGCAATTTAATGTCTGCTAATACTGATGGTTCCAGAGGGGAAAAAAAGGTTTGGTAGCAGTGTTTCCTCAGAAAAGCAGCAGCAATAACTATCAAGGGCACAGTGCTGACCACAGGTCACTCACACAAGCCATCTGCATGGTTCAAGGGAGAATCAGGCCCAGAAAAAGCACAACACAACATCCAAATCCTGAACTCCCTTCTCAAGGGACTGAAAAATGTTTTCCAATATGCTTGGCTGTTGCCCTTTGGAACCTTAACCTGTAATTTGGGGAAGAAAGACTCTGTCATATACCATCCTTAAAATGCCACTGCTTCCATTAAACCCTAGAGCTGCTGCCTAAATTCTGTGCTGACTCCAAGGAGCTCCAATCTGAGCTGTTCTTGCACTGATGTCATCAGTTGTCTTAGCTGAGAAATCCAATTATCATCACACTCCTGAAAATAAAGTTTAATTACAGGCAAGTGTGATGATTCTATAAATTTTGATGATTATCAGTGTGAACTATAGCATAACCAATAGCATTAAGAATATAGCTGAAAATTCTCATAGGGCAGGGCCCAGATCTTTGAAGTTGGTGAAAAGATTCTCATTGATGTTAAAAGTCTTTGGACTTTAATTAGACACAATGGCTTAAAGTAATTACTGCAATTCAAATAAATATTTTATCATTGTTGTTACAAGTTCTATTAGTAATAATACAATTAGAGTGCATTAAAGATTCTTTGAATAAAGGTATTAAAGGCAAGTAACAAGCATAATCTTAGAAATAATGTAACATGTTAGTCTGCCATCACAATATTCTGTCAGTAATTTTTTGCAACACTAGAAAGTTGTCCCAGTTATTTACATAATATTTTCCTTTTCATATTTTTATATCAGAAAAATTGCAATAGCAAAGAAGTCAATAAAATATTTAAAGTCTAAAGAGTTCTTTGTTTTAAAAACAAGACTGCTGAGCTAGAATAGCAGCTTTATTTTCATTTATTTGCTTATTTTTGTAGTCTGACACTGTGCTCCCACGTTGCTATTGAAAACTTCTCCAGCTAAGGAAATTCAGTGGAGATTTACTTTCACTTTATTTACTCCTTGACTCACAACTGTGATGTTTCCTGGACAATGAAGAAAACCCAAACACCACCATATCCAAAGGAAGTATCTGCCTTCTTATCCATCCCATTTTAGTTAATGAGAAAATGTGACTGTGACTCTACTGAGAGTAAATAATAAACGGTTGCTGATGGTGGGACCAATAGTGCATGGTCTCCTAGCCATTATTTAGGCTACCTAGTAGGCAATACATCATCTTTGGTTTTCTTTCTTTTCTTTCTCCAGGGCACAGCCATGTAGCTCTGCTCCTCATTATTCTTTAAGCTGTAAATTCAAGTGTAACCTCATTGCCTCTGCAGGGGTTGCTGGTGAGTAACGTGCAATGAGATTTACTCCATTTTAATTTTCCTGCTGAATTCTGCAGAACTGTATTTTTAAAAGATTCCAAAATTGTTTGGACATGCTCTGCAACCCCTCTGGTTTGCCCAGAAATATCCCTTGCAGCACCCAAGGCTGGGGGTCTGCACACCTGGGTGGTCCCCAAAATTATGTGGGGCCACTGGAGGATGTCCTAACCCAAGGGAGGGTGCTCCTGGGCAGGGGTGGGACAGCTCCAGGCACTGTCTGGATTCATCCCCTGCACTTTTATTGGCAGCTGCTCCACCACTGCCTGCAGCTCCCCAGTTACAGGGAGCAAGCAGACCTCAGCACCTAATGAGGGAGACATGTGCTTTTCTGCTTACAGGAGCTGCAAATACCTAAAAAAAAAAAAAAAAAAAGAAAAGAAAATTGACCATTTTATTGCTAAGAAGATGCTAAGATGCTGACTCCACCTTAAGCTTCCAGTTCTTTGCTTGGTCTTAGTACTCAATAAATTAATAAATTGTTGTGGGTAGCCAGCAGAGACCCACATTAAAATATAGAGTATGGAAGTGTGGCATTTGGATAAAACAGGCTTTTTTCCTGTCTGGTGGCCTGGGAAGGACTTGCAGTCCCTCACCTGATCTTTCCACAGCCAAGAAGAAAGAAGCAGCACGGAAGAAGGCTGGGAGGAAAGAAGCTGAGCACTAAGGGCTGCTCATTTCCACATGGACTGGCAGAACAGAAGAGGGAAGAGATCCCAGTGCAGCCATGGGGACAGATGTAAGCCACTAATTAATCCAACCAAAAGTGAACCAAAGAGAAAAGGATGCAAGAAACTTGTGTGGAAGACAGAGCTAAGGACTTGAGGAGACGAGGCCACCTTTAATACCACAAGAGACTTCAGGAAGGAACCCAAAACCTCTGACCTGCAACCCCTGAAATGAGTCAAACAACTCAGATGAGTCCATTTAGAAACACCCTCACAGTCAACACTACTGTATGAATGTACTGCTTTGGAAAATTAAGTTTACAGTAAAAATATTTAAAACAGCAGTACTGTTGTTTGCTTTAAAAAAATAATCAGGCCAGCAGTAATAGCAAATTTGATATTCATTCAAGCAAGTATTAAGACTGCAACTAAATATACTGTTATAAAGGCTGCAAAGCATCAGTGTCAGCCAATTGGCATTAGGAAACACTCTTGTTAAAATGTAACTGATAGCAAATGACTTACCCTGTTATATTGTCAAGCTTTAATAGTCTGCTATATTTAGTCAAGCTGATACAGTATGCCTGGGAGAGCCTTATGTTTTGTAAATATTAGTCCTTCAGTGGATTGACTGGATTACCTGTATTTTATTATTCAGCACAGCCCAGCTGCTCTGCATTTGGTTGAAAATTGACATTTGCTAGCAAGGAAGAGACATACAGTAATGCTGACTTCTTACCTAGTATATTATTTTATTATTATTATTACCCAGTATTTCCTTGCTTGGATTTACACAAAGAAGAAAACAGCTGCAGGTCATATCAACTGGACATATTACTGTGGGCAACCAAGAGCTCACTTAGATCACAAAATTCAACATAGCTTAGTCTCAAATTAGGTTCTCATAATCGACTGAATTCACAGCGCTAAGATTTCCTTAAAAGACTTCCAAATAATTAAATCACATTCTTGCCTGGGCTAAGATGTTCAAATTTAGGAACTAATTCCAAAGTTAATTTCCAATTTTAACCAAATGTATCATAGCTGTGCTTCTTAAACTCTGCATAATACTTTGGTGATTTCATATGTAAATCCAATCAATCAATAAGCCCTGTGAAGCCCTATATATGTATATACAAGTATTTGACTTAAATCTAAATCAGAACTCTCTGAGATTTCTGATATTTATCATGTATATTTATAATCTCAACCTGTTAATCTTTAGACTTTCATTCACAGAATTTCACAATGAAATTTATTATTGGCTATGTTAATATAACAGCAGTATTTTCTTCTTACGAGTTTGCCATGCATAAAAAAGGAATTGATTACACAAAAAATTATGGTTTTTAAATATTGCACTTCACAGCACCCAGTACAAGGACAAATACAATACTTCAGGTTATGTATGCAGTCAGACAGGCACTTTAGAAATGCAAGGGATAAGATCTTGAAACAAATCAAGAGCTTAACTTGAAGAAGCATAAGTTGAATCTGATTTTCAGAGAATGCTGAATATCCCTCTGAAACACAATTTCAGTTGATGAGCTTTCTTCCCACCATCATCTTAACATATAGACAAATGGTTTTCCAAACCTTTTGTCCCTTGAAATACAGCAGGATTTCATGAATCCCCAGCAGAAGAACCATGGCTGAACAGATATCACAGCACTGAAATTACAGCCTTTGTGCCATGATATATCAATAACCTTTGATGCAAGAAACATAGATCAAGTGAAACATTAGCTAAATGAAATAACACATACACCCAGAACACTGGTACCTCAAGCAATAAATTTCACAAGAAAAATAGATTACAAAGCACTTTTTTTTTTTTTGCCCAAATCTATTGTTTTCCAACAAGCCTGCCATTCCTAAATTATTCCCAAGTCATTTTTGAAATGGGATTTGGGCTTATAAATCACACTGCATCTTGAAAAATGTCCTAGGTTCCTCCACCAAATAATTCATCATTTGATTGATGCAAAACCAAACAGAAGCAAAAAAACCCAAAATGGACAAGTGACTTGGGAGAATAAGGATCACTATTTGTGAGAACACTACAATCCACAGGTGATTCAGAGTTGTGAATGCTCAAGCTCAAGTGTATTTTTATAGCTTTGTTGGCTCACAAGACTAGAGCTGCCTTAGGAAAACACATGTATACACTTTAATGTTATAGGGTCAATAGGCTTACACCGACAGGCCAAAACAACCTACAAAAAACCCCAAACCTCAGCCAGAAACAGCAATTCTCAAACACACACAGCACAAGAATAGCTTGTCAAGGAAATATGTCTTCTGCTGACAATAAGAGCTTAATGAACACATCAATATATCTCAGGACTACTACAGAATCACATTCTGGAGTAGGAAAAATAATTGACATTTCCTATTTCATAGCAACCAAGGAAAAAAAGCAAACAAAAAACCTGACATGGGAACCCAAGGACACTCCTCCTTACTCCTACCACCACACCTCAGTAGGAGATGGAGCAAAAGTCCCAACCAGAAAAGCCAGCACTGCAGGAAACAAAGCAGTGCCACAAGAACTAGGTTGATTTAGCCCCATTCCTGGTGGGGAATGTTCCACTCACATGAGCACTTCAGCTGGCACAAGCCACCAGGCATTTTGGCATTCCCAGGAATAAGATGATTGGAAACTTGTGGTCTGACTCCCTCAGTTCTCATTGTTGCACTTGATACAGCTATGGGACAGACAGAGGACCTGGTCTTGTTCAGCTGAATCTCTTTTTTCATCCACAAAGCACCAGCTTCTAAGTCCGTCAGTCAATTAAGTTTTGGTTAACTTCTGACATCTATACACCATCATTCAAGGAAAAAAGCAAAAACTATTTCCAGCAACATTTAATATATAATGTAAATTTTAATCCCTCCTTTGGATGAAATTTTTCTGTACTGTTCAGTTGCTGATCAAAAGCTGAACAGGGATCCTACTTGGATGGACAGACACACGAAATTCTTCTTCAGGGGCAGGCCAAGTGAATAGCCATAAAGTCCATGCAGACACAATCACTGCTCTGCCTCCATCACTTTGCGTCAGAGAATTTCCAGCTTCTTTTACAGCCCCTCAGCTCCCAGTGCACTGCAGGAAAGGACAGCAGCCCTCTCCCTTGGCTCCCCTCTGCTTGCACCCTACCCACACTGACCTACAAAGCACATCTCCATTTAGTGGCAGCACATGTCACCTCCTTTGCTCAAAAACAGGCTTCAGAACTGAACATGGGTGAGATATTTTGGTGGCTTCCTTGTATCTTCAGGGCATTAATTAAAATCCCTCATTTCTCAAATATCTTGTAACATCTGTGCTTTGTTCTTCCAGGGGAAAACTTGTGCCCAAATCTGACCACATCAAAGACCACAAAGTTCAAAAGATCACTGCTCCTGCTAGCAGAGGCAGCTTTCTTTGCACAGCACTTGTGGAAAACTATGAGAAATTGGGATTGCAGACTTCTTACCCCAGCTCCATTTTCAGAACGGCTGTAGGAGGGAAAAGGAACAACCTCCACTAAAAATGCTGTGGTTTGAGTGCCACAGGACATTTCCAAGAACTGCAGCTGCAAGTACTCAATGTACTTTGGTGTGCAGGCCCCTTTCTCAGAGGGCATGAGAGGCTTGACATAATGCCTGCAAGTGCTCCCAGGATCCTGGACAGAAAGTGCTCCAGAAGGGCAAATCCTCTCTACTGCAAGTTCAACATCTGAGCATGCTTCCGACCCCTTTTAATTGGGAATAATACTTCTTTCCATTATTACTTTAGGTAATGGTTAAAAAGAAAACCTTTTTAAAAAATACATATATGGCATAGAGAGAAAATTTGCAATTCAAATTGATATTTTTAATCTTAAAAGTACTTTGGTGGAATGGAGTGAAAAATAGAAAGAAGAACAAGTCCCATAAATCTGTCACTCGCATAGCACATCACTCACAGCTTTCCCCAGCCCACTGAGAAGGAGAGCCATACAGCTTTAAAATGACTTCATTCCCATATTTACATATTTTTTAATAGGGCTATGATGAATCTCCTTCCGCTTGACTCCTATTTTGAGCTGTGATATTTTAATCTCCATTCTTGCTGCAACTTAGCAGATGAATGTGCAGTGTGACAGAGCTCAGAGGAAACAGTATAAATAAAGCAAAGTGGAGCTATGACATCTCACATTTTATAGCTTTTTTATTGTAGCCTAAGCATAAACAGAGCACAGCTGTGTTATACATACTGCTGTGAGCACTCCCCCAGCTCCAGCCCCCCACTGCTTTTAAAGAGACACACAGGATCCTCTGGGCACCACCACTGCTGCTCCAGGCATGGCTGACAGAAGCAAAAACACCCCCTCCACCCCTCTCACTGCCTCCCTTCCTTGGGTTTTTTTTCCCTTTTCCTCCTTCTACTGGTTTGTCCCCTTGCCCAGGATGTGCCCCCGTGGCCAGTGCTGTGCTGCTGCCTCCTCAGGGATGCCTTTCTTCCCTCCTTGCTGTAATTTGCCCTCTTTAAGTACACAGACACACATGCAACCTGCAAAAACAACACTTGGATAAAAGACTTGCAGCTAGCAAGCCAAAATATTGCCGTCTCTTAGCAGTGGTGCTTTACAGACAGAACTCTCCCATTTCTCATCACCTCCTGGTTGGTTTTTTTTTGCTCTTCACAGAAGTCAGTCAAAAAGAAAGAAGGAAAACTTTACTCCTACCTATTTAAAAACAAACTATCATGATGAGTTCCTAGACAAAAAAAGCCTCTTTTGACCTCAGTAATTTATGAGATACCAGAGAAGTTCTCAGCATAATCATCACCACACATTCCACAAAAATGCTGCCATTTGCAGCCTTAGACAAGAAAATCACAATGCTCATGGACACTTTCATGACTATAAAAACATAAGGGCAAACCCAATAGCCAGCAATTTCCCACACTGTCCCCAAGAATTCTGTTTACCCTTGAGGCTCATTGAAAAGTTTTATGGTTGGACTAGATTTTAAAGTCCTTTTTCAACCTAGATGGTTCTATGAAAGTGCTTCTCCATCTCAAATTTCAATATCATTAACATAGCCATGTTTAACATAAAATGCATCCTGATCTTCTTTTGTTCTTCCTTCCTCTACCCATTAAAAAAAAAATAAAAATAAAAAAAGCAAAGACCAAACCCAACACATGATGGCATTGCAGTGGTCCCAGGGAGCCACTGCTACCTCAAACATTTTCTGCAGGTTTTTTTCCCCTGTCCAGAGATCCCACACAGACTGGGATAAATCATCAAGCAATGCTCAAGCAAGCAAAAGAAAGCTGTTAAAAATAGCAAAATAAAACTATGTTAGATATTCATCAACAACTGTATTTAAAAACTTTTTTAAAAAAAGAGAGAAATTAAAAGCCACCCAGAAAGCCTGCTGAAATTGTTTACATGTGGGAAGCTGATTAAACTAACAAGTTTTCAAAGCTGGGATCTCAGGATCCTCAAGCCTGCCTGAAGTCATCCCCTGACTCAACTCATGGATTACTAAGCCACCAGCCTCATACAAAGTTCTGGTGAGAAAAATGCATCTTTTTTTTTTTTTTTAGAGAAAATAAGTGGAATTCCTTTGTTTTGCAAGCAGATTATAATATCTTAAAAAACAAACAACAAAAAAAACCCCAAAACAAAACAGGTGTTATCCAGATTTCCTTGTCTGCTCCCTGAAAACTTCTTGAGCTGGAAAGGGAGCAGGAGAAACCAACCTCAGACCCAGAAGCTCATCAGGGCCCCAGAAAAGCCACCAACAGGAGGTTCCTACAGGCTTCCCACCACCTCCATCCAGGCAGCAAATAAACAGATGTACACTCCATGCTGGCACTACAGCCATCAGCAAAATTTGCTCCCTCTGAACGAGGGAAGACTGAAAGAGGAGGGCCATAAATTACTTTTACTGAGTGAGAAAATAGACAGGAGAAAAGATTTAAGAAGAGTTTAAAAAACAACAGCCACAAAATTTTTTTTTCACTATGTACCAGCATCTACCTCCTGTTGAGTTTTTAACTACATTTTTTAAAATTCATGTATGTCATCTTCCATAACAATACCAGCACCAGCTTCACTTGCCTGAGGATTGTCCCTTGGTGTTTTTCAAAACTTCTGCAAAGCTCAAATACCTGAAGCACTGGTCAGTGCCACTAAAAATCAGTGCTAGAAGTATTAGAATGAAAACAAACGAGACATTGCAATGGAGCCTGGAAATCCAGATTTCCTTACAATCCTTTGAGGCTCTTGGAGCTCTGCCTGGAAAGGATGCTGAAGATATTCACAACCACAATAGTAAATGTGTTTTGAGTGAGTGTGACAACACTGTGGTACAGATTTAATGGGAACTGCCCCCTTAGGTACCACGTTAAACATCATCTCTGACAGGGACTCAGCACTGAAAGCTTAATCCAGATCAAATAATCTGCAGCTCCAAATCAGACCTCCCCCTTCAAAACTGGCCTAATGGGAAACTACAATGAGTATGAGATAAAACCTTCTTTGAGCTTCCAGTTAATACTTCTGATCTCAAATTCCTTTGCATGAGCTTCCTGCCCTTCACAGAATTGTTGGTTTGATTAGCACAATCTAAAATGCCTCAAATTTAAAAAAAAACAACAACACAAGCAATACAAAAAAACACCCCCACAAAAAATCATAAACAGAAAATGAACAAAAAAGTCAAAAATAAAAAAAAGGAAACCAAAGCCTCAAAAGTCATTTTGAAATGCAACAACACTTTATCAATACAGGTGTGGCAATGTTGAAGCATCACCAACTCACTCCCAGGCTGGTGCAACACTGTGTATTGATGGTGCAGCTCTCTCCTACTGATTCTGAAGGGTAAATACAGCTGTTACCCCAGTTTCTAAAGAAAACTTTTCAGTTCATGAAAGAGATTTTCCTTATAGACCACAGCACCTCTCAGCAAGACCTCTCAGCCAAATCAGGTGGAAGAGGCTCCAGGCAGGAGCTGGGGGTACCTGCTCTGACAAACAGACAGAGCAATGGGCTCTTATTTTTCCTCCTTCTTGTTTAGTTTTCAGTCACAACAAATGAATGAAATGAAGCAAAGAAAAGAAGTAAGCTGAGAAAAAACAAAGTAAAATTAGTAACAGGCTAACAGCATATACCCACTGCCTGGGGCAGCATACGGCTGATGGATGATGACAGCCAGCAGACAAACCCTCATTCCCTGTCTGCTAAACAAATTAGGAATCTCATCAATATCCTCACTGCATCCACCTTCCTGCAGCTGCTGCTGCAGCACAACTGCTGCTGAGCTTCAGGGGGAGGACTGGCTTTGTCTCCCAGCCTGCCAAATCCTGTGGGCATTTAGGGTTGTCACCCTTTGAAAAGCACATTTCACCTGATAGCGAGGTTTTTTTGTTGTTTTTACCTTTACATTTTTCAAAGGGCCTGCAAAGCTGTGTTTAAAGAGAATGGCACACTCTGAACTCCTGGGAGTCTGCAGAACTGGAACCTTCAGGGCCTTCCCAGCTGCCAGGGGCTTGCCAATTATTGTCTGAGTTCAGAGCCCCTAGGCTTGAAGGGGACAACAGGACTTCTCCTCAGCCTGAGATCTGGCTCTAAACTCCCTTCTGCTCTTTACTCCCAAAGTTTGTCTTAAAAGGACCACAAGCAATGGGTTTCAGAAATGAAATTGGGTATCCAATACCTCTTGATTCCCCCCATTCCCAAACTCTTCTGAGCCCTGTGTAGTACTGGCACTTGCAACATTGCCAAAAAAAGATAGCATCATTATCTTCACTTCCAAAACTCACCAGAACAATAATGGGATTCAAACACATTCCAGTCTGGGAAAATCAAATTCCAAAACCACTCAGCACAAATCAGGGCAAAACAATTTTTTTTAAGAAGTCTGGATTACAAAGCATCCAAGCAAACACACACACACCTACAGCAAATTTTGTAACTTCACTTTCACTTCAGCTGGAATTTGGGGAAAAATGGGGAGTTTATAGCCTTTGGAAGAAGGGGAAGCAACTCAGGAGGACTACAAGGAGATATAGATATATATATATATATATATATAAAATATACAAGGATATTGTGATGTTAAAGGTCTTCAAACAGTAAAGCTGGCTACAATTTTTCTATCAGCAGTTACACTAACAAACTTATCAATAACTTGCATTATTGAATATTTGCCATTTATTTCAAGTTATCACCTTCCAGTTGAAAATATGCAGTATTTGGAACAACCTCCTTCTGCAGCAACCCACTGGATCTGTGTACAGCTCACAGAATCATCAGAGTGGCTTGGGTTGGAAGGGAGCCTAAAGATCATCCAGCTCCAACAAAACGCCACCCTGTCATGGACAGGGGTGCCACCCTCTGGAAGGTGGCAGCTCAAGGTCCAGCCTGACCTTCCTTGAATGCTTCCAGGAATCTACAACTTCTCTGGGATCTAAATCTATCCTTTAAAACCATTCCCCCTCATCCTATCGCTATCAGTCCACACAAAAAGCCACTCTCCTTCAAGAGGTGTGGGAAGGCTGCTGTTCCCAGGCTGAACAGCCCCAATTCCTCAGCCTTTCCTCACAGGAGAGCTGCTCCATCCCTCTGAGCATCCTGGTGCCTCCTCAGGACCACCCTGATGGGCCCTCCTGTGCTGGGACCCCTGGGCTGGAGGCAGCACTGCAGGTGGTGCCAGCAGAGCAGGACACAGGGACAGAATTCATGCCTGGGATTGCCCCAGCCCAGGTGCAGAACTTGTTGAACTTCATGATGCTCCCATGGGCCCATTTCCTGAGTTTGTGAAGGTCTGTTTGGATGGCATCCCTTCCTTCTGTTGTGTCAGCTGCTCTGCTCATCTCACATCATCTGCAAACATGCTGAGGGTGTGCTCAGCCTCACGCTGTCACTGACAAAGGGTGACATTAAACAGCCCAGGTCCCAGAGCAGAGACCTGAGGGACCTGTGTTAATGCCTTAGTAGCAGGAATTACCAAATATTCACTAGAAAGCCTCATGGTTGCATTTGAATTTTTCATCCACAAAAAATCCAAAGGTGTTCACAGCACTGACTGATGACTAATTGCACTGACTCAGCCTTTCCTGTTGTTAACAGCTAAAATTTAAAGTTTCTTTCAGGACCAGTGCCTTCTCTTGGGGTCAGCTAAACCAACAAAATATGTGTTTTCTCCTCTTTGCTTCCATAGCTGACTCCATGAAAAATTCACAGCATTTCTTTGTGCTCTAGTGTAAGATACAACTTCCTTCTGCATCCTGGAGTAATATATCCCTCCTTCTGTATCAGTTTGGCACAGGGTCATGGTTTGGAACTGACCAAACACCAGGCACCCCCAAAAGCCACTCACTCACCCTCCCCTGCCAGAGCTGGGCAGAGAAGAACAAAAAATTAATTAAGGGTTCATGAGTTAAGGACTGGGAGAAAACACTCCAAGGGCAAAACAGAAGTTAGAGATACAGAGTGAGTTTATTCCTAACAAAGTCAGAGGAGGACAATGAGAAGTAAAATAAAGCCAACCACTACCAAAATCAGGCCATGAAAAACCAACATACAGACACACATTCCTGCAACTCCTTTAGTCACAATTAACACTGGATTTATGTTCTAGTTCACTAATTCATGTGCCTAGTAGATACTTTAAGAATGAAACTTAAATACTGAAAGATCTTCACCAGCCAGACTGAAACATTTCACCATTTTAGACCACAAACTCCCATTTACCTATTTTCCAACATTAAATATCTTGATGTCTAAGTAGGCAGTTACTGCTTCTCCTACATAATATAAAAGAAATGCAATACTTTCAGAAATGTGTCAAGTAACAACAGAAATAAAAATTTTACTACTACATGTGATTTTCTGATTATCCCTCCCTGTCCTTTTTTTGTTTGTTTTGTGGCTTGGTTTTCTTTTTTTGTTGCTCTGTCACATGTGTCATTATCATGTCCCACCCCCCAATTATTTAACCATATCATAGGCATATTCCATTTAGCACTTCATCATAAGCAAAAATGTTCTATTGCTTCATAAACTCCATCACAATGAACATAATCCTTTAGTTAAGTGCCAATTAATTATTAAAAACATTCATTGAGGATTAACAATCATGAAATAGATACAGTTCTATTATGTAGTAGTTAATCCTCAATAAATCTACTTGTAATAGACAGCATTTTAGTAAGAGAGCTAGTCTACTTAAACTAATGCCTTATATTTAATTAGATAATTATTGCATGTTAAAAAATACATTCATTAGTTTTATAACTGTGTAATAAGCATATTTCTAATAGAGAGATTAGCAATCTTCTGCAACCAGATTTTTTTAGTAATCCCTTGCATTAGCATCCAAGAGCTACCCTGCAACATGAAAGCCACTGTGCTGCACCTTTCCTGCTTACACCCAGGCCAGGAAGGGGTTAATGCTCCTAATCCCCACTTTTTGGGCATGTGAAGTTCACCTGCCCACACACTTTGTATTCCCTGAAGCAGCTGAGACCCCAGCTCTGCAGAGAGGAGCCCCAGCACCCCAAACATCCCCACAGCCATGGGCAAAGAGCAGCCTGGGCTGGCACACAGGGGGCTTGCTCTGAGATGGGCAGGGGCATCCTACAGGAGAAATATGTCCAACAACAGAGAGCTCACCAGGACTGCCAGGGAATAAGGCTAAATGGGTATCCAGCTCTAAAGAGATGCATTGCTTGCCATTTCATTTCTCATGCTTCTTTTAGTTTTGCCATCTTGGAAAAAAGGAAAAGGGAAAGGGAAAAAGAGAAAAGAAAAAAAAAACAGGAAAAAAAAGGAGAAAAAGAAAAAAAAAAAACAAAAGAAGAAAAAAGAGAAAATAAAAAGAGAAAGAAAAAATGAAAAGAAAAAAGAAAATGAGAAAAATGCAAAAAAAAATGGAGAGGAGGGAGGAAGAAAAAAGAAAAACAGGAAAAAAAGGAAAAATGGGAAAAATAGGAAAAAAGGAAAGAGTAAAAAAGAAAAAGATAAAAAGAAAATGAGAGGAGAGGGAAGAAAGGGAAGAGAGAGAGGGAAGGAGGAAGGAAAAAAAGAAGACAGTGAGGCATATCCCGTTGTTCTTCTGGTACCAAACCCCACTTAGGCCCAACGCCTGTTTCTGGGACTGAAGCTATGGGAATGATCCACTCCATAAAAGGCACTGAGTGACCCTTTTAGGAAATAAGAGTAAGGTCCCTCCCAGCCCAAAACATTCTGTCATTCCATGACAAGGCAATCAGTGGCTCCTCAGTTGAAGCTGTGAGGGGCTCTCTCGTGAAACAGTAAAAATATCAACACACATCCTGCACCTCTGGAAACCTCCCAGCTGATAGGCAGCATCATTGCCTGACAAAGGCTGCCTGTGGGATGGAGTTTCTGATGACCCTGATCCACCCCATAAGTCACATTTGTCTTGCCTTTTTCCCCTTGCACGTCAGAGATGAGCTGATTTTAGTGAGTGCTCTCTCTGAAGAGGTGTCAGTTCCTGAACCAGAGCCAGTGCTTTGCAGCTCTGCAATAGTAGACCTTGTTTTCCTATGGTGCAGGGGATACATCTGTAATTCTGTAAATCTGTGACTGCTTACACCCCCTTTTGGAACCAAAAGTGGAGAAAAAGGAAGACAGTAGTCAGACAGCATCAAAAAGCACAGATTTTGGCTACTATTTTTAGGTTTGTATTGACACTGTAAGTGATCTATGTTCCTTCTTTGAAGTGATGCTGCAGCAGCTCAAAGTTAACTTCAGTATGTTTTTTTAAATGTCACAAAAGTCCACTTAACTTGGCAAAAGTAATAATCTTTAATATGAAAATGGAACTGCTCTGGATTTCAGCTACAGGGTTACGGTGACTGGACCACTCATTCTGATGCAAACATTCATTTTGTACACTTCATAAATGTCCTAAGTTTTAAGAGTAACATTCAGTAATAAAAGACAGTAAACAGCATGTTCTGAATTTTCAGCATAGCAAATGCTCCAACAAGATTAGCAGGAATCCTTTCAGGATCAGTAGTTTTTTGGTAAATTCTGCTGTTAGACCAGTCATGGGAAAGAAACCTTTTCTTCTTCAGAAGAGAATCCTTCTCCATTTCTCAGGCCTTCCCTGAGAAAATTTCTGCAGGGTCTGGTTAAGACCTAGGTACTTCTCTTGTCCTGCTCATCTCAACTCCCCAGTAATCCCACACTTCCTTTCATGTTTTTTAAGATAAACTTTTAATGTGAGAGTGGCAGAAACGGGGAAAAATCCTATAAAGCAACTAGTGAGTAATATCTGCTTGAACAACTGTCTGCTCAACACAGCTGCCAAGGAAAAGTGAATTTCCCAACACTGCCCAAAGGGGAATGGACACTTGGAACTGTTGGTGCTGTGCTGCTGCACAGCTCAGCCTGCTCAGCTGAACAAGAGACTCCACACCAACAATGAGGAAAGGGGGGAATACCAGGGCTGCCTGAATAACCTGCTGCCTGGACAGCCCCAGCACCACCATGAGGGACAGGGGAAGAGCACAGTTTTGTACCCCTGGGACAAGGTCAGGGCTGCACAGCACTCACACCAGGAGGGAAGGAGCTGATTTAGTCCCTCCTGGCTTACAGTACCTCAAACTGTCTCACTCTGCCTTCCCTCCCAGTAACTTATCCAGAGTTTGCCCAGTGAGGATGCCTTTTAAAAGTTTGACAGCACAGAGGGGAGAATAAATACTTCAACTCCATGGCATTGGGAAAAAAAAAAAAAAAAAAAAAAAAAAAAAAAAAAAAAAAAGAGAAAAAGAAGGAAAGAAGGAGAAAGAGAGAGAGAGAGAGAGAGAGATTGCTGGAATAAACAAAGTGACCTTATAGTTAGGAGCAGAGTGAAAGAAGGAAGAATCCAACCCTCTACTCCAGAGAGCCCTACTTTGGGCACAGCTACCCCATGGAGCACAGGCATTTATTCCTGCAGAGAGGCAGTGCCCAGAGCCCAGGGGGCTGTGGCACTCCTGTTTGTGCCTCAGGGAGCAGAACACCAGTGGCAGCCCCTCACAGAACCATGGCAGAGCTCTGGTGCCATGGGGATGCTGGGCTGGGCCCCAATGGAGGGATGCTGGATGCCTCTGCCCAGCAGCATCCCCAAACCAAGGACCTGCTCTGAGCTGAGAGCACAAGGACAGGGGACATTTCTCAGTTCCAGCTGTTTGAGTGAGTGGTAATTGCAGCTGGGGGCCTGTCATCTCACGTCACACAGAGCAGGAAAATGGGTCAGAAGCAACGCGTTTGGTTAAGTGTCTAAACTGAAAAGGTGCTATTTTCTTTTAAATTATATAGTCTTTACTGGCAGTGAGGTTACTGGTGCAAGGCTTTCCAGCTTTAAAACGTAGCAGGGACATGCCCTCTGCGGGTCAGGCTTTCATTTGCCAGTGCTAATTCTCAGCTGCCTGTTACTCGTCCTTCATTGCAGCCTCTGTCTCAGCCGGGCACGCTCCCATTCCCTGCTCCATGCACACGGCCCATGTAAATAGTGTTTATGTTAAGGAAGTCATGTTCTGTGTGACTGGAGCACATAGAAACTGATGTTGTTGTCACTTTAGATTAAGCTCTCATTTTAGCAGAGGAGGCAATTGGAGCAGGCAGCTGAGTGGCCGAATGAAATATTCAGCTCATTTCGTTTAAAGCTGCCCCCGTCTCCATTGTTCAGGCTGGCAGGGCTGATTAACCCTTGCTGGTGCTGTCACAACAATGCTCACTCTGTCCCCAGACCCAAACACTCAGGCAGGTTTCAAAGGTCAGCAAGGTGATATTTGTCAGGGCTTTTTCCTCACAATTAATGAACTTTAAGGAAAAGGCATATTAACCCCTCAAGTCTCCACCACTTTGTAGAGAGGAGAAATAAAACACAACTTAGCAGTGCTCAAGGATGTTCTCCATGCTCAAGGCAAGCAGGAACACTGCTGCCCTTAGCCACAGCTTGGCACCCTGACACCTGTGAACATCCTGCTCACCTTGAGCTGACCCCAAGCACTTAATGAGCCCTTCCTCATGCAGAATTACACACTTGGGGTTTTTCTTTTCACAGAAATTGTTGACAGTAAATAACAAGCCAAAACAAACCTAAGATCTAGGCAAGAGAAAGCCATGGCCAGCACTGCTGTGGGTGTTCAGCTGTGGCCCACATGTGTCTGTTTGTCTGTCTGGAGCACAGCAGTCCAAGGCTGCCAGCACTGCTGCCGTGGGGCTGCTTGCCCACAGCCACCCCAAAGCCTCCCTGGGAAATGCCTCATCCACAGCATCACCACCGCACAGCCCTTCCTCCCAGGGAACGATCTTAAGGACTTTGCCAGGGTGCAGTGGCTGCTGCAGGAGAAGCAGTGAATGCTTAAATACACAACACCCAATGTCAGAGAACCTAAAAGAGAATTGTTAACTGGTCTCCCTTCGGCTTGACTTGTTGCAGAGATTCTATTTATGGAATGACCTAATGCTGCTTCATGACAGGCACCTTCAAAGGCAGTTGTGCTTGTGCTCTGTCACTTGCTGCCTTGTGCTGAAGGGCCTGATGCTTCAGAGAGCTCAGTAGAACCTGCTCGGGCACAGGGCTCAGGCTTCTCAGCTCAGGACAGAATTAGAAACAAGACACAGAACATTCCTGGCAAGAGTGTTAGTAACAGCCCCAAACACTGAAAGGTAAGGCCATCATAAACGGCAATATCAAGGCAAATAGCATTTTATTTTTAAAGGGAGGTTTGGGATTTTAAAACAACAGCTCAAATACAGGAGACAAATTTTCTTATAATCACACTGACAAGTACTGTACCAATTTTTCCATGTCATCTGTATTTTGAGCTAAATTGCCAAAAAAAAAGTGTATCTATTAAAAATAGTGGTAGTTATACCAACTACAGTCACACTGGCAGCAGATAACCACAGAAGTACCTCTGTTGTGGAGCAGCTGAAATCATAACTCTGCACCCCCCCAAGACACTGAACTATTTGTATGCACTCGTCTCTCTATACTGCTAAGACATTTCTCTAGGATACAACAGAATTGAGTACCACTGATAAATGGATAAACCTCGTAAAATAATACTTATACTACCTAAATTACTAATTTCCAATAGCCTTGCAGCCACATTTTACTGTGACATTTTACAGCGTAGTTCATATGAGAATATCCTGTAAGAGCACTCACACTAATACTCTCTGCTTGCATATATAGCATAATATTCCAGCTTTGCTGTAATGATTTCTACAGTCAAAATCTCATCAATTTCATGTTTGCTTTACTGGTTATCTAGATAAATATGCACTTACCTATGAATGACTTGTGAATGCAGATAAAAGTTAACAGGAGAATATAAACATTAAACATGATCTCTTAGGTGTAATTATTCTACACACAGTTTAACTACTAGCACTTTTTTTTCCACTTGGTACATTGGAAAGTATATTACCTGATTCCAATACTCCATCTATATCTGCTTGAAATTTAGGGTCCAACTCGAGAAGATCCTTCAATGCTGTTTAAATATATAAGTACCTAATACCTCCAAATAAAATATACATCTGTCATAGTGAAACAAAGAAGTGCTAGATGTTATAATGAGACCTATTTCTTCAAAGACTAACCTCTTAAACCTCACAAGCAGTGAATGAAAATGCCTTTTAGTAATCCCTTTTGATACTTTCCTGAACAAGAAGTCATGCAAGAAGTACACAGACGTAGCTAAGCTCCTGTAATCAGTCTAAATATGAGTGGTTGTAAAACCAAGTTTATGTTATGCATGAACATATTTTAGACCTATGCACTGGGAACAGTGAAGTGCTTGACATCTGGAGTTAGACAGTGGTGAATTGTAGCATGCACACATCACTCTCATCTGCATAAATATCTATTTTCAGAATCACCAAGGCTCAAACACCCCCAGCTTTCCACTAATTTAAAAGCATCATTCATTTGAAATGTTAGGATAAAGCCCAAAAGGATAAACCCACCAAAACTCAGCTTTGACAGTGTTGTGGTTTCGTATTTTCCCCCCTTCACCACATTTTACTACAAAAACAACCTATACACAAGCAAAACCCACACACAACAACATCCCCTGCTACCCTGGCACCTGCCCACCTACCCCTCCAAAAATCCCCTAACTCAGGGTGGTAAGAATGGAGACGGGTGGGCTCTGCAGAGGGGAGGAAACAGAATGCAGAACATGAGAGGTCCTGCAGAAAACACAAGTTCCAGGGGCAGAGCTGTGCCCTGCACGAGCCAGGCAGGATCCCAGCCCCAGCATTCCAGCAGGAGCTGTGGGAGCCACAGCCAGAGGTGCTGCTCTGGCAGGAGAGCCTCATGGTCATTAAAACCACGGCACCTTCTGAAGGAATGGAGTTATTAACCTCCCTGACCCCAGACAAATTTAAACCCCACTGACTGCAGATTCCTCTGAGGAATCAAGGCACGTGTTTGTAAATTGCTTGGATATTCAGCATGATGAAAGATGTTACATAAATGACAGTTATTATTATAATAGTGGCAAATGGGTCAGGAGGAAGATTTCAGTGCTGATTTCAGTGCTGATTTCTACCCAGCATCAAATATTGCTCAAGTTTGGATACTGATGTCGTAAAAGAATAAATAGGGCAGTCACCTCTTCAAAACTACAAATCCATTTGAAATTACAAATTGTTTCCCTGGTTTCAAGAAAATCTTGGAATTTACTCTCCAAAGAAAAAGTTTTGCCCAAAATGGTAAAAATTCCTTATATTTGGTACAGTCTAGGATTAAAGATATGAGTTTGAACTCTAATATTGTCACCTACTGATGCCCACCAAACAAATCCCCCAGTAACATTTGTAAAGCCAATTTTCCCAAAGCACAGAGAAAAAGGTGTGGTATCCCCATTGCCCAGGAAGATGTTGTAATCATATCAATTAAACTGAGATTTTTCTGAAAGAAAACAAATAAATAAAAGCAACCTGAAACATGCACCACAAACGAAGTTTCCCATTGCAACCCAACTAGATCTTGTGTCCCTACAGAGCATTCCACTGGAGTGGATGGAGGTGCAGAAGGGCAAGTTCAACATCCAAATCCTCCAAAGATCCTATCCCTGGAGTTATTAGCTTCATTAGTAAGTTAACAGCCATATTAAACAAAACCATGTGAGCATATCCACAGCCACCAACTTCCCTGCAACCCCAAGCACACAGCAACCATTTACAGATCATTTACAGACAGGCAACACTTTCCCAAACCCTGTTCCCAAATAGATTGTAACCATCAAGCAGTGGCACCACTTCAGAAAAAAGAAATGGAGTGGATTTGCTCCCAGATTTGAAGTCAAAGAAGATACCAAAAGTAAAGAGCATGTAATTACCCAAATGGCAATTTGCCAAAGCAGAAACTGCCTGAGCACCCAACCCAGAGCTGGAGGCCTTGACAACTGGGATCACAAACCTAACCAAAATTAAATCAGAGAAGCTGGGCTCACAGAGTAAAATGTGACTCCTGGGCCTGCCAACAGGGGAAAGCTCTGGAAGCTGGTCCAAGGCAAAGGTCTGGCTCTTGGTGGGTACAGGGGGTTTTACACAGATTGTGAGAAATGGGGCAGTAACTGGTTATACACACAGTGTGCATCTTTGTTCACCTGGTTACAACCAACTTTTTTGATGGAAAATAGGGTAAGGAAGATGTCAAAAGTCAAATACTGCTCATCAAATTACAAACATTAACTTCTAGAAGACTACAGTACTGTAAATGTAAAAATGAACCCCCAGGAGATTATGTTACTGTTAGTGCTATTAACCCCTTCAAGAGGTTCCCCACAAGGAAAAAGAAGAAAAAAACCCCAAAGATCTCACCCCCAAAGATATCTCTTGATATTTATGCTCAAATCTGAGGTGATTCATTGGGACATTTGAGAAAAACCTGCACTTATCACCCTTCCTGTCACAGGAACATGGTGAGGGCTGTTTTCTGCTGATTGTATTTCTACCACACCATGCCAGAAAGAAAGAGACAGTTCTGAGAGAGTGTTCAGACCAGCTTCATCAATCTTCTAGGTCAATAAAAAAACTTAGCTCCCCCAAAGTCAAGATACTAAAGAGCAGTTCCAGAATTTTGTGACTAAACTTCATCCTCAGAGCTGTATATCAGGATATATGGAAGGTGAAGGGATCCAGATTTACAGAACATTTAGTAAGGCTTCAGAAACTTTTTGGTGTAACCAGGCCTAGGACAGAGTGACCCTGATCAATTTATGGGTTTTGGTGGAAACTATGCAAAATGTGGTGGTGGTTTCAGCTGAGTTTCATTCTGGGGTTTGGGGTTTATTCAAAGCCTGAGCTCTAAGGGAAACTAGAGGGACATGAAACCATGCAACATGAAACTGAAATAAGGCTTGCATGAGCACTGAAAAGACAATTTCATGAAGTGGGGAAAAGGGCAAAAGCCCCAACCAGCAAACAGGCCTGGGACTGCAAATTCACTGTACACTCAGTGCTAATTCCAGTCTTCTCTGACAAGTCATTCCTCATACTTCACACTCAGCTGAGAAATTCAAGGTCAAGAGAAATTACTTGCATTCATGAAGCTTTCCAGATTTTTAGTGGCTCCATATAATCCACTTTCAGTCAAGAGTTAAGATTAAAATTACAGCATTTTATTCATTCAAGTTTAAACTTATAAACATTTATACCTCACATCCATCTTTCTTTTGAGCTATACCCAGTATCATCATCCTTGACTACAAGTGAAA
Organism: Agelaius phoeniceus; assembly: GCF_051311805.1. NCBI lineage: Eukaryota > Metazoa > Chordata > Aves > Passeriformes > Icteridae > Agelaius > Agelaius phoeniceus. The sequence goes on from NC_135269.1 coordinate 1,125,292, forward strand.
ACAAAGCATCATGAATCTATAATAACCTCTTCATTTGCTTTGCAACATGGATTTTTGTCTGGTTAAATGTCTCAATTACTCCCACTTATAGGTTATCCACATATGGACTGAGAGCTGAACCCATTTGAGAATTAGCTTTTAACAGCTGACCTGGTGCCTCAGCAAGTGTTTTGCACAGTCTCCTGGGAAAAAGCACATTCATGAGCAAGCCTGGAATCACAAACCTGCTCCCAGGAAAGGCAGAGCACGTCACTGCTTCTCACACTGAGAATCCAACTACCCTACTGCTCCAATGCTGCTCAGTGGCCAAGTGACAGAACAGCACCAAGTATTATTTGCAGAGAGAGCCATCTACCTGCCATCACACACGAGGGGGAAATCACCTACCAGCAAGGGAGAATGGAAAGAGGTGGCAGAGTTTCATAGGAGAAACATAAATGGAGAGGAAAGATGAAAGCCAGCAAAAAGTAAAATAAAAATTAATTATTTAGAGCTTAGCACCTGAGCTTGCTATTGGATCTATTAACATCATATCCCAAATAATTATAGGGTTTCCCACTACCCTCACACTGACTGCTAGTGCATTTTTATAAATTGCTACATTACATAAAACACTGTGTTTTTAACATCCCTCTAGTATCTGAGCAATTATTTGCATTATAGTTCTGTATTCTCACATCATTGAGGAATGATGGCTTCAATTCAGCACCTCTGTGCTGATGACTCCCACCTCTCACTCCCAACCAACCTTGTTCTATCTAAACACACATTTCAGCCAGTTTTGCTTCAACTTACAACTCTTAAAATCTTTTTCTCTGTCTGCTGCTGAAGACTCTACAGCAGTGACTTCAGACATGCTGATGGGACAGAACTTATCCTTTTTTTATATTTGCATTTTAAAAGACTAAAATATCTAATGGATATCTACAGTAACAGTCAAAAGCATTAGAAAAGATCATAGTGCTTCTAGGTTTGGTATGTAAAATAGTCAATATTTTTTTTAAAATCATCATTATGGGTTTTAACAAAAACAATGAACCACCACTCCTTCCATCTGGCTGGTAAAACCAAGTTCAGCTCATTAGAGGCCATGACCACATTCACACCTCCTACCTAGCAATGTCTATCCAAGACTTTGTAACAGCTTTAAGAGACCAACAGCAAAACAAACCCAGAGAAACAGCAATAAATTTAAGTATCTGCACAGATAGATACTAAAATCCCCATGCAGGATTTCCTGCTGCAATCCACACTGCCTGCCCTTAGTGCTCACCCGTGGAAAGAGCCCACCTGTGCCAGAGGCAGATTTAGGAGCTCCCTTCAGCTCAGTTGCTGGCCCTTATCTAAATCAGAGATTGGTAACTGCAGCCCCTGCTGCTCTGGTTCCCCAGCCATGCAGGGAAGGGAGCTGTTTGGCAAAGGATCCTTGGAAGAGAAGGGGTTAAAGGAGGTGAAGGCACAGCCAGGTGCTGGGACATGTGAAGCTTGAGGAACCTGGAAATCAAAATGGGTGGGTTTCATTTCTCCTATTGCTCTGATCTGCCCCCAGCATGGAAAATCGTGGCCCTTGTCACTCAATAAAGAGGAAATGCAACTTTGTTCATATTTCATCAATTAATTAATGCTACTGTGGGGTCCCAATCATCCTGTCAGGTGTGCTGCTGATGCTCCAAGGAGGCATCCCACAAGCCATGGCAGAGGCTGGAAATGTTCTTTTCTTGCTACTAATCCCATAGGCTTTCCACCAAAACAGGGTAAGGAGCTGCTCAAATTTCAGTTCCTACCTAAGGAATGCTTGTGTTGTTCCCTCATCAATTCTGCCATGCACAGCTTGCTAAGGAGCTCGCCCTGTTCTCAACCTGGAACTGTCAGGGAAGAACAGACTCAATAAAGGCTCAGAGGTTTTGTTCAAATGGGTGTAGAGAGAGAATTCAAGCTTCACACATCCTGTCTAAGCGGTCCAAAAAGAGAGAAAGAAATCTAAGACTCTGGACTTGCACACAATTTCTCCAGCTCTCCCGTCTGTTACACAGACTAGACATTTTGCAGATTTCTTGGAGAACTTCCTGGCAACCACAAGCAATCACCAGGGCAGGATGCATATGTGTTAAACTGAAATCTTAAACAAAATCATCTTTTTGAGCTTCAAACATTTTTTTTTTAAACTGTGAGTTCTGGAAAATGGCTTATTATTTTATTTCACTGCAGCCAGCTCAGCCATTCAGAAACAGGAATGTTCACCCCAGAAACAAGAGGGCTGCAAAGACTTAGGGGTCACAGTGGTGTTTTACATGGCCCTTCCAGGAAGAAATTGCACTGGTTTTTTTTTTTCTGGCCATCTTATTTCTACTATGGTGATTTTTCTTTTACCCTACACTGTTGTGATTCAGACCCAAATGAAGATTACAACTCATTTTTTTCAGGCACACCCACCTGAACAGACACTCTTCCTGATTATTAAATCAAACAACCTGGGGTGCACAAGGTCAACGGCTCAGTTTGTTCCAGAGCTGTTAATCAAGCAGGAATTAATACACTAAGCATAGGGGAAATTGCCAGTGAAGAGTCAATAAAAGGACTTCACCTCTCTGTGGATCCCTAATAGGTTAACAGCTTGCTCTTGGATGGAGTAGGTGCCATGAAACAAAGTGTGACCTCACTGGTAATGTGTAGGTGGTTGTTTTTATGTCCAAGGTCATGGTGGAAGTTCACAGTTTTCACCAAGATTTCTCCTCCACAGATGCCCCATCCACTTCCAGGGGGTGATGGGGGCATGAGGAATGGATTGGGAATCACCTGTACATAATATAAATAAATGCACCTCACAACTGCTGCCACAAAAAATAAAAAATAATTCACAGTGTTGAAAAATCCAGGGAAGCGTCAAACTACGTTCTGCAAAACTACTCAGCATTGTTAATAAACTTGTTATTAATTCATGAAACAAATCACCTTACAAGCCCTGATGAATTTATGGGTTTTAACCAATAAATGTCCTCTTAGTGTGCTGTTATTCACCCCATTACATAAGCAGGTAAACATGAGAGAATATCCTTTCCTTTAACTCCACATAGGGTTGGTGAATTTGATATACTTACATCCCACTTGCACTAAAGAAAATGAGTAGAAAATGCTTGCAGAAAGCAGCACAGAGGAAGCTGCTGCCTGTGATGGGATAAGACCTCCAGTGACAATTCTGTTCCTACTCTGGCTCTCTATAGCTCTCCACTTGAGAGTAGTGCATTTTAAAAAAATAAAAGGGGCAAAAAAAAGATGGGAAAGTGCTAAAACCAAGTGTAATCACAGCCAGCCTTCACTACAGAAGGGGAGAGCAGTGGAGCAAAAAGGGAGAAAGAGTCACCCTGGAATCACTTAAAAAAAAAGACCAGAGAAGAATTTTTGTCCCCCAAACAAAACTTCTACAAATATACGTGTTACAAAGGACCAAAGGACTCACCCTGAAATGAGGAAATTCCCACTGGCAGCCCAGTCTTAAATATTCCCTCTAAAAAATCAAGGACAGAGCAAAATGCCAGCAGACATCTGGTGGAACCCACAAAAGCCACCAAGGTCTCCAACAACAACAACAACAACAGCAAAAAAAACCCAACAAAACAACCACAAACCAACATCAACAACAAGAAACAAAAACAAACAACAAACAAAAAAAAAAAACAACAAAAAAAACCAAAACAACAAAAAAAAAAAGCCAACCAAAAACCAAAAAAACCCCCAAATTCTAAGCTCTCCTCAATTCCTCTTCAAGGCCAGTAACAAGGCCAGAGTAAGTAAACTTGAATAACTAATGGAAATCAGGAAATCTGTAATGAGCTGCTCAATAATTCTTTGCTAAAGGGAAAGGAGACATAAAATAATTTATGTGTATTCTCTGTGATCCCACTGTAAAAAATCTCAGGCAAAATACACAAATCATTATTTTATTTAAAAGAAAGAGGGAACAAAAAGGTAATAATCATAGTTATTTGATCTAATTATTCCTAAAGGAATCCATAAGAGACTAGAAAATGTTTAAAAACCACCAGTCCTGATTTGCTACATCCTAGAAGGAAACACAGGTGAAAAAATAATGAAATTAGCATCTCCAAATTGTTTAAAAAAGGATCTTCAGCCTAAAGAGAATCGACAGCATAGCTTTAAGGACAGATAAATGGCTGCCTCAAGGATCTGTCTTACCTCCTCTTTTTTTTTTAAGTAATACCTTAATTTGCATAGTAATAACCCAATTATTGTAAGATTAAGTGACAGAAATCTCATTATTACCGTTCCTACAAAACAGTCGATATTCCATTCAGCACCTTTTAATGTTACACACCTTAAAACATAATTATTCCAATATATGCTCATTCATCTTTAATGCAATTTCTTTAATAATAATAAAAAAGACTCTTCTGTAATTGTTGGGGCTTTTTTTGGTGGAATATATTATTGTTAAAACACGATTTTCCTCCTCCAGGCTGCTATAGAAACAAGCAAAGCCAACCAGCTGCTCAGGGGCACGCTCCCTCCCCTCTTCCCAAGAGGGAGTCCACCAAGAGGCCTAAAGCACATATGTTAAAATATGTTGCAACAACTCTCTCTCTCCATCTCCCCACTCCCTGCTTCTTCCCACGCTGAGAGCTGGTCATAAGACAAGCTTGCAAACAAAATCAAATATACAGCAGCTCCTGAGAGCTATTTGTGCTCAGGGACTGCTGCTGCAGGGAGAGGGGGAAGGGTTCTGGGGCTGTGGGAGGGGGGATCAGGCATGGGGCTCACCTGCTGCAGCATCCCCAGCTCCAATTACACAGATAACAAATGGCATAAGTGGCCAGTTACCAGATTAACAGCAGAAAGGAAATGGGGGAAGGAGACAGGGCTGGCTCCATCACAAGGACACAGCCCCACACATGTTCTGCTTCAAAAACATGTCAGGAGCACTTAGGAGAGGAGAAGCAGCAGCCACCACCTCAACAATCCCATCTGGCTCAAGGTAGGGCTGGGGAGCCTTCCACAGGCAAATCTTCACACTGCTGCTTCAAACCCTGGGCAGGCTGGAAACAGCTGAGGGTTGGTAGCACTGGGTGTGAATCAGAGCCTGCACAAAGTCAGTCCCTGCTCCAAGCCCAGGGCTCAGTGACCAGGGCCCTCCACAGTCACTTAGAGGGCTGGGAAGGCCACCTCCTACCAGAAGGCACTCCAACCCCACTCATTCCAGCCCTAATCTTAATCAAAACAACAAGCCTACACAAGAAGCCTGCTCATCCATCCACTGCCCTGGGCCTAACAGCCAACCTCACTGCAGGCCACCTCCTCATCCAACCCATCTCCACAGCCAGCACAGCCCTCTTCTCCACAATACCAGCAGTCTCACTTCTAACCCCATTAGTCCTCTTCTTACTAACCATCCTAGAGGTAGCAGTAGCAATAATCCAAGCCTGTGTCTTCATGCTACTAGTGAAAACATCTAACTCTCACAATGGCACACCAAGCACACTCTTACCACATAGCAGACTCATCCTTGGAGCAGCCACTGCCCTCCTGACTACTTCAGGACTAATGATATGATTATGATTTCACCACAATTCCCCATCCTAGGCCTACTCTCCACTGTCCTCGTTATATTCCAATGATGATGTGACATTATGTGAGAAAGCACATTCCAAGGCCACCACACCCCTACTGTACAAAAAGGGTTACAATGTGGAATAGCCTTCTTCATCACATCAGAGGCCTTCTTCTTTCTTGTCTTCTTCTGAGCTTTCTTCCACTCAAGTCTAGCCCCTACACCAGAACTAGGAGGACAATGACCACCCATGGGAATTAAACCTCTAAACCCCATACAAGTGCCACTCTTAAACGCTGCCATTCTCCTAGCCTCAGGAGTTACTGTCACATGAGCCCACCACAGCATCACAGAAACTAACCAGAAACAAGCAAGCCACCCTTTAACAGACAGTGCCCCTCCCAACACACCCAGAGCAGCTCTCCAGGAGAAGCTGGTGGGACACATTCTTTGTGAAAACACACAAGTCCAGCTCGCTCCATCCCTTACCCCACCACCCCTAAAAGCAGTAAATACAAGATGCAATTCCACAGGAGTTATTTACTGCTTCATTTTTGTGAAAGCCTTCTGTCAAAATGGCACAGAGGAGAAGTCATTGGGGTAAGCTCTGGTTCCCAAAGTCCTTTTACATCCAGGGCAGGTCCCACTGGAAAGGGAAATTTCACGAGGGTGCCAGAAGCCCAGGGATGGTCAGTGCTGGGGGCACAGCCTGCTGCTCCTGGGGGTGAGGGAGGCACCCCCCTCCTCCTGCCCCAGCCCCTGTGGGGCTCCACAGGGCTGAGAACCAGCAGGCAGCCCCTTGCTGCTGCCCTGGCTCTCACAGAGGGGACAACACCCCATGCCAAGGCAGCAGGATCTGCAGGACCAGCCCTGGGACTGCCTACACCCTGTGCCAAGGCAGCAGGACCAGCCCTGGCACTGCCCAAAGTCCTGCAGAGAGCATGAGCTCCAGGGCAGAACAGCTGGGCTTTTGCTGTGAAGGTTTTGACCACTTTCCTAATGGTTCTGGTTATGAAAAGTTCCCAATCATACCATATTCCACAGAAAGCAAATTAAAATGACTGTCTTTACTTGAAAATAAAATAAAGCAGTGAATATGCTAATGATTTTTTCTTACATTCTTATCTCATTTCATGCCTTTAAACAGAAAACCTTGTGAATCTTGCTAGGAAAATTATCAACAAAGACGAAACAGCCTTCCATCTTACACCAAAACTTGGAGGGCTGAGTTTATACCATCCTGACCCAATCTGACTGAAATTGAAAACTTTTCCTCTTCCATTAATAGCTTTTCCAATTCAGCAGTTCAAAGCCACAATCCCTCACAGCCTATGCAAGGATTTGGGATCATTTTATAAATCTGTGTGGCAAATGAACATGAAAGAGAAACTCTCCTTATGGCTGGGAACTATCCTTTGGGGGGAAAAATGTTATTAGCTTTTTAGAGAGCATTTGCAAGGGTAATTTGCACTACAGCATTTCTTTTTATTGGCCTTGCAAGCAAGTGTTGAAACAATTTGTCTTATCATATACATTTATCATATATATTCACTTTGAATAGGGACCTCATGTGAAATGCTCCCCTTGAAACAAGGAACAATGGCTTAGAAAACCAACACTGAAAATGGTGGAGTGGGGCAATAATTCATTTCATCAAAAATATTCAAAGGGAAAGAGCAAAGCAAGAAGGAAAGGATAAATGAATGAGGGAAGGAAAAGCTTCTGATTTAGTCTGTCATAACTTAAGGCAGCTCTGCCAAAGCTCCCACTTTGGTCCAGCAATTTCACAGGTATTAGAACAGGAGGGGAAATTGCTACTCCTGGACATCATTTGTATTTTATTACTTCTTAAAGAGTCCTCAACCAAACCCAGGGCCTCAGCCTGTGAGATTGTGCACAAACAAACAGCACAGAGACACCTTTACCACCCCCAGCCAACTCCCAACAGACAGCTAGCTGTAAGTCAGGATTTCCATGAGCTCCTATGGACAGCAGCTGAGCATGCAGCATTTGGTACAGGGGGTGCAGAAGTCACTGAAAATCTTTCTCCTCTTTCAGGGTGCATGGAAGAAGCAAAGCAGCAGATTGCTCCTGAGAAGAGAAAGTAAAACTGGGACCTCTGAGTCACCTCACCCTGCTCTGTGGGACAGTTCTTCAGTGCAGAACACTGAACAAAGAGAATTGATCTCCTTTATGCTGCTCTGCTACAACAAACTGCAGATCTGCACTTCTGAAAGTGGCATTTCATTCCACCAGGGCAAACAACTTCCATGGAAAAGAAGGAGAAAACTACTCACAACAAGGAAACAATACCACATTTGCAGTGAAGTTCCACATCATTTGAACTGCAAGTGCTTTCTTCTGCATCAAATCAGTCCCAAAAAGATCAGTGGAAGTACAGTAAGGAATATTAAACTCAAAGGTCTCCAGTTACATATGTTTCTAGTGCTGATTCATCCCTACAGCAAGAATTCAGCTTGCAGATGCCAGCCCCAAAAGGCATTTTGCTAGAGCAGCTCCCTTCCCCTTCTCCTGGAGCCAAAGGGATTCCCAAGGGGTGGTGAGAGTGTGCTGCTCACAGGCTAAAACAATTTACTCCTTCTGGTGCTGCAGCTCTTCCATCTCCCATCTCAGTGGTGTACTGGGTACAGTAACTCAAATTTAGGTAGCAATACTACTTCCTCTGAATTTTTCAATTACATGCATTTTTGTTGAGAAAGAAAAATTAATGGAACCTTGCAGAAAAACCCCAAGAACATGCCACAGGCCAGGATGGATGCTCACCCAAGCTGTGTGCTCAAACCCTGCCTCAAATGAGAGCCCACAGCTCCTCATGTCTCGTGGGAGAATGTGAATCCCTGGGCTATGAGCTGCTCCAGAGTGGTGTCTTTCTCTCAAGGTTACATTTGACTTCTGGGAGGATGACCTTTTAGGGTTTTTTTTTTAAGTGAAGATTCCTGAAAGCTTTCTTTTCATTCTGATTCAGAAAAAGACAAGAACAGAGGGGATTTTTAGAGGTTATTGAAAAGTACAACAGGCCAACACTTTCAACTTTCACAAATAAACACAGCAGCATTTCAATCAGCATAACCCCCTTGATTTAAGTATTTCTCAGCTTAACTCAACAGAAACAGAAATTATTTAGGCTTGTATTCAAGGAAAACCAAGAAGTGAAGCTGACCAGCAAAAGACAGCAATTAATTTTTCAAAAATTCTCCTGAGATAAGAAGGCAAAATCCCCCAAAAGCTCCCACATTCAATTCTTTAAAACATTTGTCCATGCAAAGCTATTGACCCAAGCCCCATGTCCTAGCTGAATCCTCATAGGCTCCTGAGAAATATCTGTGATGGCTTTTCTCCACCTTCAAGGACATTTCACTGCATGCACAGAAAAGGCCAAACTCTGCTTCACTTGCCCAAGACAGAATTGCCACCTCTTTACCTGTAGTTGTAAGAAAAGGCTGCTTGGCCACATGTCATCAGCTTGGAAGCAACACATTTTATACACTGACATCCCACCAATGTTAACGTCAAAGACAGAAACTGTCTCTCAGACTATATGAATAAATAAATAAATATAATAAATATAAACTATATATATATATATATAATATATATATATACATAGATAATATATATATTATATATATGAATATATGGAATGGAATATATGAAATAAAGCAAGATGCACACAGCTGAGAGCATGGGAAAAGACAGACTCAGTAAAATGAATGAATAAACCTCAAAATATTGTACACATTTTTTTAAATTGGTGTTTTTGTAAGTACCAAACGGAAAAAGGAATTTCTGGGAGCTTTGAACAGCTATTTAAGTCCAAGGCTTACTTAAAACTCAGGTAAAAAGTCAAACTGAACTGCACATTTAAGCAAGCTTGGATTACACTGTCCTGACTGCAGGAACTGATTATTGCCACTCATCAGGGTCACCATCAGTATTGAGCTGCTCTGCTCCGTGTTCCCATGAAAATGCAGAGATAATAGAGATGTAACCGTACACGAGGTCACTGCCAGCATCACATCTTTGTTAAACATTGCCCTGGTATTCAGCTGTGACACAAAGAGGCCCCTCTTCAGCAAGTTTTGGGTTTTAAACATTTGAGTCAATGCCTATTGAAGCCCTCAAAGTTAGGCAGGTGTTTAAACACTCTGCTGAAGCAGGGCCAAAGCCAAAGTGTTGACATGGTGTGATGTAAAAGCTCAATATCAAAGGAATAATGAAACCAGCACAAAGCACGTTCAGCTGCATTTCCCTGCCATTAAGCTACACATATACATGTAATTTCTGGAGGCATCTGATCTAATGGAACCCTAAGGTCAGGCAGACTGCTCCCATCTATTTCCATGTGAAAACAACATTACTGCTTTGTGACTACTGAAGTTCTCCCAACACTAAAACTGCTTGAGACAGTCTTGTCCACATGTACAAGGACTTAAATGTTTATCTAAAAATCTGAACAAAAAAAAATTTACCCATGACCCTGACAGATATGTGATAAAAAATGTAGAAGAATTAATAAAATCCTACATGACCCTTCATTTAAATCTGCAAATGATTTGATAAAAATCTATCTTTCTGTATCTTCCTTCTCAGATGATTTGATTACAAAAAGTATTAAATGTCTCAAAGCAAACTGAAGAGAAAGCTGAGCTCTGACTGTTCTGAATATCCACAGTATTTGTACAAGGAGTTGTAATATTAACACTCTTTAACTACTCACATGTGGCTGAAACATTTAGGTTTGACTCACACAAAGGACAAGTTTTGATACAATATATATAAATATATTCTTACTGGTGCATGGCTTACATCATGATCTGGGGAGTTTGGTATCACACAATGTGTCACTTCCTATGAAATAAAATCTGGGAATTATTGAAGCCATTGTCATTTCATATGACAAAAATATCAATGTTAAATGTGCCTTTAAAACATTTATCAGTCACGTGTGTCAAAAAGCAAGGGATGAGGAATATTTCATGTGAGTAAAATGCAGATAAGTTAACTTGACAAGAACATGTATTCACTTAAGAATGGGTTATGTCCCTCTTGGCATGGACATCATACTGTGCAGAGTCTCCAAGAATTTAATTAGAGCTGTAATATAGTAATTAACTACTGTATATTGAAACCTTTTGTAATTTTTTCAAATATTATTTTTCTGTAGTGGGTGAAAAAAGAGAAATTATCTTGGTGAAAAAAACCCAAACCTACATCACAGGAAAAGAGAAGCTCCTGTAAACCCACAGGCATTAAAAGGTGTGTGGTGGGCTTGGTCATCTCTCTGTTCCATCACTGACCTCACCCTGCACCCAGCTACTTATCACCCCTTCTCTGAGTTACTAAGAGGATGCAATAAATCCTAATTTATATTTGGTAGCTACCCATAAATAATTTCACTTCTTTAAAGGAAATACTCCTGCTTCCCAAAATAGTTGGGGTAAATTCTCCCAGACCCTAAAAAGGAGTATTCCACAACTTCTCAACCTAAGTCATAAGCATTGCTGGGTTTACATAGATAATAGAAATAATTCCAAACCTGGGTTCAAACACAAAAACCAGGAACCTGAAAGCACTGAAAGCCTTTCCTTTTACAAGGTGCCTGTCTCTGAGTCCTTTGCTTGGCTTCTGCAAGCACCAGCACAGAGTCTTGGGGAGATTCTCTAAATAATCCAGATCAAGTGATGCAGTGGGAGTGAGCCTAACCCCAGCCAAACCTGAGCTCCCTTTTCTCCTGCTCATGCCAAAAGCATGAGAACAGGAGAGAGAGAGCGTTCAATCCCACTTTGCTTGTGCTCCAGGAGTCTGCAAGGTCTCCTTGACTTCAGGGGATCTCTGTACTCAGCTCTGATCCCCCACACAACCAGGAAATCCTGGACTTAGTCCTTTCCTCAGAACTCTTCAAAATTCCATGAAAATACTGTCAGGATTCAATGAAAAGTATAATGGATCCAGAGGAAAACCGCAGATGTGTGTTATTCCAGCTTGGTCCTCATTTGGGTGGGTGACATTAACCACTCCCGTTGTAATTTCTCCACCCACAAAACAGGAATAACAGCAACTTACCTCTTTGATAAAGTTTTTTTGGTGAGCAAAAAGCACCATGAAGGTGCTGAATTCCATTACTAAGTGCTATTGCAGTATTAGTGGCATTTGACAAAAAATAAAGATAATATAAAAGCATCCATGCTCTGATTTACTGCCACTTAGCTCCTGGGGGTTTTCCTTTGGACTGCCTTTGTGCCTTCTTCACCCAGCACTGCAGAGAGCGAATGTGGATAGGCTCAAATAGATAAATGCACCTGTGAAGCACTTGCAGAGGTGACAGTGCCACCCAGCACAGAGCAATGGGTGACAGTGCCACCCAGCACAGAGGAATGGGGTACCACGCGTCTGCTGAGCTGCATGGATGTTCCCAGCCTGCTCAAACTGCCTCTGAAAACCTTTTAAGCTGTGATCACTCACTCACTCACTGAAAAAGTAGCTCCTCCATGAAGTTTTGAAATCCAGAACCCTCACTGATGGTGGAGCCTTGACCCATAACTTGCCTGCTGGGATGGATGTGCTCTAGCCCTTCCTTGGAATGACAAACACCAGACTTGGTGTTGGCTGGTGAAGCAGGGGCAGAGTCAGAAGCAAAAAAAAACATCCAGTTTCCCCACAATGACTCCCATACTCTTTTTATGTTTTCTTGAGATCAGATTTCCCAGGGCAAGAAAAGTAAGTGCCCATCAACAGAGGGAAGGACATTCAGTGCCACCACGCAGGGAATTTGGGGCTTTCTCACGGGACTCTCCAACCAGCCCAAGGGGGATGGACAGAAGGCACAGGAACAGACTGCCTGAAGGAGCCATTGTCAGTGTGCAGGGACACCTGAACTGCCTCTGGGCCCGTTTGGGGTAAAGGCTGCTTGGCCTGAGCCCCAGCTGTGCCACCATGCCTTGCTCCAACAAGGGGAAGGCACTGGGATCATGGAAAGGGGGTCACCCCATGAGCCATCCCTCCTGATTCCCACTGCTCATCCCTTCAGTGCCCCTCTCCATCTCCTGCCTCCCCCTAATCCAGCTGTTTCCCACCCCAGAAAAACAAATCCAAACAAAACCTCCCACCTCTATACACAAAACAGGATGTAGAGGGAAGTAAAGCATTTCTGATTTCCCTCTCAGGGGATCAGGACCAGGGCTGTTCCCTTGACTTTACATCAAAAGCTAATCCTCCCACCTCCTCCTCATAGACAGGCAAGTTCTCCAGACTCTTCCTCATTACATAAGGCACATGCATAATCCTTCCCCTCCCACAGAGCATCTCAAGGAACACAATCCTCTGCCTCCCCCTCAGTCACACCAAGCCTAATCCCAACCCTCCTGACATTCCAGCTGAATAGCCACCAGTGCAGGGAGAGCAATTGGAACTGAGCACAAACTCTGCACATGGCTTAAACCACAGCCTCACACATGCTCCTCTCTAGTTTTCTACTCAGCCTTCACATCCTTCTTCACACTTGCAATTTAAAGTTATTTTTCTATATAAATTCTGTCATGTCTTTTACTTTGTAGTCTCTTTTGTGAGGGATGAGAGGGTGTTTTTTATTAGTGAATAGCAGATTTTGTTTTGTTGGTGGCAATTTATGGCCAAGTTTTAGAAACAAGTTCACAGCAAGTTCAGAGGAAAGGAATTTTCAAAGAAAATCTAGCACAAAGCATTGTGGGGAATGATATGGAAAGTTGACAAAATTAGGATAAACAATGAAAAAAACAATTAAGTGTGGGGAAACTCTGCATCAGTATTTATCACATTGTTAACTTTTCCTATGGAAAATGCTTTATTGTCTGCAGTTTCTGAAAGAGATCTTAACCCAGGCTATGGAAGCAGAATGCTGCATATATAATGGGTTTGAAATATATTTTTTATATATATGGGAAAAAAAAAGAAAATGGCAAATATGTCTGTATGAGATAAGGCTTTCAGAACAAAATATAATACATGGAAATCCTTTCTTGAAGTGCTTTGTGGTCTTAAGGAGGTAGGAAACTTGAAACAGTCACAGTAAACACAAGTCTAAACAAGGTGTGAAAAATTGGGGCAGAGGCAGAAACAAAACCTGAAGTAAGCAGCTAAAGGAAGTAAGAGAAGTGATGTCTTACATGGTCATGGCTAATCTATTTACAGTTACTTTAAATCCCATTTAAGAACTCAGCTGCAAATAAATAGAGAATGTCTATGCCCAGCATTTAGTAAAAGTAGTTAGAAAAGGAGGAACAAGTGGAGAGACAGGCACTCAGAAGTTCTAGCTCTAACTCCAGGCTCCCTGTTCTGAATTCCAGACTGAGCTGTACCACCTTAGACCAGCTCCTTCCCTGAAGAATGGGTGAGAGCATTTTCCTCTCCAGCACGCCATCAAAATGAATTAACTAAACTATATTAACTAAGGCTCTCTCAGAATTAACTAAACTATATTAACTAAGGCTCTCTCAGTGCTCTCCTGCAAATGTCCTGTCAGGGCTCCTTGCTTGCCTTGACGTCTCCAAAGGCTGCCTTGGCTGCTAAGAGACCAGCCTATTGTATCTGTATCTCCACTAGAGAACAGTTTGGGGCAGCAGAGGCAGAGCTGGTACCAGGGCACCTCCATCTCTATTCTGTCAGAGAAGCCTCCTCTAGCCAGGTCTAATGAACTCTTAGAGGGCTATAATACACCCAAGATAGCTCAACTAAAAATCAGCAGGATGGCTTCTGTTGCAGTGTTGGAAACAAAACGGTTTCATAAAAGGCAAAATGACAAACAGAAAAACCCAGCCAGGTGCCAGAAGTTCTTGCTCTTGGTAAAACACTTTACAAAAGCAGTTAGTTTCTTTGACTTCTTTTTCTGCTAAATTGCCCAGGCGGGACTTTTTGGCTCCTGTCCAATTAGCTATCCTTAAGTTTGAGGTGGAATCCCCATGGCCTATGAGGTGGCTTTTTCACCTAACCGAGGAAAGCAACTTCTAAGCTTAAGAGACAAAAGATTTTTGTCACTCTGCTGACAAAAACCACACTCCTACAATTCCCTGGGCCCAGGTTGGCTACTGGCCACATCCAGTCTTGTGTGCAGCTCACTTGGGTTTGGAGGGAGCAGCCCCTGGTTCAGATCCTTGGATTTCCCTCAGTGCTCAGAGTGTTTCAGCACAGGAAGCTCTGCTTTGCTTTCCTCCAGAGGAATCTAGTTCAGCACAATCCAAAACCATCCTTCAATCCAAGCTGACATGTGCTAAGTAAAAGACACCAGGGAGATTTTCTTAAAAACCACAGGAGTGGTGCCAACCAAAATGCTGAAACCAAAATGCTAGTAACCAATATTTGGCTACTGTAATTTTTCTTTATGCATCCCTTCTATCTCCTTATCCACATCCTGGTTGTTTCCTTTGTTAGCCTTCAAGATACATTAAGGTTTTACACCTTTTACATGTAGGATTTTGGTGGTGAAGCCATTCAATGAAAATTGCTCTTGGCTGCAGTTTACAAGGACTCACAAGCAGCTACAATGGCACAAGGTGAAGTGCAAATAACTGATGTGCAAAGGCAGGAAGAAACCTGTGTTTATAAACTAGTTTCCCCACTGCACTGTCAAGTGGTTTAAGACAGTAAACTTTTGAGATGCAGTCAGATACAGTGTTGAAGAATTATTTAGCTTATTATCTATATTACTATAGATAATATATTATCTATAATAATATCAATAATAAATATATTATCTGTACTATAAAATTGATTTCTAAACAATAATGTATTTAAATATTAGTGTTAATAATTTGTCTTCTTTTGCTGTCATGTTTTATCTTCCATCTTATTTTCTTTCTGAAAGGACATTTTCCCTATGGTTACAAACCCTGTTGCAGGGCTTTTCCCATCTCTTGAAGGAACAGATAACAAATTATAAGAGTATTGTTGGCTATGTTCTATTTCGTATACAAAGCAATTACTTGGAGAGTGACTGTGTAAAAGACATTTGACAATGAAAGGGTAGATAGTATTTAGTAAGCAGAGAAAAAGGACAGCTCTTTGCTACAAGCCAACCAACATTTTAAGTAGCAAAACTTCCTTTTTTTTTTTTGTTACTGTGCTTTTAATTGCAAGAGGTGTCGACTTCTATTCTTGTGGAGAAATCAGTCAGGAATCAACAATAATGAGGAGCATATTCAAAAAGGTTACTTCAAGCACCAGGAAGCTAATCTTCTTTGGTTATTCATAACTACTAAAGAGATAAAAGCTTATTCACAGAATAATTCAGAGCACCTAAGCTAAACACTGTCTCTGAACCACCTTCCACCCACATCCTTCCCCACTGAGAGAGGAAGAGATGAAAGCCAGCCTTAAGTTAGTCTTTTGGAATAACCCCTGTTTGTGAACAGCATTTCCATCTACTTCATCCCTTTAATCAGAGGGTTTAAAACACATTGTTTTATTTTGAACTGCAAGTGCTTCAATTTTGTCAGTCAAATCCCACTGAAATATTCTCAAATTTTAACACCTCATTTGGCCTTGCAGTTAAAAATGCTTCAATAACTCTGAAAAGTAGAAGAATTTCAGCTTTGAGAGGTATAAATTTGTATCCACTTGCAGAATAAAATTATTTACTTCACCTATATTCTTGTGGACTCCTGCACTGATAGTCACCTAAGGCTGTCATAGAAATTGTTTCAGCTTAAGGTAAATCAGAATTTACCTGATTACAACCAGATTTCACAGATACTTTGCTGTTATTACTTTGTAGCCAGTCCCTGTGGATTCATCTATGAAGTTTATGGTTAAATAGTGTCTTAATACCTTAAAAATGCTTAAAGCCCTAGAAAAATACTGTGCTAATATGTTGTACCTCAAAGGTAGGTACAACAGGAGCAGGAAAACCTTGGAGATGCTTCTGGTGGGAGCACTGTGCCAAAGATAAGTGGCTCTGTGTTAACAAGGAGCACCCAGCAAACTCAGTGATGAGCAGTCAGCAATACCGCACCTCTGAGACTTGGAAATACTATTTTTTAGTTTGTTTTTTGATCAACTTATTTTCTGTAAATAAGAATAAATTATCATATTTAAAGCAGGTATTAAATTAACCACTTTTAATCTCCTTAGGGACCTAAGAAGCCTTAAAAAGCAGAGGAAATGTAAAAAGTATTTTACTTTCATGTTTCTAATCATTATTGTCTTTCTTGCTTCTAAAATCAAACCGGTTTTTCTCATCGTTCTTTGAGAACTCAGAACAAAATATCTACAGACCAAAAATCCTTGTGTGACCCAGAAACATCAGTACTTTCTAAAAATGCAATGACATGCTAACCTATTAATGCAAACCTGATGCTTTACCTACTTTTCACTAAATCACACCAAAAGGGTCCATTGTGGCAATCTCATTGAACAGGTTGCCAAACTTCCTTTAGTAGAGACATTCACAAGAAGAAAGCCTCCAATTAATTAAGTATTAACTAATCATCTCACTCTCTAATCAGATTGTTTGCACTACTTAAAATTATTATTAGTTATTGGATCTGCATGGCATGGTTTTTCTTATTTATTTTATTTTTTAAATTATTATTACTTTTATAATAAATAAAATAATTTTTATAATAATAAAAATTATTTTCTTTATTTCCCATAGATAATACAGGGTCCAGTTGGCTTCCAAGTCTTCTGAGAGACTCAGTTTTACTGGTTTGGTAAATCTGAGGAGTGAAAAATCTGGCCCTAAGTGTCCATCCCTGTACTTCTCCCACAGTGGATCAAGCTTTCCCTTCTTTGAATTAATGTCAGAACTGAGCTTTTAATGCATGGCCTTGGCTTGATTTATGAGTACATTTAAGGAATGTGAGGTCACTCAAGCTAGCAAACCAGCTGGCCTCCATGAGACAGAGTACAACAAAAACTTTTTTCCCCCTAAAGTCCCCCTGGACTTACTTCAAACAATGTATAAAGTAAATCTTTTAATTTTTACTTTAAAACATATAAATAAAACTGTATTGTTATGTTTGAAAACGCAGCCCTATTTTAAATGGTAGCCACAGATGCACCAGAGAAAATGGGATTTTTCCCTGTTTTGTCCTTACACAGCAGTACCCACAGTCATGGCTACTTTATTACCTCTAAAAACAAATAACTAAGGGGAAGAGGCTCCCTTTAAACTAAAAATGAATAAAATGTTGCCTGTTCTGGGATACATCATTATCTGGAACAGAGGACAAAAAGCCTTTCCAATACAATACTACCCACCGAGTTGGTGCTGCTGTCTGCAAGGCTTCAGCCAGGTGAATGTTGGGGGGACACTGAAGGGACACAGGTGCCACCAGCTCCAATGCATCATCTCATTCAGCTTGGCAATAACCTGGGTTCATCTACAAAAACCTCAGGGCAGGCTGGAGGAAGCCAGTATTTATGGGCTCCTCTGCACCCAGTGAAGAAAAAGAGGCACAGCATGAAGGCAACATCAGTTTTGTACCCTCTTCCATTCTCAGGTTCACTCTGAGTGTTCCAGTGAAGTGCAGAAACCTCTCAGTAAATCTGCCTCAGTTCCTGCAACACCCTCCTAAGACAGCAGTCAGAGCCTGCCAGTTTCCTGATAAACCAGCCATACGTGGTCAGCCACTCTGGAGCTATACACTGCCATTCAGGGAGACAGCAGAGGAGGTCTAGACAAACCCTGCTTCTCCAGGGACAAAGCACTGCAGAGAACATACATATTTACACAGACCCAGTGTTGTCAAATATTGTGATTTTGCCACGAGATTCATAGCAGGCACTTCTCTTACAGCTCTGCTCTGCTTATTGGAGAATATCAGCTCCAATTTAACAAAGAAATGGAGCTACAAGCTGTGATGCTTAAAAAAACCCACCCTTGAAAGTGTGAACCCTGACAACTCCAATGCAAGAAAAACATAGAAGGGGATTGGGGATTTTTTTTTTATCGTACGATTTCGAAACGATTTTGTGGCCTGCTTCAACTGGCAATATTCACACAGATGGGTTAAATGTCATTTTGCACTCTGAATTAACTTGCCTAAAATCTGTTCTCCAAGCCTTGTCACTCACCTGAGTAATCCTCCTGGTTTTAAGTGGGCCTTCATAAGTGACCAGACTAGTTTACTTCTGCACGCTGATGAGCATTACGTAGGAGGTGCCGATACTCCCACATCCCTTTAAAAAGAAGATTAGGCACTAAGATAAGTGAAAACTTCTGTTCAAATTGGCTCAAATCCTTCTCCTATTTAAATTGGTGGCAGAACTCCCACTTACTTCAAAGGTCCAGGACAGGCACACTGTATTAATTAGGACAGTGCAAAAACTCTCATTACAAAACCGAAGCGTGTGGCGCTCACCTGATTTAAAACAAAACAAAAAAACCCAGCCTTGGATTTGCATCTCCGAGAACACTGGGCACTAAGATTTGGGTGCAGAAGTCCCAAGAATTTTGGATTTTGAACTGAAACAATTTAAGAATGAGATTATGAGTTTATTCATGCTCATTTGTTAAAAGCTTGAAAGTAAGGCCTTTTTGGATTTGCATCTCTGAGAACACTGGCCACTAAGACTGGCTACAGAAGTCCCAGGCATTTTAGATTTTGAGCTAAAACAATGTAAGAATGAGATTATGAGTTTATTCACTACTTATTTGTTGTAAGCTTGAAAGTCGGCCCTTTTACAGCAGGTCTAAATTTGTTGGATTCCACATAAATGAGAACAAAACTTGACCAAACAGCAGGTCATACTTGCCACGGCTCTACTTACACTGAAGAGGGCTGCAGCTTTTTAATTTTAAAGGAACTTAGGCCTTTGCAGCACTCTCTGCAAAAGGAAAGAGCCCCCTTACCAGGATGTGAGCTGAAATTCCAGTGGTGCAACATCAGGCTCTCCTGGTAGCAAATCCCCACTGTGGGGCAAGTACAAATCATTTCTTTAATTTATCCCCTGGCTCATTCCTACTCCTCAAAGATGGTGACATCAGGCTGGTCCATCTGAAAACATCTCTGCCACATCAGCTGAACCTGAGAACTGCACTTGGCAGGGCTGTGACAATGCAGGGGCAGAGCCCAAACTGCTGCTCCCCAGACCAAGGGGTGACACATCCAGATCAGCCTTTTTTAAAAGAGACCAGGGAGCAAGCAGGCTAATGTCAGGCTGAATATTTTTAATATTTATAATGAATAAAATTATATGCTTGGAATGCAACATTCAGCGTAACGGCATTAAAAGTGAAATTTTTATTTGGATTATATTCATGGTAATAATAAGGAATGTAGGGGTTTTTTGTGACATAAAGGTTAAAGAGTCTGTAACCTCTAATTTGACAGGAACTCTATTATCACTCTCTGGAAAATTAGACAAGATAGAATATTAAGACATCCAAAAACTGACACAAATAGAAAACTAGGTCTCTCACTTGCTCCTCTTTCTTTAAACAAGGAAGATGATTATATGCTGTTTGACATTCCATTTTCAGGGCAACTAAAGAGATGCTGGGAGTCACACTTCATTTATTCTTCCAAATGCCACCACTGAAAAAAAAACGTGTTGGTATTTGAAGGCACCATACTCCCACAAACAGCGGCCAGAATTAACCTTGTCTTCCTGATGGATTCATTTGTGAAGTCCCTCAGTTTAGTTTCTCAAGATGAAATTAAAAATACCCTCATGGCTGAGTGTAAGCACTTAAAGCACACACACACTGCATGGTGGGCCAAAACTCCCCAGGGTGTAGCCTGGCTGAACTCATTGTATTAGACAAGTCAAGGGGAAATATGTTCTTGTAGAGATTTCCAGCCTCAAGATATTTGGATTTGCTTAAGGTTAGCATCTGAACTTTTACATAACTATTCTGACTGAACCTCACAAAATTTTGAGGTTCACAACCAGCTCTGGAAACTAAGAGAGAAAAAAAAAAGAATCACTTTTACAACACTTTCATGATTCCCAGTAAGACGTTTTGCTTTACAGCGTGAATAAAACAATGTTGTTTTATATCTTGTCATCCCAGTGAACAAAGGCATAATGTTGCACATATTTCTGTAAACAAACAAACAACCCCCCCCGTGTTGTTGTTGGAATTTTATCAATCCAAAATAGGCAAAAATAAAGTTCAATTTTTTTTAAATCTACTCAAAGCTGACACAAAAAATTAGAATCATTAGTGAGTTTTTTAGTCTGTTCTTACTCAGGCAAAAGTCCCATTGAAATGAAGCCAATATTACTTCAAAATCTGAATACTGTTTCATTCAGCTTTTCAGCACCAAGATGAAGCTTTAGTTACAACCATCTGTCATGGGTATAATCTCATAGCACTGATACCCATTTCTCTTAAATATAACCTTTCTTCATAAACTCTTTATCTACCTCTGGGGCATATACAAAGCTCCAAAAATACAAACGAAAAATCACTATTTTCACTATTATTCTACATGAACAATAATAATACCTTGCAGAGCAATAAAAATGCATCCCAGATAGCTTATCTAGGCTGAAACACACACTACAATGCAGTATCTTGAAGACAGAGATTAAGACTTGTTTTGGCACATCCTGAAAGAACGCATGAACCAGAGGGATGATGGAGAAGAAGACAATGTTGTATTTTTAGGTTTCAACACATTGTGAGGTTTCTCAAATGGCAGTTCCTCCACTGCCATTAAAAATCCACTATGTATGCAGATTTGAGTATTAATAAAATGAAGTTTTCAATGTACTTTCAATGGGAAAAGTCACAGAGACGTGAAAAAGCACTGTTAGAATAACAAAGCATATCCAAGCATTTCACACTGTTCTTGCTTATGGGTGACAAAAAGCTCACAGCTCTGGACAAACAGAGAAATAGGGGTTGATGTGGACCGAAACGAGGTAACAGCACAGGCACTGAGCTGGGTGTCATCGCAGCTGGGGCTGCATTTCTAACTGGGCTACTGAGACACTTCCTTCTCTCACACCAAGTCGTGCCAAACTCAGCTATCCAAATGCCTGTGCAGTTCAGGGTGTGCACAGAGATATTTATTTGCCCTCTGACCTGTCTGGCTGGAATCCATCCTGGCCACATTAGCAGGATTAGCTCTGTCCACCTGCAGTGCTGGGACACAGTAATTTAGTTTGTTACTTCCAGGCCAGTCTGAGAACGCCCTTCCCTGCAGACATGGCCCTGACTGAAAAATAACTGGTCAAGGTCAAAAGAGAAATTTCAAGTAGTGTTATATTAAGTGCTGTATTGATTGGTTGTTTTTATTTGCATACCTAAAATCCTAAATAATGTATTATCTTTCAGCATACCAAAACCCAAAAGTCATCACCAACTCCCCAGAAAAAAAAAGCAGGACAAAAGAGTTGTTCAGGGGAAAGAAGACTCTTGATATTGGGCATGTCTAAAATTTTTGACTCAAACCAGATTTTTTTTTACATCTGTCATGACTTTTGGAGATGTGGAATGACTATATTGTTAATGATGACTTCTGGAACCTAAAGGCCTGGTTTTCACCTGCAGTGACAACACAATACTGAGAGGTTGGTTTGGGATTTTTTGCAAGGAACATCATTTAGAAACAGATACTTCCAACTCTTCAACATAAGCAGCTGCAAAACCACAATGCTTCAATTTTAGAAGTCGCTATCAGACATCATACATTTCCTGAGGATTCTGGGAAGCGTAGTCTCCTAGCTTAGTTTTCCCTAAAATGTAATAACTTTCAGACAAGCCATCCACGTATTTTTGTTGGTAAACCCGAGGTAAATATTGCCCCTGAAATTATTTTCACAACTGAAGGGAAGGAAATCAAGTGAGCCTATTCCTGTGGTATAAACAGATTACCCCCTTGTTTAAAGGAGTGAAGTTGTCTCTCCCTTTTGCTCAAACATATAAAACAATATATCTTCTCTATTTCCAGGCTACTGGGCAACATCTCCAGGGCCGGTTTAGTTATAAGCCAGTTTTATGTCAGGCACAGGAGAGGGGGAATTTGGTCAGCATCGAGAAGAGGGCAGGAGGAGAAAATAGGTCAAGATAGCTTACAAACATGCCAGGAACACAGACTAACAGTTCTACCTTTTATTCTATAGTAAAATTAATGCTGCCCCAGCAGCATGCTGTTTGGTGCATCCATCTAATCTATTAAACAAACAAGAAGACAAAGGGTTAGCTGAAGATAGTACTCCTGTGTATTTGTGAACTAGTTTCTCGTAATTAACAAAATTGATGGTAAATATAATTCTGCTTTTACTTTCTCTTCATTTTCACATACAAACATGCAATATTATACATCAACTACAATAAAACCTGCTAAACTGATAATGAAACTACAAATCAATGATTTATTTATATGTTTAGCAACAGCATTTTCCTTTTTGCTGGTTCCTGCACATACTAAAAGGAAAGGGCAAAACAGGAGGAGATATGCACAATTTCACCCACCAGAATTTCACATTAAACCCCACTATGTGCACACAGCAAAGCAAACAGTGCAAAAAAACATGAAAGGGGAGAAAACGCTGGACAACTCTGAACAAAAGCAATCTCAAGTACAAAGACTTGAGATCTTTTTAAGATCTTTGCAAGCAGAGAGGAAAATAAGTGCTTCAAAATGGGGGCAAAGTGAAGAGGGTCCTTTATAAACACTGACTCGAAGCCTTCAGACATTAAAGACTCACATTATAGACCAACGTTATAAACCCCCAAACCTCATCTCTCCAAATGCTTGAATTAATTTTTCTCTTGTCACTGGAAATTAAGTTTACTTGGTCAATCAAAACTGTCTGATTCCCTGCAAGAATTTTCAGCCTTCAGTACAGTTTGTAAGCAGCTCTGCAGAACAGGCCCTTTCAAACCATAAAAGAAGACAGGGGTAAATGGCACTACTGCAGCAGGGAGGGTCCTGCAGAGAAGAAATCCAACAAAAGATGCATTATGCTATTAACAATAAGAAACAAGCTCTATGATTTCCTCTTATTTCTGATATTTATATTGGCTTGGTGCCCCAAAACTCCCAGTAAGTCCTTCTGCATCTCAAAATCTGAATGGAGTTTATAGACAAAATTTAAAGATCACAGGTAAAATATTTTTCTCTAAAAATACTATTGCTGGCATTTGAAAAAACTCTTTTCTCTGCTTTGCCTCATAGGCATACTGGACAAGTATGTTCAGTTTAAGATTCCCAAATTTATCATATCTGCTGCAATGACAGCATACTCACATGATGACAGCAGCCAAGATATCAGTGCTGATTCATATCTGCATGAAACTCACTCTTCAGTTCATAAAATTCTTCTGATCTTTTTGTTAAGTTTGAGGTCTGCTGGAATCTAAAAGCTCAAAGTGAAAAACAGCCTGTGTCTATTCTGGGGCTGAGCTGGAAGAAAAAACTGAGTTCCACAGCTTTCCCCCCAAACAGTAACACATTCAGTTTTATTTATAACTCTCACCTATTTTGGAAATTTTTGTGAACCTGGCCTGACATTCAAATTGGAAATTCAGCTAAAACTAGGGAACACTCCTGTCCTTTTATGCCTCCATACAATTGCTTTGAGAAGGTTAATACACAACAAAGGTATTAATAGCATACCATGACATGACCTACGAATGCCACAATGTGATTATCACATTCCAAAAACCAGGGGCAAACAGACAAAATCTCCTATGAACTGCTCCTGTTGAGCAGCAAGCAGAAGAAGGAAAAGATAGTGTCCATATGCAGGAGATTATAAAAGGTTCAGAAAACTGCAATGTGACTTTGGCATGGGTGACACCGAGTTGCAAATGCTTGCAAGGAGGTCCCACCAGATCTCGGAGCTAACAATCCTCTCTCAGATCTGTCTGCTCCTTCCTTTTCATCTTCCTTTTCTGTTGTTTTTGCTTGAGAGAAAACAACAAGGCATGATGCTGTGGGAGAGATGCCAATACTCAGCTCCTGCTGAGAAGTGGAAAAAAAAAAGAAAAAAAATGTGTTGGAGCTGGAGCTGCTGAATCCTGTGCTGAATCCTGCTCACTTTGTGCAGAGGAATTAAACAGCATCTCCCTTCCCTGCCTAAATAGGGCACATTTGGTTACCTGGGGGAGAGAACACCTTCCACTGAGGGTGTGGAGTAAAATGATGTGTGTCTGAGCTGGAAAGGGAGGTGTTAATTTATCTCTGTGGCTACCCTAAGCAGCCCCAGGGGATGGGGATTGCCCTGCTCTGGGTGCTGTGTCCCTCCACACCTGCCCCAACAAGAGGGTGCAGCAGCTCCTCCCTGCTGGAACATCTCCAGGGCTCAGACCATGAGCCACAGACACTTCTGATGACAGAAAGAGCAACTGGGTACGGCCAAAAACCAAACCAACCAAACAAACAAAAATCCATTTCGTCTCATTTTTGAGCAAAGATTTGTGATACAGTATCAAATGAAACATTCAGAATTCAGCTTTTAACTTTCTCCACCTTCTTTAGGTTTTTAATACAGCATTTTTAGCTGAGAGGATGACACAGGAGACATCTGAATGAAGCTATTTGCTGTTCTTCTGTCTCCATCACAGGGTGTGGCCGGGACTTTGGAAAATGGGATTTCTACCACATGGAGCCACTGCCACAAAGAACAAGCACCCACCACATTCAGTATTTACTCTTAAACACTGCTTTTTCTAAAAAGAACCTCTTCATAAATTACAACAAAAATTAGCAATATGTACTCAGAAGGCCTCAAATGCTTTTACACAGGAAAACAAACACCATGATCCATATAAAAAAACCTTGAGTGCACAAGAAGTCAAGAATTTTCTCCTAATCTGATGTTTTTTCCATGGTCCCATAGTTTCTTCACCTCCAAACCCTAACTCAGAGTGTAAGTAATTATGAATTTGGGAGGTTTTGAAACATCACTGCAGAAGAACTCTTCTTCTGTGGAAGTCCACAACATGTGGATTTACAGTCTGAGAAAATTCCCATTATTCAGTTCCAAAGGAGAACTGACCACCTTGCTCTGAAATTGGGTCCTTTCCAAGCAGTGACAAGCACCAAAAGCGGCTGTGATGCCCAGTCAGAAACAGACCCACACAGAGCTCAGAACTAACATTCTCTTTTACAAATTACTAACATTCTCTTCGAGAAATCCAGGATAAGACAACAAAGAACATCCAAAGCCATGAACAGCATCCCAATTTTTGGGGCACCTCCACCTCCCCCTCCACAGGCATGGTGACAATTTGCATGGATAAGCACAAGTAGTCAGCAGCTGCTGGATTTCACACCCAGCATTTCCACTTGCCCCCAGTCCCAAGGAGCAGAAAAGCTCTGTCAGACAGCACCATCCCACAGGCCAGCAGCTCAGGGCCACTCCAGCTTCAGGAGGGGTTTTTCATCTTGCTGCTTATGTAGGAATTTACATCCTTCTCTCTCCTTTCCTTCTTTCTCCCACCAGTTATTTGTGCAAATTTTTGGAAGCAAACAGAAAAGTTTTTGGAAGCAAACAATGCTTTCAGGAAGGGCACCTAGCATGGAGATTTTACCCTCCCTCTGACAGATATCCCAGGAGCAGCATAAAGCTCAGATAACAGAGCCACAGCTCCAGCCAGGCTCTCACCTGCATTGCCAGGGAGCTCTGAGCTGCAGTGCTGGCAGCTGAAGTCACCCCCCTCCTGTGACACACAGGGACACAGCAGGAAGGATTTTCCCTCTGAAAACCTTTGCCCAGCTCAAGCCCTCTCCACTGAGCCTATCCCAGGGATTTGCAACCTTCCAGAGCTGGCCCTGACCATTCACCATGGGATGAGGGTGGCCCTGATGCTGCATGTCACAGAGATGGGAGCAGAAATCAGAAAATCAAATTCAATACATTCCCTCTCTGAGACATGTGTGATTTATTTCTCCATCCTGCAGCCAATACACAGGCTCCAGAACTGCAGTTTTCTTCACTCGTTCAGCCTTCCTTTCCAAAAGAAAGAGGCTTAATTTGAAGCTCAGCTCCATCAGGAAAGAAAATCAGTCCTTCAGCTGCAAAGATTTCCAAGCCATATGTAGTACTTTGGGGTTTGAGTTTCTCCTTGCATCCTTTACCCTGTGCCTGGTCAAACATTTTTTTCTCTCTTGACTTTTGCAGGCCTCTTCTTCACCAGCCCACCAGTTTGTGCTCACATGCCTGTGTTAATGAGCCTTCCTTGCATCCCTCCCTTCAGGCCAAGCTGTTTTAATATTTCTGCTTTACTCATTTCTTTTTAAATTCTAAGCAACTAAACAAACTTTAAAAGCAATTATTTGCAGGACTACTAAGAGGAACCAAAGTTTTCAAAATGAGCATCTGATCTATTTAACAAATAACAAAACAAGACATAACTATAGGGCTTACCTTAAGTTTTGACCAAGCTAAGCAGGAGAAATCTTAACTTCAGTTCTCATGCAAAATGCAAATTTCAAGATGATATTTTAGCTGATGTTTAGTTGAAGCATGTGGCAGAAAAGCTGGCTCACAGCAAAAAACCAGCTTGCCAGGAAGGCTTCTGAGCCTGCTAATACAGAGATGCAGACAAAAGAGGTTCTGCAGCACCTAAATGAACAGAGCTGATTTATCCAAGTCCACAGAGTACACATTTTTCCAGCCCACACAGTACAATGAGAGGTCTGAGGGCAGCAAGAGGGGCAAGTCTTTACAAATGCAGCCCCATTTTTTGCACCTTTGCATTCTGCAGATGGGCAGTACTCCTTACAAAGGTTGAATGCCTTGGACTGGGAATGAAGAATACCACAGTAGTGATTTTAATTTGTTTGCCATTAATAAAGCTGCTTAAAGCAATCCTTGCTTCTGCCTGGTTCTTCTTTGGAGCCTCCCATCCCAACATATTGCCTTTCTTTATTTTGCACCTGTTGCATAAAACCTGCAAATCCCAAACTAACTGGAAAGAGCCTGGGCAAAAGGGTGGTCAACACACTGCTCCAGTGGCTCCCTCCCAATGGGAGCTGGCACACCCTAGGGACTACAGAGATTTGGAAAAAGAGGTGGCTGTCCTCCTTCCAACATGGCTCGTGTTGGATAATTGAATAAATCACATGTATTTATCTGGGAGGGCGAGCATATGTCAGGAAGAAAAACAGAAACAAATTCCTGTTTTTTAAAGTGCTGTGAAATTGTCTGAGGAAGCTGTAGGTTAGCACCACCTCAAACTGTTGCTGCATTAGTTTTGCTTTTGCTGTGGAACACCATGGGGTCAAACCTTAGTCTTCCTCTGGAAAAAAACAAACCAAAACAAACCTGTACTGGTATCAGAAAAGGGTGGGGGGAGAAAAATGACAGCCACTAGCCTGCCCTTTAACCTTTCTAACAGAGCTGGTGGCCACAATGAAGCTTAATCAATGCAATGGAAGTGACATTTCACAGTCAAATCAAATTAAATGGAAATGAAAGGAAAATCTGAGGCCCAACCTAAAGGCTGTTCCCTCTTGCACCGAGGTCATTGCCATGGCAACTAAATGCTACAAATGTGTAGAGTAAATCCTTAACAAATCTGGAGAAAGCATGTCCAATTGAATATGATAGTTTCTGTCACTGTACTTTGTACCTCTCAAAGGAAAGGGAGGCAATAAAACAAAGCACATCTTCAAGCCCATGTAGCAGAACAGAAGTTCTGCCAGCAAGCACAGGGCACAGCAGTGCACCTCATCTTGCTCTGGTGCTTGGGCATGGGTGTTGTGGTTCGTTTTTCGTTTGTCCTGTTCACCCCCACTGTTCATGTTAAAAGGTCCTGCCCCTATCCCAGCTAACTGTCAATCCCCAAACCCCTCCCCAGTTTCTATGGTTATCATATGTATCCTTTTTGTTCCCCACCCCCGGTTGCCTGCCTGTCACTCGGCACCCCTGCCTCCTTTTCCAGAAGCTTCTGGCCAGGGTGTCGGGTGATTGGCTCAGGGGCCGTGGCCCCTGCCTTGGTTGTACATGATTGGTTGTATCGTTATGTCAATCCCCAATGTATCCTTCCCTTCCCTCTCCTGATTTGTTACCCCTCTCCCCTCCCATCTCCTTTAAAAACCGAGGTTTTCCCCACCTCGGAGCTCTCAGCTCTCTGCTCCCAGTCCTCATCCCCTGGTTCCATTGGAAGTGTTTGGTCCTTTGGGACTTAATAAACCCGATCATACTAAGAGACTGAGAGACGCCTCTTTTTCCTGCAGCTCGGAGTTTCAGCGGCCACCGTCTGGAAGGCAGTTTAGTGCCTTAGGTGCAGTACCCGGCTTCGTGTTGGGGAAGCGCCCCTTCGGCTGGAGGCGGGCTGGTCATTCTAGCCTGGGCGTGTTTTCTACCGGCCACACCGCTCTACATGGGGAAACTCAGCAGTTCCACTGCAGGACAGCCAGTGGGAGCTATGGCCAGAGACCATATGAAGTGGATTAGGGCATGGGGTGTTAGATTTTTCAGTCTTACTTCCACTGGAGAGCTGATGACTGAAGACTTCCATGTGTCATTTCGTTGTGGCTGGGAGCAGTTCCTGCTGCAGAGTGCCCACGGCTTACCCATCCCAGCCAGCTCCAGCATGTACCTCCCTCCCCCTGCTGCTTTTCAGAGGCCTTGGGCTGCTGAAGAGCTGATGAGAGAAAAGCAGCTGCTAGGAAAGAAAAGAATCAGGGGTGCTCCCACCTTGTTGCTTGCAGCCCTTTCTCAGTCCAGCTCTGAGCAATGGGGCTGGGGCAGCTGCCCCTGCCCTGGCCATGGCACTCTCTGGGCACAAAGGCTGCTGGAAAAGGGGACACAAACCCATTTCTGCCCCTCCACACTCCAGCATCAGCCCTGCTCTCTGTGCATCAGCTCTGACACATGGGCAAAGCCCACAGCTCTGGGTGCCCCTGTGGAGAATTAAAGGTAATTACCAATTCCTGCTGCCACTCAAGGAGTGCATTTCACTTCTCAGCCTAACAGCTTCTGACAATGAAGGGCAATTTCAGAGCCACATCAAAACACAACAGTCTCGCCCTCACCCTCGCTCTGCTATTTAATTTCAACATTTCCACCTGTGTAAGCAAAGAGACAGGAGCAGGAAAGGCACTACACAGGCTATGGGATTTTTCTTTTCCTTTCAAGGTGTGGAGGACTTTTCACACCGAGCTGTGACCTTCCCCAAAGTTGTCATTTATCTGAGCTGCAGAAGGTGGCACCCATTGTCATCTGCTTGCAGCCAGCGAGGCTGTGCTGGGGCAGTCACTGTGCATTACAGGAGAGCTCAGAGATGCCCTGCCCTGGGCCAGCAGGGCTGGCAGCGCTGCCACTCTGATCCGAGGTGACATTTCCCACTGAGCACAGACAGCCCCGGGACACCCCACACCTTCCCGCACGAACAGCAATGCACACTAATGAACTCATTCCTGGGGAAATTGGTACCTCCTCAGTGCCTGGGGGAGGAGACTTTCTCAACACCTCAGCCAGAAAAGCATTCGGCTTTTCCAGCTCTTACAAGCAGTGCTGCTCACCTGGGCTACACATCCTGTATTCCCTTGAAGCAATAAGGAATAAATCATCCATCTCCAGCCCAGCCCATGGACTTAGGAGCTCTGGGTGATGCATCCCACACCCTGTATGTGCAATCACACACACTGCTCTGCTAGGGAACAACACAGAGTACCCACATGTCCAACCATACTCACTTTACACATAAGGAAATATATAAGAAAAATATATAATTACATATACTATATAGATAACATACATAGTATATTTTATGTATTATCTATTATATATTATATAGATAATATATATAATTGTATAAATTATATATATATAATTGTATATAAGATATCTAATTTATAAGGAAATAAATTTCCTCCGAATCCATCCTGGTATTCTATTCACTCAGTACTGCTGGATATTCTAACTTAGACCAGCCAAGCCCTCTTTTTTTATCACATATAACAGTGGCATTTACAGATCATTTCACATTTCTTTTACCCTTTGAGTGCTGCTGGATGCTTGTGGTCATTTATTCCTGCTCACATGAGTTGTAAATGCACTCAAAAAATTTGGCTGGCAGACCAGGCAAGATGGTTCTGCTGGAAGAGCAGAAGTGACAATTTGCTGTAAAATCTACGTAAGCTCTGACTCACAGGCACAAACGACCAAGGAAAATTGTCTTGATATTACCACTATTGTGTTTTTTCTTGAGCTTCTGTGGAAAAATAAACTGAAAAAGTTTCAGTTTATTCAGAGGAGCAGGTAGATCAGGAAAGCAGTAATGAATGTATGGAGAGAGGAGATACAAATACAAAGCTGCAGGCACAAGCACTTGGTGCTGAAATGTTTTACCCACACAAGTGATTTCTCAAACTTGTCAATAGAAATTGTTAATTCTAACACTAAATTTTAGAAGGTTTATAATCCAGAAACTCTCCTAGCAAGTGTCTGTGAGATGCAGCTGGGCTGGCAGCCAGGTGAGCAGCATCACCCAGGTCCCATCAGAACATTTTACCAGAGCAAAATACAGTGGTTAATGATCAGTACAAATGACAGTCATTTACAGTGGAAATAACTATTTGTAAGTTTTTTTAGTCAAGGTGGGTCTTTTATTAGTGAATGAAAGAATAAGAAAGGGTATACAATTAAACAAAATAATTAATTCTGGAGAGAATGGGAGTTAAGGATGAAATGGACCACAATGCTTAATTCAAGAACAAGGAATTGTTCAATAAAAAACCAAGGAAGACATTTTGATAAAATAGGATTATTAGGCACTACCTGCAAATAACTTGTGGATCTTGCTAATAAAACTATTCTGATTTAAAACAAAAATTAACAAATTGAGTTCTTAGATGGATTGCTGAAGTTTGAAGGTCAATGAGCTGTGCTTTCTGTCTCTTTATTTTCTCATTTTTGCCTCAGAACATGAAGTGCCTACACAGGAGATGGTTTATGGGGAAAAGCCTGACCAGAGTACAATGGCCACTGTAAAATTCAGTGTTAGGTCCTTAATCTCTGCTCCGGGTTAAAGGAAATGGAGGGGTCTGACACAGCATGGAACATGACAGAACAGACCCAGGGGAAAAGAGCAAGGAAAAGTGAAAAACACTGAAAACAGTGGTTTTTTCAGTGAATACTGAATGAAATGCTAGGAAGAGACCCCTACTCCTGACTTACCAACTCTCCCTGAACCCACTTGTTGTTACTAAGAAAGCAGCGAAGCCCTGTGGGACTTGACTGACAGCTAGGAATGATCTACTCAGAGCTTTACAATTATGTAATAGCAAATTATTAAAAAACCCTCACCTTTATTACAGAATTCAGTGTTAATAACAATTATAACTTGTTAAAAATTATAAATTTAAAATTACAATTTTTAAAAAATTCCTCTATTTCTACATAAATTTCTGTGATAGCTTCCCTAATATGCCTTGGTCTTCCCCTCTTAAAAGAAAGGAGTGTCACAAAAAGCAGAATCTGCAGTGTGATGGACAATGACAAGCAAATAGGGATTTTGAAACCATTTTTTATGTATTTTTTCAGTACTGTTTGATACATATTTTCTCATGTTATTTCTTTTATATTATTTTTGAGATCTAACAACTGCTTTTAATAAGCAACTGTTATTGCAAACATATAATTATACTAGGCCACAATCCAACAAAGCACTTAAAAGCACAGATTAAAGACACTGAAAACAATGGGATTATTTATGTGCTTAAGGTTAAGCATCTGCTGAAGGACTCGGATGGATCAAAGCCCCATTTCTATTACATCTACAGACAAAATATTATATATGTTAATTAAACGTAAAATATATGTAAATTAACCAGCACATGAAAAATAGCACTTGCATAAATGTTTTTAACCCTATATAATTTGTAATCATAGAATATTTCAGTTAGTCAAGATGAAAAATAACTGCTAATATCCACCATTTTATCACAGTGACAAATTCCTGGAATTGAACAGCTACAAAATAACTTGCCATGAGAGACTGCTCCTCATAAACCATCTCCTGAGTAAGTACTTCACGTTCTGAGGCAAAAAGGAGAAAATAAAGAGACTGAAAGCACATCTCATTTACCGTCAAACTTCAGTAATTAATCTAAGAGCTTGATTTGTTAATTTATTTTTTTAAAATCAGAATAGTTTTATTAGCAAGATCCACAAGTTATTTGCAGGTAGTGCCTAATAATCTTCTTTTATCAAAATATCTTCCTTGTTTTTTTATTGAACAATTCCTTGTTCTTGAATTAAGGATGAAATGGACCACAATCATTCTCTCCAGAATTAGTTTTTTTTTTTAACTGTATACCCTTTCTTACTCTTTCATTCACTAATAAAAAAACCCATCCTGACTTAAAAAACTTACAAATAATTATTTCCACTGTAAATTACTATGTCTTTCACATGGACCATTTTAAACAAATAAAGCAATTTTTATTACATTTCAATTTGAAAAAAACCTAGAAAAGGTCTCTTGATAAAGTTGAAAATTTTGCATTTTAACCATTACCCTTAAAAAGCACTATTTGATATACAAAGACAAATTACCATCTGAAAATTACTCTCACCTGATGCTTCTTTTTAACTTTATGATGTTGAAATAGAAAAGGCCTTTATTTTATTTCAGTACAATATTGTGACAGATGAAACCAAAAAATCTTTCTAAAAATGGTTCTCCACTGGAAAACCCAAATGTATTTAATTTCTCTTTAATTTGGAAATTACAAGTACAACAGTTTAAAAAGTGTGATTCAACAGAGTAACACTAAAACTTGCAGTACTTTCAATTTGTTTTCAGATTCACTTTTTCTGTTTTGATTTTTTCCCTCCCGCCCTTGGAGGAAATATATTACTACTACCTTAATCTTCCATAATAGCAAGTAACATTTCCTTCAATATTTTAACATGAAATTGTGCATGGTTTAACACTGAAATATAGCCACAGGAAAAAGTATTAATTGTCTTATGTCTTTAAATTAAACATATAGTTGAAGAATTACAGCCAAGAATTACACTCAATGCAAAGTTTTAAATGACAGTAAAACCCATAAAATGGCCTGATCACACCTTCTTTTAATCAAATTTATGCCAGCTCACTGACTTTGCTTATGACTTGACTTCAATTTTGATTTTCTCTATGCAAATAAGGATTTTGCTTGAATCCTTCAATAATGACCAACAGATAAAACAGCAGAGAAATAATGACATACCTGAATAATCAGCTACTCCTGGAAATATTGGGTCAATTAGGCCTTGTGTCAGCATACAGAGGAATTTAACATAAAAATGTGGCTATGTGAGGGTGCAGAGAAACTTCAGTGATGGGGATGCATGCATCCCTGGGAAATAAATTCTGGGAGCTGCACTGCAGCTCCCCAATGGTGACAAGAATAGAGGATCTTCTGATTAATTCCAGCTCTAAATTTCCTACGTTCTAGTTCCAGTAGCTGTTTCCATAGCCATCAGAAGTTGCCAAACTAAACACAAAAACCAGACCTTCCTGACTTTCTGAAATGAGGTCCTTCCCTACAAAAGTAATAGTCACAGTAATAGAAAAGAAAGAACACAATGTTCACTTATTCATTGAAATGCTTTTTGGTTTTTTAACACTTTTTTTCATTTAGAAGGACACACTGCCGTTCAGTTAAAATGACAACTCTACAGATGGGAATCATGCTTTATCACCAATATTCTTAACTTTCTTCTGTCCAAAACAAAGCAGGGCTACACCAATGGATTGCTGTGGGCATTTTTTCCCAGAAATTATGATAATTATCAGGCAGTGACGGAGGCAAGGTAAAAACTGAGGAACTGCTTTGAACAGATGACAAAATACTCAGTGCTCTCAGAGCACTATGGAGTTAGTGGTGGAACATCTGAATGCAACTAGAGAAGTGCATCTCAACTTTCTGTTTTGTGTACCACAGATGTACTGTTTAATTAAGCCATCAAAAAAAAAAAAAAAAAAGGAAAATGGAAACAAGGGGATACAAAAGCAAGGGAAACTTCTCCAGCAAGTTAAAGCACTCTTAATAAGTAACAACATGACATTAGTCATTAAGAAACAAGAACTCTAAATAATGCATTCCCAACCTATAGATCTAAACCAGAAGATAACAAAGGCTCATAAATCTGTTTGTTCATTAAGTTAAAAAAAGGCAGGCTCTGTGTTGCTATCATGTCAGCTGGCACCAAACTGTATGCAATTTAGCGAGACTACAAAGTGAGGCCCATAGTCTACAATGGCAGGGTTTTTGATCACGCTAATTAACAGCCATTTTGTTTAAAATAAACAGATACGACTCTAATTGCCTTTTTTACATAAGAAAGGGAAGATCTTAAAAGTGAAAGCACGCAAAAGGAAAGATCAGACAGTCGCCTTTCAGGCTGATAAGCAAACTCTGTGTGAAATGAGCGCAAATGAAGTTTGAGACTCTCTGGATTGACAGCAGAGCAAGAGGAGGAATGGCTTCCAAAGCTGGAAATTCATGGCCACAGTGCCTTTCACGAGGAAATGCTCATTTTCCCATGTTTTCTCTCTTATTTTCTCCAGTGTCCCTGTCTCCTGAGCAGCTGCCAGCAAGGAGTTCCCTCGCTGCCAGGGCTGGGGCTGCTCCAGTGGTACCTGGTGAAACCACCAGATCATCCTGGTTAGGATGTCTGTACAGACTGACAGGAAAATGTTGTAGGAAAGGAAGGAAAGCAGCATAGAAAAGGCACACCAAGCTCTGTGCCTGCACCTAACCCTGTCAGACAGCATTGCACTGCTGTGTGCCAGCCCCAGGGACACACAGAAATGCCATCCAGGTCCCTGGAAGTCCTGGTAAGGAGCATGCAGGGCAGTGCTGGCACACAATTCAGTGTCCTGGCTAACTTCAGTGAGCCTGCACTGCAGCCTGGAGTTGCAGTGAAGATTTCATTTTTTCCTTTCCTGCCTCAATGTTGGTTGTTTCTACTAGATGAATTATATTTACTGCCTTTCAAACCTAAATTCAAAGATGCTTTTTAAGTGTCTTCTAACATTGACAGAATTCACAGAATGACTAGGTTGGAAGAGACCTCAAAGATCATCAATCCATGCCCTAACAGCTCAACTAAACTATGGTATCAAGTGCATATCCAATTGCAGAGTAAGGCAATGAAGTAAAAACATTAAAAACTATTTATGTAAAAGTCCCCTCACCTTTCTCCCCACTAAGAAAATCCACACTCCCTCTGCCAAAAAAAAAAACAAACGCTACTCTGGTAGATTTTAGGATGCAAGCAAAGAATAACACCATTCCAAAATGCCTCCCTGTACTTTAGGAGTGTGACATCCCCACACTCACATTGACAACAAACCCTCTGTTGCAGCATCCTTCCTCAGCAGCACATCCTCTCTCCCTCAGTATTTCAGAGATAAGAGCAAGGTCTTTATTTTGAGGATACCACATGGACTGCATGTTTTCAGCATATTCAAAGCACCACTGAAAGTTCTGAAATCACAGCAAATTGCTCTGCTTAGGCACAGCAGGCTTCCATGCCATTGTGCTAATGGTACAGCAGGAGACTGAGTTTTTGCAGGACCTGGTCAGAGATGTGGCAGCAGCCTTTGCTCAAATAAGGGTCTGTGAAAAACCTCAATTTCCCATTGCATCTGATGGATGAACTTCTCCTTGCTTTTCCTAATGCCTCACACCACAACTTGTACATTTAAAACAACAAATGAAGCCCCATTTGAGGATTTGCATATAACAAAGATTAAACAGAGAGAAAACGGCCACACATTAATGAACACATTGCTGTAAGAAATTTAAATACAACAGGGAGAATCTGAGAGCACAGATTAAATCTGCTCAAACGTTGTTAGTCCCTCTCCTTGCTGGGACTACAGGAGTCAGTGACTCTGGGGTGCACAGGACAGCCAAGGCACTGAACACAAAGATCTGCTCCCACAAGCCACCACAACACCATTCACATACAGAGATTTTTCCTGTTTTCCGCTGAAACTGTGAAGTAAAAATTATCCTACATGCATTTCTCAGAACACAGCTTTCCAAACCCAGTTTCAGACCAAACACTTCCAGCCAACTTTAATAATAACTACATCAGAGAAGAATTTCATCACAAGAGCCATCTCCCTGGCCTTCAAATATTTAGTTAATATAACTCTGAGCATCAGACATATTCCCTATCGAAACAAGCATCAGTATATCCTGTAGGGGAATTGCATTACTACTGAAACAGTGCAATGTATGGCACTGCTGGCTGGGGATCTCAGACTGAATGACTGCAGCTTTCAGGACTGACTACAGCTGGGCTAATTTGATTAAGACAAGGCAACGTTGTTGCTTTTCAAACATTAAAACCTCACAGAGCCACAAAAGACCAATGGTGGTGTTGCCCAAGAAAGGGCAAGCAGAAAGATGCAGCAGCTTTCCAAGCACAAACCAAGGGTGCCAAAATACCCCTTCAAGAAATACACTGTGGGAATCAAGATATTAAAAGGGCAGTGAGTTAGAAAACAAGGTGGGTTTTGCCATTAACCTAGCACTAGCACCAGGTCAGAAATTATACTGGGGAGTGGCACACACGTGCAGCTGGTTTATCATCTCACTGTGGCCAAAGCGACACTTCCAAACACACACACATATCTGTGTACCAGGTTATAAAACAAATGGTAAAGGCAGGAATTATTACAGCATCGTTATTGGGAAAACCTGACACAAGTTTTCGTACCAATGGAAAAAATAATTTTATTAAAATTACAACTGCAGCTCTTTGATGATCCTTGTGGGTCCCTTCTACCTCAGGGCATTCTATGGTTCTTCATTTCCAAAGCATCTATTTGACTTTTGAATCTAAAACCTACCAACTTTTCCATTTGATTTCAGTTCCTCCTGCCTAAGTCACATGATGACAAAGGAAAATTACTTACCTAAAAGGGCAATTTTAGCAAACAGAAGTCCATAAAATAAATACAGAACAAGCACAGAACCTTTCACATTCTCTCCTCTATGTGTGTGTCTCTGCCCACTCTTCTCTCTTCTAGGAATTATTCTGAGGGACAATCATGCTTTAAAGTCTGATGTTAAACCCTAACTAACCACTACTATCAGCTGCACTTGCAAAAAGGCTTTCAGCTGCAATTTTATGCAGCACAACAAAAGACACAAACAATTTGCCTCCAAAGACCTGACTGCCCTTCTTAACTATCATACTTCTTGGAAGTAAAACATAAAAATAGCCCATCATAACGAGCAAATTCCTAAAAATTAAGTTCTGGGGGGGAAAAAAAAGTGTGGCAAAACTGGGCATTAAAAATTTGAAATAAAAAATTTATTTGAAGAATTCAGAATTCAAGTCTCAACTAAGTAGTACACTTTACTGTAATTCTGTGTTATGGCTTTGTGTTAAAATCAATTGCATAATTTACCTTACCACGAAGTATGGCAAGAATTATATGACATTATTATAATATTATATATATTATTATATTGTAGTTATATATTATTGTATTATAATTATATTATAAAAATAATATAGCACAAGCTGGATAAGCTTAAAACAAACTACAGGCAATCAACAAACATTAATGTACACTGTAAAGCAGGATTTTTTTGTAACTAAAAGCTTTTCAAAGAATTCTTCCCATAGCAGGAGAAACACTCCATGGTTACTTAAAAAAAAAAAAGACATGACATATGTTGGGAACTCTGCAGAAATTCTGTACCCTGGAATTTGAAAGTTCTATGGAGTATCACTGAATTTTTCATATTTAATGTTTTCCATTGGAAAAACCTTCAGGTTTAACGTTCACTCAAACCCCAAAAGCAGTAAATCATGTTTTCATTCCAAAACCTAAATAAATAAGAGGATTTTATTGAATGCAGAACAGTAAATGCGATTTTATGAAGTTACATCCACTCAGTGTCATCTCTGTCAGGTTTTACATCAACACTGGAGAGACTGTGCCTATTTCTGTAATGGCCATTTTCATACTGTGCTTGAATAAATCCATCTGGGTGACACACCAATCATGGTACAGCTTCAGAAAGTGGAATCAAACCAAGTTAGCACAGTTATTTCTGTCATGAGAAAACCCTATTTTCATCTCAATTTGTGTCATGAGAAAACCCTATTTTCATCTCAGCACTAGGGCTGGATGGTTCCTGAGCCAGCACCATGGATAATCCATAAATTGTTGGTGTGGAGAGACAAGGGGAGGAAGGACATGTCCCACCTCTGCAGCTCATACATCTTGTGCCCTGCACTCAGTAAGGACAAGAAAACACCTGTGGCACCAAACCAGCCCTGCACTGGCTCTAGTTAGGGCTTTACAGAGAGTTTAACACTGCACAGGTTTGTAAAAGGCCAAGTCATGACTGCTGGACTGGGTAATCCCACAAATAATCCCACAAAGGTCTGTCACACATGTGCCCAGCCCAGGGGACCTTCCCCTAGCTCCTATTATCCCCCTAATACACATCCTGCACTGCCACTTGTCTTAGGGGAAGTTTACACCATCCTGCTGGTGATGTTTGCTGTCATAAACATGTTTCCCTCAGTTCCACCATTCAGGCTGTATTTTCCCCAGAACATGAGTTTTTGGCACAGGACAAAAGGAAAGCAGCAGTGAGCTTCAAGTGCACATACCAAACTCTCTCATGACAGCAGTGGCAGGATCAGCAACAGAAGCAGCAGGTTTCATTTGCAAAGCAAGACAGTCAGATAAGCAAGTCATGGGAAAAGGAATTGCACTGTAAATCATTTACTGGCATTGTATTTCAGCTCACAACTATTGCTTAGTGAGCAGTTTGGGTTTTGGTTGGTTGTTTTTTTTGGAAGGAATATTTTCAAAAGTAAGTCTGAAGATGAAGATGCTTTCTTACACTGGGGAGCAGTGTCCCATCAAAACCTCACAAAAGCTCCAAAAGGGCCAACACAGGCCATTCCTGACATCTGGATTCACAAAGTGCAGAGCTGAATCAAACCCAAACTCCACAGCTTAAACCAAGTTTAATCACCAGAGCAGTTCACCTTTATCTTTAGTGCTCATCATCTCTGATACAACACCAACCAGATTCCCCTCCAGTAGCTCCCCTCTGCTGATGCTGCTGTAAATGCAGCACTGCAGCCACTTTTGCTGTGTCCTTTCCCCTTCCCAGCTCTCTCCAGCAGTCTGGATTACTCAAACATAGACCCTAATTGGTCTCCTGCTTTTCTGGAGATACAGCTCTCCAATAAATCCAATCCAGCATGGAATTTCTGCTCTCATCATTCAGCCAAGTGAAAAAAACAAAACCAATCTGAAAACAGGATTTCTCCTTTAAGCAATATTTTCTCTGAAGGAAAACAGGCAGGAAAAAAGAAAAAGAAAACAAGTAATTGAACAAATAGTCAAGGAAATGTTTTTTGTCAGGAATACATCTTTGGAGTCCCTCCTAGGTGGCTGGGCATACATCACAGGTGGCTTCAGCAGATACTTTGGAAGCAAAACTATTTATTGTGAAGTATAACAGATTTAATTCTGGGTTGTTTTTTTTTCTTCTTTAATCTTTTCTTACATGAAAAATGCTTATCCCTCTTATTCATATCATTTGGATTAGAATGCCTAAACATTTTGGCACTTCAGATATTTTTCATATGGTTTAAAACAACTTAAACACGAACATGTGAGAAGATTCATAGCCTCAGACCACACCTTCAGGCAACAAAATTAGCTTCAATAGAGTTGCAGAATCTCTGCCTCTCACTGAGTAACACCAGGAATACAGCAAATAGCAAAATAATACGTGTCTCTGTCACTCTGTGTTTACATATACACACAAATATTTATATGCACTCATGTATATACTGTACACACACATGTTTCTTGCACATTCTTCCATGAGATGTTCACAAACTTCAGAAGCCGATTTGCATTTTAAAGATTTATTAAAATGGGCTTAATCACAGTGATCCAGAGCTCACCAGAACAGCACTTAAATAGGCAAACTGAAAAGGCCTTCTCAAAGCATTTCAGCAGCACCTCAAAGGTCTCAGGAAAGATTCATCTACACATCTCAAACTCTCTAAAAAACAACCTGAGCATGTAATACAGGAGCAGCATTTTGCAGCATGTAAAGTCAAGTATTAGTGAGAATGTTAATTTTGTTTCCATACTTTCAATGAAAGATAAATGGAAAAATTTTAATGACACACTGTGGCATAAACATTGTCTCTTTAATGCAGTTCAGTCACACAGAAACATTTCTCACTCAAAACAGTGAGATTTTACATAGTCCTCTTTCTGCTGATCTCATCTTAAGGGTCTTAAGTTTGAAAGATTTAAGATTTAGCCAAATGAAAGCATAGATTAAAATTATATATTCATGTTCCAGGTAGCACAAATTTCATACGATCTCATCCCTAACACTGCAGCCACTTCCAGAGGGGAATCCAGAGCTGATCAACAGCACACAATGCTGCTGCAGCACAGCTCACAGCAAGAAATTAACACATTAGATGTAATTAAAAAAATCTCATCTCTAAAAAACACACAATCCTTTAAAAGTAAGGATGCTGAGGAAAATAAAGCTTGGCTTACTTTACCACACATGGCTCTGTGCCAACAGCTCTGTGACCTCTGCTCAGCCTCCAAGAGCATTTACAGGAACCTGAAAAGCCTGGTCCATGTTGTGCCCTTAAAATCAATGGCAGCTGTGTCTGTACAGCTGAGGGCAGAATTCAACCATGCCACCAACACCAGGGATAGAGCCAGAGATGGAGCCAGCCCTCATGGAAAGGCAACAAGCCCTGAACCCACCCATGAGAGTGCTGCTCCCCAGAAAGAGGCTCCCCAACAAAAAGTAGGGCACTAATTTGTAATTTAACAATTACAAATTAAGTAATTGTAAAATTACAAATTAGTATTTGTAATTTGGTAGAAATTGGTAATTTTTGCAGAAGCACCAGGAGATTTCCTTTCTCCTGGTGCTTCTGCAGGAGAGAGGCAATCCAAAGGGCAGGTGCTGAGCTAGGATGGCTCACACTCAGGAAGGATCACATGCAGTGCCATGCCTTCTGTATGAGCACATCTCCCTATATGCACGGGTATTTTTCTGAGTGGGAGAGGCTGTACAACAGATGCAGCCCAAGCCTCAACTCTGGGATTACTGACAACACTCAGACCCTGCTCACTTGGATGCCATTGCAGGCAGCATTTAAAGCTTTGCAAAAAGAGCAGCCATTTCCTTCTCCCACTCAAAAAACTAAGACCTACAGAGCTTTCTGACTTCTGTATTTCTTTCTTTCTCCTGTATTTATTTATTTATTTGGATGGTAAGCTCTTATCACTCACACAAGGACAAACAAGATCTGCAGTGCAAATATATTTGTGTTCACATAGAAGGCATGTCACTGCCTATGATCCTTCCTGAGTGTGACTCATCACAGCACAGCACCTTCCCTCTGAATCTCCTCTCTCCTGCAGGTACTCCTAAATACTGCTGGGGCTTGGAGATGCTGTCAAGTCCAGTATCACCACATCACACCTCTTCAAACGTAAACCACAGATCACCATAGCACATGGGATGTGCACTTACTGAGTGGCACTGGAGCTTCACTCCTATTTCTGGAATTAGTGTGATTTTATCTATGAAATTAGTATGATTTATGCTGGCTATGGCTCTTTTTTAAAATTTCAATCATTAGAAAATGGTGTTGGAGTTGTCATCATGATGGTAACTAATACACCCTGCCTCTCAGAGCTAAGTGCTGGCCTGTTGTCTGGATATTAACATGACAACATAGAAATGACCTTTCCTTTTGGAGCATACTGCAAGTTTTGAGTGCATTTTAAAGGCTTTCCACTTACACAAGTAATCAGAATATTTATTTCTGTCTGCAGCTTCATAGAAGGGCTCCATGTTAAATGGAGAACTATTAGAAGTCCTGTTCCTGATCTCCAGCATCAGTAATGCAATTCTCTGGGGTGTAATCCCCACTGAGAACTTCCAGCAGCTTTAGGAACTGCAGAAGCTTACACTGGAACCAGGGCTTTTAATGCTCAGCCATGTATTTGTACCTGGGCCATCCAGTGCCTTCCCCTCCAGCCCTTGTTTGAGAAGAGGCAGTGTCACATCTGCTCCTTGATGATCTATTTCTGCATTTCAGACAGCAGTCCTCTCCTGCTCTGCCCCTCCAGTTATTTCTCAAAACCAGGACCCAGGTTTCCAGGAAGGGTGAAACCAGAGGGACCTGGGAGCCCAGCACTGCAGCCCAGACCCTGCAGAGCTATTCTGGGACTGCTGGAACCACCCAGCAGAAAAGTATCAAACACTCAGGGGAATCCCCTTCTGTCACTTTTATTATTAACACCAAAAAAAGCAGTGCTGATGTGACTGCTTAGACACGGTGCTGGGCAGAGGGTGCTCTTTATTTTAAGTAAAGGCAGGAAATGAGTAATAGATTTCCTCTGCAGTCAAGCTGGGGCTAGGGACTGGTTGGTTGAGTGAGCTTTAGCCTCTCAATATTTCAGCTTTTTGCTAAATAGGGAAAATAGTTACAATCCTGACTACACTTTTATCGTTTTTGGACATTTCAAGTTCAAAAAATTTAACTACCTGTGAGCCCTGTTACTCTGTAAGGAATATTCTGATGTCAGATTATTCCTTATTCTGAGAATAAACTGAGGTAAAGCATGGTCTACAGAAACACATGGAGGCTTTGGGAAGTCACTGCTCCCTCACACAGCACTAATACATTTTCCATATCATTTCCCACTATTATTAAAAGGAGTTCTGTTCCCCAGTGGTAGAAGTGATGGGATTGCTCTGAGATATATAGATGGATGGATGCAATCCCATCATAGATATAGATATGATGATTTTATCGATATAAATTTTGCTCAGAACAGGTCCAGATGCCCTTGCAAAATCCCCACGCACAGCACCTGTGCCTTGTTTACACTTGGCCTCCTCCTACCATTGCTCCCACCGATGAAGCCACACAACTGTTAATAAAGTTTGAGGGGGGAAGATGTTTTTGCATGCAAAGCAGCTGTTAGCTCACAGCACCAGCTCATGTTCAAGACTCCTTTTCACCTGGGTGAGAGCAGCCCCATGTCTGTGTGTGTTTAAACATTTAATATTTCCTGCAGGATTGGCAGTGATGGCTTTTTGCCTCACAGCACTGAAGAGCCACACCAGACAACTTCTCCGTGTAGAAAATCAAGCAAATGGAAGGAATAAAAGCTTAA
Source organism: Agelaius phoeniceus (assembly GCF_051311805.1). Lineage (NCBI taxonomy): Eukaryota > Metazoa > Chordata > Aves > Passeriformes > Icteridae > Agelaius > Agelaius phoeniceus. The sequence continues at coordinate 1,168,992 of NC_135269.1, forward strand.
AGAAGCCATCAATGAAAAGAGACTGCACGACTTAATTATTAACATGCTAAAGAGAATCAGATGAACAGAAGAATGAATTTGCAAAGAAATCTGGAAAAAAAAAATGGAGGTTGTTTCCATTTCAGAGGAATCTGAAATGTTTCCTGAGCTGGTATATTAATCCTGTTTGGGCAATGACTGCTTAAACCCAAAATGCACCAAGATTGCCCAGCAGAGCAATAGTTAATTTTGACAGTCTGGATTTCCCACTGTGTCTCTAGTTAAAGTGATGCACACCCCCTGTGATGACACTCTCCCACACTGACTGAAAGGTCACTGGGAAGGCTGTGCAGTTCCTGCCACACACTCCTGTCTTGCTGGAGCCCTCCCATGTCAGTGTTGACTGGTGTGACACCAGGCTCACACTTCAGACAATGACACTTGAGTCATTACCAAGTATTTACTACTGTCATGGTACTTACTTACAGCTCTGCCACTTATTAAAAAATAAAAAATAAAAAAAAAAAAAAAAAAAAAACAACAAAAAAAAAAAAAAAAAAAAAAAAACAAAAAAACCAAAAAACCCCCCCCCAAAAAACCCAAGAAGAAAAAAAAAAAACACCAACAAGTTTTCTCCTGAAGTTATGCAAAATACAGAATTTGGGAAACATATTAGGCTGATGAATATTTTGTTTGACTCCCTCTCAGAAGAGCAGTCTCACCTTCAAGGTGGCAGCCCCATTTTCTACCCTCATTCTGTTTCACTCTTCTCTGCTTGCACAGCCAGACTGGGTCTGTGGGGACTCCTTTGTCCCATTTTCCTCAGAAGGTCACTGCATGCTGGAGAACAAAGCTTCAGCTTCTCCTGAGCATTTGCACTGGATGTTCTTTCCTGTCATTGACACCCCTTTCCAAAAGCACACAATTTTAACACATTTCCAGTATTTCTAGTAAAAAAGCATCACCAGCTTTCAGCTTCTTCCCATGACCAAGCAGACACCTCTTTTTTTCTGAGTTATTGTCTATGAATCAAATTTATAAATAATTCTATCATACTTGCACCAAAGTTTTCTTAATTTCTTACTCCTGAAGGAAAATTATTCTTAATATGCAAACTTAAACTCTACTTAAAACTTTCACAGACTTTTTATAAACCAAAATTAATACTGTTTTTACTTCACTTATCATAATAACCATCTAACATTGCTGTCTAAAAATGACTCAGTAATGACCTATAAGAGAAGCAGGAATTTGGGACTTTGAAGTGAAATACCAGGGATGGAGAGCTGAACTGAAATTAAGTCATTCAAATGCATAAATAAGATGTGCAGTATTAAAAAAACATAATTCCTAAGGACAAGAATGACATGGAGAGCATGAACAACCATTTATGTAGTGCCCAAGCAAGAACAGAACCAAAGAACAACCTAGGAAATATCTGAGGGAATTTCTTTAAGTCACAAAATGCCCCCAATATTACCAATGTGGGGTAAGGATTGTGACCCAATGTCATTAAAACCAGCACACCAGCCTCATGTGGGGTCAGTAAAAGCACTGCAATGGTGTTCCCTGCACAGGTTGGAACCTCAGTGTGCCTTCCCCCAGCTCAGGTGTAGCTGGACCATGGAAATATTGATCAATATCCACATCCTTCTCTGCACACACCATGGTGAGGGGAGAGAGAATGACTGAGGAGGGGATTGAGAGCAAGAATCATTTTGATTTTCCCTCGTAGTTTTTCTGGTTAAAAAAAAAAAAATTGCACAGCCTTGTGTCTACTTCAAAGAGCTCATCTGGAAATCCACATCTAAAAGCCCTTTAAAAAGAAAGTTAGAAATCAGCAGTGGAGCAGAAATCCTCAGTCTCACCACCATGCTGGTGTCACTTCCCTGTTTGTACTGCTGACCCAGGGCTTTTTTCTTTCCCGCTCCTTCGCCCTTCTCACACCATGAGTGCCTCAGTGAGGCTGCCAGTCAAACACATCCTCAAAGCTCCCAGTGCTGCTCCAGAAAAGGATGAATAACCAAAAGAGACCAGCAAAACTTGCCTCAGAGGCTCTGGGAGGGCCAATAAGAGCAGAATGTCATTTTAACTGATTAGTTTTTTTGTACAATTTTTCTTAAAGGTGAGATGGAGGAATTGACAGAAGGAATTTTTCAGTTTTCATTCATCTTTTCTGTGACACAAATGCAAACCAGGCTCCCTAAGTTGGGAACTAGGCACAAACAGTTGAAATGTCTGAAGAAAAAAAAACACTCCAAAAAACCTTCCACGGGTGAATTCTCTCCTGGGACTAAAGACCAGCATGAAAGAGGCCACCCAACCTTTGGGATTTCTTATAACAAGTGTAGCAAAACTTAGTCTTTTGCTCAAGTCCTTGGATTCTGAAGGCAGCTGATTGCACAGGAAAATCAGTTTCCAGTAAAAGAAAATAAACACCTGCCAATGACACCTGAGTGTCTGCAGGATTATACCTGTAACATTCACATGAAATTTCAGGAATATGGGTGTTATGCTGTGCTTTTAGAACTACATAACCTGAAAGTTTAGATATCACTAAGTTTCTATTTTTCAAAAGTACTTTCTTAAGTTTCTTTAACTTTTACACTGTTGTATTTTCCTTTTTTCTCTAGGTAACTACAAAACCATAAGCAGCCAGGAACATCAGTAATTCCTAAAAATAGCCACCTATCCTCCTTTCCAAATTTAGAAAGATATGGCATTTCTCATGAAAATGGAGAAATAAAGCATTCACGAAAGGTGGAGTGTCCTATTTTTGGCTTTTTAGGCAGCTTTTTTTTTTTTCCTTCTCAACTCCCCTTTTCATTTTCCTATCCCTAATCCTTATATCCTTGCTCCTGTTTTTCACTCTGGGGAGTAACTATCACCAGCACTCACATTTTCCATCCCTTTCCAGTTTTCCTCTCATTTTCAGTTCATTCTCCCTTGTTTCCTTCCACTCCAAGCTCCTTTCTCTCCAGCTCAGCTTTTCCCTACTAAAGCTGCCTTGGAGCAGCACACTTCTCCAGCTTTAGTTAAGTCCCCCTACAATGATCATAAAAGGGCAGAAACATATAGCTGGGGAAAAAAAAAAGAAAAAAAAAATTGTATAAAATAAGGTAGGACTCAGTTTTCAGTCTGATGAAAAATAAGAAACAAACACTTCTGGAGATGTAGAAGGGCTATTTAAACTTAAAGTATTTAAATTTTTCATTTCCAGAGGCTTTGCTTGAATATTCTTTATAAGCACACTGTTGGTGAGGTTCTGAAGTATCTATGATCCTTAACTCACAAGACAGCTTTCATTTTTGGTTCTGTAAAATAACTTCTGTTCAGCTGAAACAAAAGAATTTCCCCACATCAAAGAATAAAAACCACCTTCTCCAAAATGTTATTATTTGATGTGAAACAACTGTAATCCTCAAACCAACCAGCAAATTGAAAAAATCTACTTTTGTGTGAAGTGTTCTGGATCCCTTTGGGATGAAGAGCACTGTATCAGCCCTAGAAATAATTCACCAACATTTATGGGATGTCAAATGAGCCTCTGCATTAGGCACCAGATCTTCCTGTCTTCCAAACACTATTAATGCTAAGGAAGGTGTATCTGTGACTCCAAGGGATGACAAATCACTGTCCTTTTGCTAAATATTTTCTGGTTGTTGTGCCATCCCTTGATCTGCTAAATTCCACCACCAACACCCTCTCCCTTTTTCCAGGCATTTATTGCTCATGTGACAGTGACATCTTTGCTGTCATCCCCTTTACAAAAGTTTACAGATCTCGGGAAGCATCTCAATGTCCACCTTCTTTCTCTGCTATTTTTTAGCACAGGCAGCGCTGCATGGAGGAGAGCTGGTGTTCCCTACTCCTTGTTTTCCTGCTCTCCTCCCCAGGTGACCCACACAGGTGTGGGTTCCCTTTTTTCCACCACTGTCAGGGAGCAGTAGCTGCCAAGCCCCCATAAGAGCATCCCAGCAGAACTGTGTGTGCCTTTCCACACTCACACAACCAGGGATGCACGTTCAGGTCCTGCAAAGAGCTCTTGGCAGCAAGCTACACAACAAAGCCTGGAAACGTTCACTGAAATAAAATAAAAATGAGCACAGAGAGGAGGGACAGCCTTTCATTTCCCCTAACAGAGTCAACATGCCAACATCCACACCTCCTGCCTTCCCTGATGTTAACTGAAATAATTCCACCTTTAATTTTCAGTCTCATTTCCATCTTCACATGCTAAAAAAGCTCTGTCAAACAAGAAATATACTCACCAGCACCATCTCTGAACTGTTTATCCCTTTGACTCCCTTCCTGTGCCCTTGCAGCAGACGTGGCTGGTGATGCTTGTTAACTATCCCCTCCTTCCCTCCCAGATCCCTCCATCCTGACCATTCAGAGCAATGAGCACAAAATGCTGTCCCTGAACAGAAGGAAATTTACTGTATAGCCAGTAATTATCAGTGAATATTGCCGATCCCATAGAGCATGAGGAAATCTCTGTTACAAAATCAAAAGTACAAAAGTGCGGTCCTTTGTGTAAAAGGGAGAGGGAAAAGTAACATTTCTAATTGAAAATTAAAGCAAGAAGCAGGATACTAGCAAAGTACATTTATTGTGTTAACGTACCATTTGTCTTCTGGGCAAGTTACTAAAGGTCATTTGTTCTTCATAGCAAGTGTTGAAAATAGTTTATGTTGTGGGTCTAACTTAAAGGAACAATGTCAAAACCCTCAGGCCCAAAATGACCTTTTTATGCCAACACAGAGATCTAAATCTCTTACTGAGGATAGCAGTGATGTTTGCATTTCAGTCTCCCCCCTCCCTTCCCCATGTAACCTCCCCTGCCTTCACAGGAGATGCCCCAGCACAGGCTGCAGAGGGACCCTGCCCACTGCACACCTCGTGGTGCGCATCCCTGGCTCTGCCCACCCTGCCAGACACCCCAGACAAGCTGCTTGCTGCTGGGCCTGCTCCCAACCTGCCCTCCAAGCAGGGGAGGGGAAGGGAGCAGAGCTACCCCTGCCTGCTGGAACAAAAGGAGAACACACTGCCGTGTGCTCTGGAGGGTAGAATATGGTTCACAACTTGCAAAACCCTGTGGCAATGCTGCCCTCCTGCCCAACAGAGCCTCTAGCTGGATGTCTCAGAAAAGTCTGGCTATAAAAGAGGGGGGATCACAGTGAAATAATAAAACATATGTGTGTAGGACATACACAGCAGCAGACACATATACAGAGGGATTTGAATAGAAAGACTCTGAATGGCTGCAGGCTGGCAAAACACCTGGAAACTCATATGATCCATTTAAAACCAGCTCATCTTTAGTATTGCACAGGTGCTCTCTCTCAAATGTTAGTGTAAGATCAATGTGGTGCCTCACCCTCCTGCTCAGTGTGGTCACATCATCTTCAAACCTACTGTGAGCACCTGCAGATGTGGGGCACAGAGAGACCCTGAGACTTCAGGAGAAGGAACCATCACAAAACACATCATGGAACTGCAAACACCTTCTCACTGCCAGGGAGAAGTGCCCTGGCTGGGCTGCAGAGAGCTTTGCTGTCTCCACAGCCCTCATTGCCACACCTGGGGGCTCCTGACTGTGATCCATCCCATCCACAGGCAGCACAGCACGTTCTCCAGCCCACTCAGGTACCCCAGTATTGGACTTGCAGGGCTCCCATATGAAGGCAGGAATGATGAATCTGATTCCATGTTCTCAGAAGGCTAATTTATTATTTTATGATACTATATTATATTAAAGAATGCTATACTAAAACTATACTAAGGAATATAGGAAGGATACTTACAGAAGGGTAAAAAGATAATAATGAAAACCTTGTGACTCTTTTCAGAGCCTCATTGGCCATAAAACAATTCACATGAAACCAACAAAAAAATCTTCCATCACATTCCAAAGCCGCAAAACACAGGAGAAGCAAATGAGATAATTATTGTTTTCCTTTTTTTTTTTTTTTTTTTCTGAGGCTTCTCAGCTTCCCAGGAGAAGAATCCTGGGAAAAGAGATTTTTCCAGAAAATCTGACAGTGCCACACCCCAGGGCTCCACAGAGGAGCTGCTCTTTCCCAGGCTGTACCCACAAGGTGAACACCTCCTGCCAACCAACGCTCCGAACCTTTCAGGAGGCACCCAGCACTTTGCAGGATTTCAGTGCAACAGCCTCAAAAAGGCAAAGCTCATTTTCCTGAATTCCCAGCTCTGGCTGCCATTTGTGACAGACTTCACACATTTATGTGCTGCCCTGTCACATTTGGGTGGCAAAAAAATGGCAAAGTATAGATGCCGTGACAAGTAGATGAGACATGTTTTTCCTCTTTAGTGTTCTTAGGCTCAGATTTCCCTTCAACACATAGAGGAAGAGAAAAAAACCCTTGGGGCAGACAGAAACAGTTTAAGAGTTTAGTTACTCTGTTATTCTGAAAAGGATTTTTTTAAAAAATTAAAAATTCAAACATTATGAAATACAGAGCAGTGTTGGACTTCCTGAAAGTCTAAGTGGAGACTTTTGTACATGTAGACTACTGTAATAAATAAAAATATGCACAGGTATATACCCAAATACATATTTTTATAGAGAAATCTTACGAGAATTTCTATATTACATGTATGAACTACATTAACAAGTTTCCTCTTTTTTTTGAGTTGGTTGGAAACAAATGTAGGGAAAAATACAGGAACAATTCAGACAAGACTGTCATTCTTTTCCACTAAATGCAATATTTATTTTCATTAATTTAAGGATTCAAAATCAAATCACTTACCTAGCTACCTAACAGGTTCTCTTTGAGGTATATTTACTTTGAAGTATATTTAATATTATATCTATTTGAGGTATATTTAATACTAGACATACACTTTAAAAATATATATATATAAGGTGCAATTTTAAGTGTGGGAGATATAAACAGGATATCATATCTGCATCCGGTTCCTAAGCAGCCGAGATTCTTGTTTTGATTTTGCACTTGATTGTGGCCATTAATGTTACAGGAGAAATGCTCAGCTCACAGATGGAAAATCTCTCCACAAGGGCTCTCTGAGAACAGTCACCATCAGACTTCTCAGGGTTCACTGGCTGGCTTACAGGAGTATGAAATACTGCCCCATAAAATACATGTAAATAAATAAACAAACCCACAGTTGGATTTAACCACACTCTTTGTGTTCTTTTTGCATGCACTTTATTAGTGACAAGCAAGTACTGACACACATCAGGATTCAGTTATCACTTGGATAGGATCCCCTTGACTCAGACAAACAGGATGTCCTTTAATGGGCAAATCACAAACTTGACTAAATTCTCTGCTCCAGAGCTATAGGGTACACAATTATCCAGTAGTAACTCTGACCTTAATCAAGCTTCAGATGGAAATTTTAATTCACCTTAATCTCCTACATCTGTAGTAAAGCAAAATGTCCAAGTCAAATGCAAGGACTGAAAATAGGTTATTTTTGATTGGGAGATATTAAATATTCTAGCTGAAATCCTGGCTCCTTTGAATACCACAGCAAATATCCCGTTCACTTCAATGCTGCCAGGATTTTTACCATGGAGAATGGCCTGGAATTCAGTTTGTAAAGGTGAAGCAATAGAGTCTGAACCCAGTCTCACTGAAGGCCATGGACAGACTCCTATTCATAGCAGTGGAGTGGATCAGAGTCTGTCTTGGCACAGTCAGGAGCTGTACCCTCAGAGATAGTGAAAGAATTGTTGTAAATGCCAGACAGAATTAGGAAGTACAAGAACACCCAGTACTTTATATGGCATTTTACAACAAGTTCAAAGCTCTAAACTGGACTTAAAGTTAAACAAATTGCAATTAGATTAAGAATCAATCATTTCTATGTATTAAAACCCCATGGTAAGTTTTCCTGTAATGCTTGAAGTAGGCAGTGCAGAATAACAATTTACTTAAATGCAAAAGTACATCTGTAAAAGAGAGAGACAAAGACAGAAAACAGAAGAATCTCAGGGAGGGGAGGGGAATAAAACCATAAATTAAAGCAGTAACTCTAGCCTTCAGTGATAGCTCTACGATTTCAACTATGTTTTTGGTTGCTATGTCCTTTGTAGTGAACTAAAAGGTGAGAAATGCTCATGTCTGGATTAAGAAAAAAAGATTCCTAGTTGACACTGCCATGAAGAGTATTTGCAGCACAGAACTGAGTTTCCAACCCTATTCTATTTATTTAAAAGATAGAAAGAGTTATCAAGATTATTTCACAATGGGTGGCTTTGCTTGCAAGGGCTTCCCTGTAGCAAAGCAGACTCTGCTGCTGTGCTGTTTTGTGTTTCATGATATTGGTAGGACTGCACTGAAACCTGCCCAAGCAAGTGGCCAAATGCTTGGAATTTGCTTAATCCTCTCCATCCTGCTCTCCATAACAAGTTCATTACTTTGAAGCAATGAATTATGGGTGGCAGTGGCTACAGAATGCAGTTGGCACATGACAGCAAGGAAAAGAAAAAGGAAAAAAGACATGTGGAAAGAGGACTGAAGGAAGGCAGAGGGGCACTGTGAGCACTGAGCCTCTCATTTGTGTCTTATCAGGAAATGACATGATCCCTGTGAGTATCTAACATGTATGTGCAAAGAATACTTCTCCTGGAACAGGCTGTAAACAGTGAGTAAACTCTTCCAGCTGGGATCAGCATGCCAGTTAAGGAGCACAGGGGGACCATAAACTCTCAGCAGCCTGCAGGATGGGAAAAGCAGAGATCCCACTCTGTATCTGCATGGAACAGCAGCTGCTCCACAGAGCACTGAGAGCTGATCCCATCTGGCCTGAAGGCACAGCAAAGATGAGTTCCAAGAGGTTTTCTCAGGGCTGTGGTACAGGTGAGTGTTAGTCTGTCATTCCTCACAGCAGCTTGGGAACTGTTCACAGGATCACAGAGCCATAAGGATTGCAGAGTCCAGCTCCCTGCAGGGCCACCTTACACTAAACCATGGCCTGAAGCATCACACAGACAGTCCCTGGGCTCTGACACACTCAGTACCATGGCCACTTCTTTGGGGAACCTGTTCCACAGACTGACCACCCTCCAAATGAAGAGCCTTTTCCTGGTGTCCAACCTGAACCTCCCTGGCACATGGCAGCAGAAGAGGAGGCTGTGAACACAACCACAAAAATCACAGAAACACAGAAAGCCCTGGCTTGGAAGGCACCCTAAAGACCATCTTGTTCCAAGCCCTCCTCAAAGGGCAGAGACATCTTCACTGGCCCAGAGCTCCATCCTCCCTGGCCTTGGGCACTTCCAGGGTTGGGCACACACTGCTGCTCTGGGCAGCCTGTTTCTGGTGCCTCACCACCCTCACAGGGGAGAATTGCTTCCCAATATCCAATCTAAAGCCACTCTCTGTCAGTTTGAAGCCACTCCCCCTGTCCTGTCGCTCCAGGCCCTTGTAAACAACCTCTTTCCATCTTTCCTATAGGCTCCTTTCAGACACTGGAAGGCCACAAATAATCAAGAAGTTTATTTTACTCTTTCCCCCTTTTCTGGCAGCCTGGTTTCCACTTTCCCACTCAGGAGCATTATCCATTGCTCTATCAGATTAAAAGGAGATGTTCTCCCTGTTCAGGTCATTCAGTGTTTAAAGTGTTGGGTTTAGATACCTTAAATGTATGACCTGCATACAGAAGCAACAGTGCAATACAAAACTTTTGGAAGCTTGACGTGCACAGCAAGTGCAGAACCCCAGGCACACAGTTCAACACCCCCTCAGCTGAGAAACTCCAACCAATGCCCAGCACTATCATGTGCCACAACACACAAAAAGTGAGCAGAGCCCTGCTCATGGCAAGGGACACCTCTGTACCTTGATCCCCTGTGCTGATCCCCTCAGGGAAGGAGGACAGCTCAGTTTCCCATGACAGAGATGACAGCACACGCTGGTACCCAGAGTCAAACAGATGTCTGCAGCCAAAAATCCCATCTGAATAATCCACTGAAGGACAAAAACTGAAAAATGTACGGCTCCATAAAAGGAATGTACCACGCTAACAAAGTCAACCAGAAAGGGCATAGGGGAAATTGAGACAGCTAAGAAGGAATCTGACATGTACATGTTTGGAGAGGTTAAAAAAGGAAAGGAAAAGGATAAGCCAGTCTTCAATTATATATAAATATTGGAAACAGTTCCTTTCCCCAGTGGCAAAACAATTTTCAAGAAACATGTTTGTCTAACAATTTGTAATTTTTAAAAAAAACGCAAGAGGGAAAAGGTAAACTTAATTCAAAATGTAAGCAAAACTTTCAGTTACAACTATTGGAAATTCCAACCTCCGGACCTGAAAGAGGGTCCAAATGGATTTTTTGGTCCATTTTTCACAACACTGATATGCAGCAAAGGCAAGAAAGGGTACTCTCTCATTTGCTAAGTGCACTTGGCAGAAACAAATGAAGACACATAAAAGAAAACAGAAAACTCCTCCCTGAGCATAATAGACCAGGAAATGGTAAAGGAGTAAGTTGTTTATTTGGGGATCTGCATCTTCTGAGCAGCTTTTGTACTCTCTGGTTATATTTGAGGCTAACCTCTACCCTTGCAGAGGTGGATATTGCATGGGGGCTCATCCCTGGACTCCTGGGCTGGGGATTTCCAGGAGCTCAGCAAAGTTCATCAGCCTCTGAGGTAAAGGAGAGCTTTAGCAGCTCATTCCATAGCAGCAGAGAGAAAATGTGAGTGATTTTAAATCACCAGCCCCTGCTACAAAACAAGACCAGAAATGGCCTCTGATAACTGCCCTAAAAACTTCAGGAAAAAAAAGTCTGGATGAAACCACCCGGGGACTGGCCCAGGGTTCTGACCCTTTGTTTGCTGAAATTGACGCTTAATCTGTCTTTTACAGCTCTGGGAGGACATTCCTGCAGACCTTCCAGACTTCCAGAACTATCTGCAGTGGGTTCTCATTAGCAGACAAAGCTGGGAGAAATGAAAATCACAAAAAAAATGAAACGCAATAGAAAGGAAATAAAGTTGAGCTGGACAGGCTCTCCCTACATGCAGCCACTACATATTATTTAGATTTGAAATAGGCCAAATTGCTGGCTATGTGGACATACAGACTACTGAGCAACCAGTGATAATCCTGGCAAAATGATTTACCTGAAAAATGCTGATTTTAAATGGTATTGGCCAACTTTGCTGCTTTTACATAAAGGGAAGGGAAAAGGGAAGAGGAGGACTGTGCTTTACATCAGCAATCCATCATTTAAAATTGTATTCCCAGGTCAAAACCAAAAGGAAACGAAGATGGATTTCAGCACTGATACCCAGTATGAAACTTTGATTTTTTTTTTTTTTAATCCTTCCTATTTTCAAAACATACTTTTGCCATAATTGATGAGGGCTGAATGTCTTTTACTTAATTAGGGGTAAGAGAACAAATTCTAGGATGATTTACCAAGAACAGTCACAGCCAATTTAGCTTTGGAGGTCAGTGGGGATTTCAACACTGAGTGCAGGCAAGTCAGGGACTGGCAAGGAGTTTGCAATGATACCTGAAATACTCTGAAGAGCACCCACCCTCCTCCATAAGCAGCAAAGTCTGTATTTCTGGCTGTATTTCTGTAGCACGGCCCAGCTCTGAGTAAATAATACTAAACAATAATTCTTGGTTAAGGATTCATTATACAGAAGGTTCCAAATAAAAAAGGAAAGATAAATAAGTCTCTCAAACCCAGCCATTTACACTTGTGCAGCATTAAAATCACACCTAGTAAAGCTGCATGCATTAAGGCAAATAATAATAATAATCTGAATTAAACTAAATAAAACTTGTCAGAATGGAAAGAAAACAAATCCAAAGCCTTGACATCAACATAAAACCAGATTTCTGCCCATTCCCTTCATAATGGCTTTTCTATTGCACTTTGTTCTGACCTTTTATTACTTTCCCTACACTGAAGAATATTGCTTTTCAAAACTCTTCATGTCTTTGCTACCCCTGCCATTATTTTCACTCCTATTGTTGAGAGCTGTTAGTCACTTTTGTTCCAAGGTGCACAGCAGCACTGTACCTTAAAAAAACGCAAGAATAAATGTACTTTTTGAGGAGAAAAAAAAGAGTAGAAAACACTTGAATTTTTCTTCTAAAGACCAAAGCCAAATTTTGTTATAAAATTAAATAATAAAATAACTAAATGAATAAATAATAGCTTAATAAATATACTGGGAGACTGAAAATCACGAAATCAATTTGCTGCTGGTAAGGAGGGAAAAAGACACTTTTCTATGATTTGACTGGACTTAAATAGACATTGTCCTGATGCTGTGATTGTTCCATGCCCAGAACATGTACTGAATTCAGTGTGAGCTCCAAAACCAGATCAATTAGAGTATCACGGCTGCTTGGGAAAGGCCTGCCCATCACTTGGAGAAAACAAACCAGACAGACATTGGAAAAGAATGTAAGCCAATAACTGGTGTACAAGGTTAAACAAAGGGGTCTGTGCAAACCCCACAGCCCATAAAGCATCACACAGACCCTAATGAAGCACTTAAACCCAGGCCGGGCTCACAGATGAGCTGGGCTTTGTCACCAACTCCTCTGCACGAGCTGAGATGAGCAAGACCAGGCTCCAGGAGGGAAAGTTGAGGTGTTGATGCTAAGTTAGAGACACTAATTTAATTTGCACTATGTGTTTAAAGCCTCCTTGAAGAGCACACAGTCCAGCAGCTTTTTGCACCACCAGAAGCCCTGGCAGGACAATTCTGTCCTCAAGCAGCAGTGAAACTCTGGCTGCAGCCCAGAGCAACTGAGACTGACACACAAAGTCTGCTCCCAGGCTGCAGCTGGATCCTAGGGGACAAACCCTGTGCTGCTCTGCAGCCCTGCTGGTTTTAGCCCTGCAAAACCAGAAACAAAACTGCAAAATCTAGACCCTCCATTCCTAGGAAATACTCTAAGAGACCATTTAAAATGGAGACTCTAAAGGTAAATTAAAAAAAAATAGTTGAGCTTTTTTTGTCCTGTTGTTTACAAATGGCAACTAACTGCAACAATCATTAATCCCCTACCAGTATTTCCCTGTTGCAGTGTCAGTTCTGTGGATCAGTTTTACACAGCAGGAGAGTCTTAAAAAGCCTCACCTTGTTTTTATGAAGGTCTCAGAGGAGCAGTGCTCATACCTGAGCACACTTGAGTACAACAGCAAGCAGCCTGATGGATTCAGTCTTTAGCCCATTTTAATGGACTCTGGCTCAAGCAGTCAAGTTCTCAGTTTGCTTTATAATGACAGCTGGTTCTACAAACATAAGTCTAATAATAAAAGATAACAATGGCATTCAGTATACTGGGTTCTTTTTTTTAAATGGCAGCACACGTCATCAAGTAGTTCAAAGCTATTTCAACTTCAAGTAGGAAATTCTCACCATGAAGAGTATCAGCAGTTCAGCTCCACTCCATTCTCACAACCATATAAAGCAGATTTCAGAAGAACTTCAAGGGGTTGGACAAAAAAAAAATCATACAGAGTCAGAAAAAAGCCCTTCTTTTGGAATGCCCCATGCATTCCCTTCTCTGGCAATAATTGGGAACAAATACCCAGGGAAAGACCATGGAATGAAGTCAGGGTGATTCTGGGTCTTCATAGCAACCTCCAGTTCAGATTTCCTGAGTACTCCCAGACAGAACCTCAAGGCTTTGTCCACATCTTTGTATTCAGTGTTCCTGATGGACTTTCCATCCATCCCCGTGTCCCTCTGCTTTCTAACAGTTATGTCAGAACCAAGGACATCCCTCTGGCTGCCCTGGAGGATTCAAGACCCTGGCAGGGGGCTCAGACACCTTGGCACAGAGTCACAAACACCTGTGCCTTTGATTTTAACCCATAGAAACAATTACCAACTTTGTGTGAAGATTTACAAGCCACAAGGGTTTGAGTAGAATGATAGTGAATTTATCCCTGGGTGAAAAAGTAGAATTTTGGGGATTTAGAATGGGGGTTCAAGAAGCAAAATGGAGGAATCTGGGCACGTCCTGTCCTTCTTCTTCTTGTCCTTCATCTTCTGCTGTGATGGTGACACTTCTGGATTGGTTTAGAGTAGAGACAGACTGTCTAACATAGGTGACAGGTATTGGAAAATTATTGTAAATAAAGTACACGTAGTTCTTAGTATAAAAAGCCAACACCACCCCAAGGGCAGGGACTGTGCCACAACCCAACCTGCTGGACAGATCTCAGCAAGTCAGAGAAAGAATGGAATAGATAGGAGAAAATAAATAGCCTTGAAAAGCAGAACCAAGGAATCTCAATCTCTTCGATCATGGGGCTGGGAAAAATCTTTCTAACACTTCAGGGTCATCTCAACCACAGAAACCCAAGACTTTAGACCATCCAGGACATCTTGTGACCATCCAGGACCTCACAGTGTATAAAAAATACCATTCTGCTCTTGGCCCCAAACTGGATCCAGCCATAAGTGTACATTTGAGGCAGGGTGAAACCCCACAGTGACGTTCCCCCAAAGTCTTTTATGGGTATGAATGCAAAGCAGGCATTGACAGCTCCTGCTGGGCAGCTCCAGGCACCAGCACTGCCTGTGCACTTGGGATATTATTCCCTGTACACCACCAAGCTGCAACAAGGGCATAGATGCAGCACTCTAGGAGTCAGTTATTCATGCAGGATGGCTTTCTTCTCTGAGGAGCAAATTCTACAAGCAGAATCCATGGTTTTTATTCATCTGACTGCTAAATTCCCCCCTCCATCTACTACAGACATTGCAGTTGGAAAAAAACCAAAATAAAACAAAAACAAAACACCAAACAAAAACAAAACCAAACCCACCAAAAACAACAACAAAAAAACCCAAAACAAACATAAAACTCAAACTGAGATAGGTATTTAAATAAGATGCTGCATTTCTGCAATTGCTTCCACAGGGTCACAGAAAAACAGGTTCTGAGCAACCTCAGCTGATGCTGCTGTGATAGGGCATGTCATTAAAAAACTCAAACATCAATTTGTAGCCAGACCAGCCCCTTGCTCTGGCTCCTCACACCATTGCCAGGCCCTAGGAAGGGTGTGGGACTGCTCTGCACTGTGACATCCCATCCTGGTACCTCTTTAAAGTGCTTACTCAGGTGCAATTTGCATCTTTCAGGTCATGGATTCTAAACCAGATTGATAATTAGCAAAATATGTTATGGCCTCCATTACTCTGTAGAAATCTCAAAAACTTCCCAGTGAAATCTCAGCCCCTGGGGAAGTTCAAGCCTATTCAGAGCCCCTTGCTTTTCCCAGCTACTATTCACAGGCACTTTGAAGGAGCCCACATTCATTCCCTATTTGTTAAAAGGCTGGAAAAAGGACTCCTGTACCATGATTGTCCCTTGCTGAAATAAAAGAACTGGCAGGACTTCCCATCCAATCCTGTGTGGACTAAGCCCCCTGTTTTAAAAACAATGTTTGCCAGTGGTGCAAATTATTCTATTCTATCTATGATTCTTCTATTTTAAAATGGACAAATTGGAAAGAAATTCTTTCCTCTCATTCCCATACTTGGCAGTATGGGTAAGTTTACATGACATCCTGAAAAAACTGCAGTTCACAGAGGGCATTAATGCAAAATTGCAGAGATCATTTGCTCATATTTACTCCTCCTCTTAACACCAGACACACAGCTAAATGTCATACAATGCATTTAAAATTAAAACACTTTTGCAAAAACTATAAAAAATACCCAGAAACTCTGTAACATGTAATTAAATCGAGAAAGTAGCTCAAAGAGCTTGGCAGGGCTCAGAGAGATTAATGAGTGTGTAGATGAAAATAACCCATATCTGCATTCAGAAGAGAGTGAGTGAGACCACCCATTTCAGCTGTGGACACCACAGAGGAGCCTCAGAGCACTGAGAGTGAGAATAGGTGCAGGAAGCCCTTGGCAATTGAGCCCTTGCAGGGATGTTAAAGCAGGATAATGGAGGATTGGCCAAGTGTTTGGGATTCAGCACTGTATTTGCACCAAAATAGTGATTTCCAGAAGAGGAATAATCTTAGGAAATGTCCACAGGTATTCACACACACCTTACAGAAACAGAACATAGGAGAGACAGTAACAGATCACCTGAGACAGCTTTGTAACTCTGAAAAGCAAGGGGCACCCACTGAAAAATAAATTCCAATTACTTTCATTATTCAAATATGCATTTCCAGTACAAAAAGAGCAAATTTGCACTAAAAAACACATTTGGGGTTTCATTTCTGTGAGTTTGCACCCACCTTGATGAGTGGATTACAAACCCAAGCAAGCTGAGCCTAAGGTCAATCCCAATTAGAACCAACCATCTCTGCTGTTCCTCTCACTTTCCTTCAGCACCAAAGAAAGGATTAAGTGCAGATGAGAAAAAAAAAAAGCCTGACTATTTAAAGTCTTAATTTCCAGCACAGCAACTTCCAGAGTGTATGTACTCCTGAGGATGATTGTTATCACCACCAGCAAGAAGGAGGATAAAAAAGAAGGGGGAAGAAACAAATGGAAGCAGAGTATCAGGTGTAAAAATCTGACATGCAATTGGGTCATCTCTATTGGAAATCAAGTATTCTAGAATTTGAAATTATTACTATTTATTGCCCATATTTCTGAAAGGGGGGAAGTAAATAAAAATAATAAAAATAATTTCTCACAGTATTAGCTCAGGCCAATAGTTGCATACTAGCAGGATAGACAGCAGCTGAAAGATCAGAATGAGGAAAACCTAATGTGCATGAGGCAGAAAAGGGGGACACCACAAGAGAGGCACAGACTGGTGAGGTGAGGAAGTTGATAAAACAAAATAGGTGTGGTAGAAATGCATACACAATGTCAGCAGTGGTCCAGGGAAGTTCTTCCAGCCCTGACTGAAGTAACACTGAAGTTTCTTAAAAATTCTTATCTTCCATTCCTTTCATTGGAGAGATGCTGCACAATCTCAATTGTCTGTGCTCAGTTCTTTAGCCAGACTGTGCTTCTGCTCTTCCAAAACCACCTCTTGTTTTACAGGGTTACCACTATGATCAGGTGAGCTCAACATGGGCTTTCAGACCAAGGGCCCAGTTTGTGAGACAAATTAAAGGAAAGCCCTTCTAGCTGCAAAACCAGCCTGAGATCAGGAGCATTTTGTAAATATCCTACCTTATTTACTGAGAGGTGATGACAGATAATTTAAATTATCCAATTTATTATTTTAAAATATAATATTATTACAATATATTCTATGTATTATATATTACAAAATTATAATAACATATTATGTATATTATTATATATAATATACATCATAATATATATAAAATATTATATTATATCTATTATATAATATTATGGGTTATGATATTATAGGTTTCCAGCCCCCAAACCTTTTGGCCATTTGGATCCAGCCCAATCCCAGCACCCATCACAGCATTTTCCTGTGTGAACAAAAGGAGTATGGGCCTTGGAAAGGAGCCATTAGATTTTTAGACTCAAATAAAAAGGAAGTGAATTGGTTTTCTCCACTCACGATTTACTAAAACATCATTTTAGTTGTTCACATCCTTCCAAAGCTGCATCATGAAATATTCTGCACGATGCAAAGGGTGAGCAAGGTTCAGAAAGATACGCAAGCCCATAACCCCATGAGCTGTCCCAGGACTCTGTACACACTGAAAGTTGGGTGTCAGTGCCAAAAACCCAGTGAAATCCGGTGTATGGAAACCTTCCCTGCACTGCACTCAGACCATATGCAGTCAAGAATCATTTGGAACTGCTAAATTCCAGGGAAATATAATATGCAGTCTTAGATTTCATCCTCTCTCAAAAATAAATTCTTTTTTGGTTTCCCTTGTTTAGTAACAATCACTGCTTATGCCAGATATGTCAGACCAGAAAAACAGACTATTTGCCAAACTTGACTTTGAATGGCAAACTTACTGACTTGAAAATTTCAAAAAAGCCTGAGCTGCAGCAACATGCCTCATTTGTGCTTTGGTTTTTCTGGTACCTTTCAAGTGACACAACTTTTTCCCTTTTTTCAAAAGGCTCATTAAATCATTATGAAATCTAATTGCATAGTACCAAAAAGCCCGTTACCTGCCATAAGGTACCTGCAGTGGTGCTGAATTTTTTTATCTTATTGTTATCTTACTATAAAGAGACATTAAACTAGGTCTGATCTGGGCTCACATTCAATGGCTGCCCACTGCTTTCCTTCCTTTCTCCCCTTTCCCCGAGCACTGCTCTCCTTTCCAATCCAGGTGTTCCTGACCCACCTTAGCTCCTCTGCTGCCTCAGTGAAATGCAAGTGTGAAACTCTCCTAACAATCCCTGAATCCAACACAGAGGGATGGGAGGCTCATCCCTTTAAGGATTTAATGCCAAGATGTTTAGTGTCTTTTTTTCCCCCCTGTTCTAATTGGGTGTTTTGGTTTAAATCCTGCTTTCTGACTGATGAATTTTTCGATTAATGCAACTCATTTTCAGCTTGGTATTTTGCCTAGTTCCCTTCAAATTGAAGCAATTATAGGAAAAAATTAAGTGTTCCAATAATTTTAAACCTCTCCACACACTGCAATATTATCAGTGTACTTCACTTTTTTTTTTAAAGGTGCAAGCTCTTCAGGAGTGCTTACCATTCAAGCACACACAGTCTAGGAACTGATTAAATATTATCAGATAATTTAAAATCTTTACAAGAGCTTTAGCTTTCCAACACTGAAAGCGAGTGCAGTGCTAAACTTGGAAGATGCTAGGACATGGCATGCTCTGAACACAAGAAACACCAAAATTCTGTTTGAACAAAGGCAATCTCAGGCTTTATAAATGCAACAGAAAAATATAAAAAAAAAAAAACAACAGCGTCCTTATGAATAAGGAAAAAATCAGAGTCTTTATTCTCAGATCACAAGCCAGAGGAGTTGGGTGAAGTCCTGCCAGGCTTCAGGAATGGCACAGGGCTGCATGCAAAGCCTCCTGGACTTCCACACTGCTACAGAAGCATCCATGGAGGTTTCCTCTGGCAAAACAACTTCCACAACTGGGCATTAACACCCACACCTCCCTTGGAGAAAAACCCCTCACAGGCAGAAAACCTGAGGGGCTGTTGAGGTTGGGATGGCTGCTGCCTTTGCAGCACTGCAGACACTTCTCTCCTGTCAGGAGTTCATGGGGATAATTCTAAATGAGCTCTGGAGCAGGAAGATATCTCATCTTGTACACTCTTAAATGATGTCTTAGAGAGTCCACTTCTACAAATCTACAGCTCTCAATCATCTTTTTAGTGCTCTTTTCATGTAAGGTTTTCAGAGGAGATATAAAGATGATACACCTACACACAAACCTTATTTCTTTATACTAAAAAACAGCACTGAGGCAAAGAAAGAGGGGTTCTTTTCTTGGCCAGTAGTGTTAAAAGACTGTAATACAAATATACAAAACACATGAAATCAACACTGTCAGTGCAAGACTTGGCTTTTTCCTATATGGTCACAAACACACGAAATCAACGTCTTCAGT
The DNA here is from genome assembly GCF_051311805.1 of Agelaius phoeniceus. NCBI lineage: Eukaryota > Metazoa > Chordata > Aves > Passeriformes > Icteridae > Agelaius > Agelaius phoeniceus. Next base: position 1,188,470 of record NC_135269.1, read on the forward strand.
CTAAGATTCAGCCTCTTCCTATATGTTACACAGCATTTATAAATTCAAAATATACTGTGGTTTATATGATGGTACATGGCTACTGGAAAACAGGCTTATTGCATCCTCTAACTCAGCAACACTAAGACAGCACCTCACACAATTTTTAAACCACTCAATTAAAAACAGTAACATAACTACAGCATGGCACACTCCTGCCAGAGTAAAATATCTATTCATTTCTTAAAGAGAGGCAAAAAAAAGCAAAGGCAACACAAGGTAACTCTTTTTTTGTTTCATTCTTGTTAAATACCAAAAGAGCAGTTTGTGGGTAACTTGGGTTGCTTAACAAATGCCATTGCACTCCACCCAGATTTCTCCTGATTGCCCTGAAAAGCAATCCCCCTAGAGGTGCAGCCAGGGCTGAGCAGCCCAATCACTTTTTTGTCCCACCTTTTTTCCCCACCTACCATGAGAACACCACGGTATTGCAGCAAAGGAGAGGATGTGCTGTAAGGGAGGAACTTCTGACCTCACCCCCAAACATTGGTGAACACAAATTCACCAGGTTTAAATCCACCACCTAACTGCCTAATCCAAAATCAGCAATTCAGCTGTTAAACAAACCCTTTTCACCATGTATTTCAATAAATACTTAATGAATAACCTGAGACTGTGGAAGCAAGAGAGGAAGGGAAAGATTACAAATCAGAGTATTTTGTCTGTTCTGCCTGTATCCATTTTCAAAGCTGCCCTCCCCTTTTTGTGCTTTTTGGAGTCATTTTTGAGTCCTGGCCTTAGCAGAGTGACAAGATCAGTGTCAGAGCTGTGCTGAGCAGCTCTGGGCTCAGAGCAGCCCCTGTGCACACACACACACACACACATTGTCCATCCATGTTCCTGGACGTATCCAGGATCAAGGCAGAGCAGAATCACACCAAAGGGCTCACCATGGATCAGCCTGGCAGACTCTGCAGGAAAATTTGGATTCCTGCTGCACCCTGAGCCAGGGCATGAGCACAGGGGGCTGTCAGACTGCAGCACAACCTGGAACCCAAAGGGCTGCACTCCTCTCACTCACAGCAAATCATGAACTGACCTGTAGAGCTGCTCTGGGTTCTCTTGCTTGAGGCAGGGTGGGTGATGTCCTCTGGGAGTGAAAGGTGCTCAAAGGAACAGAGTGACACTAAAAACTACTCAAACACAGAACAGCCCTCCTGAGCCCACAGCTGCCCCCCAGAGCCTCTCTCACAGTTTTGGGGTTTCACAACCACAGCTTGTTGTTCTTAACTACTGTTTTCTCCTTCTTGATCTACCTAACACTCACAAAAATATGAGGGAAAACAATGAAAATGACCACTCACTGGGGACAGGGTTATAAAAAAAGCATTTAACATCAGCCTCACTCTGCTCCCATTGATGTCAGCTGTAAAATTCCCTTTGCCTTCCAGGAAGCCAAGAGATACCACTGCAGGTCACTTTTGGAAACAGCAATCCAAGAGCAGTCAAATGCAAAAAGGTAGCATACTGACGGATTTTTCTTTTCCCTCCTGTTGCTTCTAATGATAGCTTTATTTAACTGTACCCCATCATCTGTACCCCATCATCTACATTCTGCTTCAGGGAGAGGGCCCCAGGCAAGGACCCCTCCCTGGGAGAGGCCCAAAGGGAGAGGCCAAGGCCCTTTGCTAGTCCACTAAAATTGATGTTGGCTCTCCAACCCAGCTTTCTCATGGAAGAGTCAATGTGTGCACATGATTTATTTAGTTTATTTCATATTTTACTCCTGTATTGAGGTGCCCTGATTGTCCACACTTTAAAAAGTCTCATTTTCTTCTCCCTGTTCCTTTTTGGAACAAACTGTGAGGACACTCCAAGCAGGAGCAGTCTGACAGAAGAGTTATCCCAGCATTCCTGCTGCATGAAGAATTTTTCTACATGGAATGCCAAATTGGGCTCATCCAACCTTTCTGGTGGACCTCTCATCCTCTAACACCCACAAACCAACAGCTCAGGACAGGAAACATACAACTCAATGGCATTTTGTAGAAAAAAAAAAATCACAATTTTTGAATTTTGAATTGCCAAAATTCAAGATGTCACAAAACCACCACAGGGATACCACAAGAACCATGGGAAACACAGACCCAGGCTTTGCAATGTGGATATGGCCCAAAGCATAATGGACCTAGGCCAAGGCAGGAAGCTTCACAAATGAAGCTGTTTCATGGTATTTTTACCAGCCATCACATCCTCTTCACAATTCCTCAGCTACATCAAACAAATGGCAGCTCTTAGACACCACCAGTGTGAAAACAATGACATACAACTCTCAACCTATGGAATAGCATTTCAGAAAGGAAGGAATTGGTGGGGGAGAGGGAAGTTGTATTTTAAAATGCCACACTTGTGCCCAGACTGTATCCAATTATGAATATAAGTGATGAAGAAACAAACACGAATTGGAGGAGAGGAAATAAAGCCTGAAGTCTGGATCTCCACAACCCCAGAGCTCTGCAGCACCTGAATCCAGCCAGGACCACAGAAGTTCATAGTAATGACAGAGAAGAAGGATTGCATGTGCCAGTGAATGCTTTCTTAAATAAAGAAGTCAAATCCCAGGGGTCAGGGAACCCATGGGCAATATTCACATGAATTTTCTTGCATTGGTTAAATCACACAGCTGCTTTTGTAAGACAAAGATGCTTCTCTCTCTCTCCAGGAACACAAGCAGCCAAGGGCATGCCTGATTCTGGAAGCTCTTTGAGTATAATAAACAGCAGACATTAAGAACTAGCATCCAAGTCAGCTCTAAATGATGACTTTTTAATTGACTTTCATAAAGCTCACTCAGACAATAAAAAGGTTTCTTCCTTAGTTCATGTGTCTGCACCAACAGGAAAGGCACAGACAGAGTTCTCCACACCATGGAGAGATGCTGCTGGAGCTGACAGCAGTGTGAAATGACAGTGGCAGGACTGCCATGCTCTGATCTCTGTAATTAGCCAAGTTTTTGGCTAATTACATCCCTCACACTGCCCTGCCCTTTGCCAGGGCTTCTCTCCCATGCCCACCATGAAAACATGGGCAACAAAATCCAGGACTGACTTTACCCAGACCAAATCTCTCCCCATACTGACAGCCCCAGCTTGTTTTACTCCTCACTAGAGCACTGAACTCCAAAACAAACCAAGGGCTGAAAAAATCTTAGCAGTAAGTACTTCTGGAATACACTTCCCTTCTTCTCTTTCTCACTCTTTCTTTCACTTCAAAACATTTAGAAGAATGCTTGGAGAAATCACACATTATTTACATGCAGTATTATTTTATGGGGTTGTTCAAGGTGTTAATTGAAAGTTTTAATGAACGTTAATCATCTGTCATTTTCATTGGCAATCTCCTCTCTGCCATATGCTTAACTTTTACACCTGTACAGACTTTGCAATCAGTTCTTTTAAATTGTTTTACTTTTTCCGGGTAGTATAAGTATTAATATTTAGGAAACAAGCCAGCTGCAACCAAGACTGCCATTGTCTGCAGTTTATTTACTACATGTAATGCCCTAAGTGGAACAGAGTAATACATTGTACTGTAGTGGCACTAGTTTGAAATATTTGGATTGATCTTATTTGGATTAATCAGTACTTAAAGGAGATGCTGGACTGACACCTGTGAAGACCAAAGTGCTCCAAGGCAGGGCAAGTACAGCACTCACATCTGCTTAAGCCTCCCTACATATTGCCCTTATTTTTGTCCTTGCCTTTCACCCCACATCAAGAGGCAATTGATGCAAACCCCAACAGTCATGTCTCAGTTCTGCTCTTTTTCAGTAACATGGAGATTTGTTTCTGCAGAGATTGGGCTGAGGAAGCACAAGCATGCAAGTTATGAGTTCTATTTTTGACTGACTGCAAATATTCTGTGTGAACCAAGTCACCCTCAGCAGACATGGCACACATTTAAAATGGACATACCTACCAGACTCTTCAGCTTTTACCCTTTTCAACAGGGCTGTCATCCCCTCTCCTCACTAAAGGAGCCTGATCTTCAAAACAGGACTTTTCTCTTGTACATTGTAATCAGCAGTAATATAACAATAATATCTATCCTTGGGATTTAGTGTTAAAATAACAAAGAGATGAATGAATGCAGCTTTAAACTCATCTTTGCTTTTTCATCCATCACTACAAAATGGCCCAAGAGCTGAAACAACTCAGTGAGATCAGAGCAGTGCCACTGCTGCAGAATTGGCAAAAGTGAGGAGATGGTGACCAGCAAGTTGAGGTTTTTAAACTCAGGAGCAGGTAACAGGCAGGCTACTGTAGAGTACATCTTGCTAATTCCTGAGAATGAGATGCAAGAGAGGGGAAGCAACAGCCTGGCAAGGACTGCAAGCCCCAACACGACTTTCAGCTCCGCTAGCAAACACCAGAAAAGGGGTGGAGGAATTTTGGTGCAATTCCTGGGAGACATTTGTATGCAAACAGAAAGTGTTACAGAAAAACAGCAGAGAAAACAGTTTCAGAACACACTCACATCAGAGACCCAGAGATCTGAAGCAATAAAAGTCAGAATATTGACAATGCCTTGTCCAGTGGGAGGTGACAAGCCCTGCTGGCTGAGCAGGGCTGGTTTCTGCAGCTCTGGTGGGGAAGGAAACAGGGAGGCAGAGAGGAGCCTGCCCTGCCCTCCTGATGATGCAGGCAAAGACCAGAGGAAGGAGCAGATTTAGAGAGGAATACTCCTTTCAAAGGCACAGCTCTTCAGAGTCTGTCAAAGTCTCTGAGCAATTCACAGCACAGAAATATGTGCAGATTTCTACCTCTTCAATTAAATTCTGGGGAATTAAAATAAAACTTTGAGAAAATGATTCTTCACATGAAGTTATCTAAGTAACATGAACAGAAGTGTTACCTTCATTAAATGCAGCTCATCATGCTCAGGATCCCTGTGCTCCCAAATCCACTGTGTGGAGAACAGGGATGTGACAGACACTGTCTCCGTTCTTTTTTCCTTTTGGATATCACGTACCCCATGAAGCACCACAAGAAGAAAGGATTTCTTTACAGAACACACAACCTGAGAGTCCTTATAGCCCCTTCTAATCGTGTGTTCCAGGGTTACAAACACCCATGAATTTTTCCTGTTGTCTTGGAATACCTTAAAGCCTCCTCAATGCTTGTGATCATATGAAAACCTCAGTTTCTTTTTTGAAAGTGCTGAATTTTACTGTTAAGAGTTAAAGAGCCTGAACTAAAAAGCCTGAGGGCTAGGGCTGATAAAGAGGAAATCAGAATCTGTTCCTTTTAAAACCCCATGATGCATAACAGTTCTGACTTTCTAACACCAGGGATGGACAGAAACACTATGCAGATGATTGTGGACAAAGGACAGAAAGAACACCAAGAGAACAAAGTGCCCAACAGCCCCAGCTGACTGCAAAGTCTGGATTTCCTGTGATGAGCTGAATCAGAAGTGAAATCCTACAACATTTCCAAGTGTAAAATGGAATAACAGTACAGCAGGTAACCCAGTGAAATGCTTTAAACCCTACCCATTCAAACCACTGCCTCTACAGTATAATTGATAATAATGGCAACCCAGTACCTGGGAAGCCTTGAATTGAAACCTGGTGTAGAGGTGCTCTTTTAGGGCAGGTACTACCATGGAGTTACAGAAATTAATTCTCTTTCCATCTCTTGTGAGTCCAGCTCATGTACAGCACTCATTTTCTAGGTACCCTAGTGCCTATGTCTACAGCTGCTCATTAAAGAAAAACTGTTTAAAATAATTTAGAAATATTAAGATACCTATTCCAAGTATTAAATAAAACTGCTAGGAACTTCCTAGAAATTTTGCTAAACAATAGAAAGCAAGTTCTCTATTTTCCACATCACAAGCCTAATAAACCCCCTGTTCTTGCACTGCAAATTTCACACTAAGAATTGAGATTGCTGAAGAGAAAAACAGATGGAGCAGAACTGCTGAATGCTCTGGAAATCCCAAGGTTGTGCACACAGCACTGGGGCCTGAACTGGGATGGACCAAAGGGCACATCTTACTCACTTTCCAGAAGCAGCTTCCAGAGCATCAGAAGTGGAAATGAATTTGCATTTGCTCAAATGTAAATGATATTCATGAGAATAAAAGGCAATCTCAGAAGTTAGGCTTAAATATAGCATATTCATGGATCTGAAAGGGGTGTTCAGATGTCTTGATTTTTTGAGCTTTGTTTATATTCCTATTCTATTGCTTTGTAGTGGCAAAAATATGTTCTCACTGCTCCCAAATACTGATGTCCAGCCAGTGAGATGGACCAGCAATGCATCATATCCATGTGGCAGAGACCCCAAGCCAACAATCTCTAATGCATTTATTTATTTTGGGGGTTATTTTGGAGCTTTTAGGGTGCAGCAAGGAGGAAATAGTACAGCAGAGAAGTGCCAGAGCTGCAACAAGAGCTGGGAGGAGAGGGAATGTGGGAGGGGCAAGGAAGGAAAGCTCAAGATTCAAGGAAGATAATAACAAAATCTTCCAGCACAGAGCTGGATCTCAGCCTCAGATCTCTGCCTTCCTTTCCTGCCCCTGTATGCAGCAGCCAAGATGGGAAGGTAGCTCTGCTCCACAGGACATAAAATGACCTGGCAATGCATCCAAGAACATTTGCTCTCACAGATTATTTTCCCTCCACCATGATTACTCTTACTTCACATTATTACACTTAATACACACAGAGAAGAGTGCTCCACTCCATCACATCTTACCTAAAAGAAACAATAAATATTTGGTTTCTATGCATCAGATTTAAAAATAATGAACTGTTACTCTTAATATGAAAGCAAAAGAAATTAAATATGCAAGCAAAAGTAACAAGTAACAGCAATGGCATGCTGCAAAATACATGTATTTACAAATTTCTCAATTCAGTTATTAAAAAAATCCTCATGAAAAACTGGCCCTCTCATTTGAACAGAAAGGCAGCAAAATGTTTGCATTTTAGGTGTTACTCTGAGAGCTCAAGAGACAGTTCTGGACCAAAGGAGAGCATGTTCCCACTTTGCCTGGGCCACAGCAAAACCCTTGCTAACTCTCTGCTCTACCCTCAGGGCATGCTGCATGCCTGCTGCCTAAAGGTAGCTTTGAAGACATAGTGGGGGGAAGACAAAAGTAAATATAAATAATCCTTAAGATTTTAAATTCATTTTATACCAACTGTTTTCCTCCTGACTGTACTTGGCCAAAACATTCTCCTGTGTTCGAGTCTACGATGGGAAAAAAACCATTTCAATCGTATGTGCTATCAAGACTTTTTGAAGTGTTTGATAAGCACTGGCTTTTAATCAAGGATTACAACATCAGCAAAGAACTTGACGTATCAAGTCACTCATATCCCTTGGGCATACAGTGTATATTTTGTATATTTAGTCTCAAGGCACCTCTGCTGCCCAGTGGGAACCAGGCCCCTGAGACCGGGACATCACCCCAAAAGCTTTTCTGCAACCTGTGCAGCTCCCTGAGAATGCAATGGGTGAAAGGCTGACATCAGCTCATCCTCCTGAACACACACAGGGGCAGCACCCCAGTGATCTGCACAGGATGCCACAGGAGCCTGGATTTTGCCCACCTGATGTTCTCATGTGCAAGCTCCAGCCGGAAATATTGCACTAGAAACATTACCATGGTCCCCAAAATGGAAGACACAGCACAAAAACAATCCCCTAACCAATTCTGCATGAGGAGGATAATCCTCACACCTCCCTGTCCTCCCCCTAGTGCAGCTTGGCCCCAAAAGAAATCCCATTTTCTTGCAAGAGCTGCATTCCCACCAGGAATACTCTCTGCTGGCAGTGGCAGGGTGCTGCAGGAGTAAATCTAGACAGACAGCTCCCACAGAGGAATTTAAGGAGCACCATCTCCCATGGGGAAACTAAGGCAGAGGTGTACAAGGAACATGTCTGGGCCACTCTGTGGATCAGTGCAAAGCCGAGATCAGACCCATCACCATGATGTACTGGCAGCTGAGAAAAAGAAAATAGAGGAGCTTCAATGCTTGAGATGACAGGAAGAGAATTAATTTTCTGATGTGGTGTTTTGTTGATTCTTTCGTCTTGTCATGTACAGCAGAAATAATGTTCATAGGATTAGAGTAAACTCACAGCAAAAGACTCTTATGATTATTAAGCATCTCAGCTTCAATTTGATGTTTTATCACCTGCCAACCTTGCACATCAAAAATGATTTTTGTGTGTATTTGAAATACAAAATTTACAAAATATCAGCCCAGAATTTAAAACACTTCTTAAACACGTTAGAAAAGTAAGTTTAAAATGTCACTGAAGCTACAAAGAGGAAAAAGCTGTCCATTGCTCTTATGCAATAATTAATTTTCATCAGGGTCCTTATTATGCATTAGTTTTTATAGAGCAACAAAACATAACTGCATGCTATTGTTTAAACATTTGCTGCATATGCCAGAAAAGTAAAGGCTGGAAATAAGCGTAAAGGATAATACACAAAACGTAGCTAAATGTATTTTATATTATGGATCCATAATACAGAATGCAAATGATTCTGACTAAGCATTCACAGGAGACAGTCTTTAGGGTGCATGCTGTGAATGTATATTATGAATAATGCATAAAACTTGGCTAAATCTTAATGAGTCCATTGACATCCTATGGGGTCCACAGGAGCCTTAGCTCCCAAAGCATGGCAGTGGCACAGTGCTCTCCTCCCCCACTTCATTTAAAAAAAACTTGCTTAAAACAAAGGAAATTAAAACACAAAAGAAAAAGCCCTTGGCTGTGATTTAACTCCCATATGATGGCAAATGCAGAGTCACAAACTCTGGCTTCCTTCACTCTGTTGTGCCTCCATGTTCCACATTGAAACAGGGCACTGTATGGCCTTCCTGTAGGGCTGCATCAGGTGTGCGACAGAAGTTACTCCTAATTCCCAAATTCGTGCACTCAAGGGCTTCTCCACACACTAAAAGAGGATAAAAGCACCCCTATTATATTTTTTCTCCATTCTCCTTCCCTAATTTCCAGATTCTTTAAGCCAAATAATCCATGCAGAAGGAGATAGCCGGAAATATGGGTGGGAAAACCATCCCATTTACTAGTTAGAGCTACTCCAAAAAATCAAGTTCACATGCTGAAAGACATTGGCAATGGGTGCAGTCAAGAGGACAAAGAACTTGATCAAAGAGAAGCTATTTACAGTTTCTAAGTACAAAACCACAGTAAGACAAAAATCTCCACCTCCCGAGTGAAACTGTAAGGCTGTGCCATTCAGTCTGAGTGGATGAGTATACCATATTCTGTAGGGAAAAAACCCTTGGCATCAAGCCCCAGTTCCACTCAGAAGTGTGAAGATAGTTTTTGTGTGTCATGTGCTTGGAAATAAATGAGTGGATTTTTCCTATAGCATAAATACAAAGAAAAATAACTGATTAAACTCTTATTTATTGGGGGTTACAAGTCCTCAAATTGGTTGAAATTATAATTAATTAATTCTTGCAAAACCCATGAGCGATGGTTAAGTCTGTACATCCTTAAGCACAAGAAAACCAAGGAACAAAAGGTCAAGAGCCTTCCCCAGGCTGGCAGGGGCAGAGTGGGACTGTGCTCGAGCTCTCTGCCCTGCCCACACTCACCCTGTACTCGGGTGAGCCAACACTGCTCTCCTCAAGGACCACTTGGGTGCTCAGCCAGGCAGCCTGGGCATGGCCAACACAAAAATACCTGTGCAGGGCTCAAACTGGTGGAACAGAGCCCACCCAGCCTGGCCTGGCTCTGCCCTCCCATGGCACTGAAGGCAGCTCACACACCCATGCACCCCAGACTGGGCAGGAGTCTTGTTCTCTCCCTCATGCCCAGTCAGACCCCAGGTGTCCACACTCACAGGGGCCAGCAGATCAAGGGAGCACTTTTCAGCACATTCAAATTCAGCATCAGAACCTGCTAGACTACAGCAGTAATAACCCTTGTTACAACTAGAACAATAACAATCACACAGAGAATCACCAGGGTGGAAGAAACCTTCAAGATCATCAACTCCAAGCCAGCCACAACACCTCAACTGAACCATGGCACCCAGTGCCACATTCAGTCTTGCTTTAAGGACATCGAGGGATGGTGACTCCAGCACCTACCTGGGCAGGCCATTGTCACAGTTGAGAGCACCACAATACACAGAACATCTCCACACAATTTCAGAAGGCTTCAACCCAAAAAGGGTAACACCTTACCTCTTCAGAAGGCTTCAGGCATCTGCCCACACACAGTGACACCATTCCACTTTGGAAAGTCTTCTTGTCCTCCAACCCAGCCTTTTGTGCCCTGCTGCTGCTGCAGTGCCCCTGTGTGCCTGCTGTGCCCTCCATGGCTCGTTACTGTTAATGCTGCTCACCTGTGCTGCACAGCTGGGGCCAATTGGGGATGATTGGGCACAGCCCCACCCCAACCACTGACTCTGCCCAGAGATCATTCCAGAACTTTCTCATCCTTTTTAAAAAACTTTTTCCTAATTTCCAACCTATATATCCCTTGGTGCAGCTTGAGGCTGTGTCCTCTCTTCTGTCAGTCCTTCCTGGAGAAAGAGCCCAAGCCCACCTGAGCACAGGCACCTTTCAGGAGTTGAAAGGTATAAGCCATATAATAAGGTCACCCCTGAGTCTCCTTTTCTCCAGGCTGAGTACCCCCAGCTCCCTCAGTGGTTCCTCACAGGGTTTGTGTTCCCAGCCCCTCTGGATGTGCTCAGGTGTCTCAATGTCCTTCCCAAACTGAGGGACCAGGACTGGACACAACACTCAGATGTGACCCCACCACTGCCAGGGACAGGGGCAGCGTGACCTCCCTGCTCCTCTGGCCACTCCATTCCTGACCCAGGCCAGGATGCCCTTGGCCTTTGTGGCCACCTGGGCACACTCTGGCTCATGTCCAGCCCTGTCCATCTCTTCCCTGCAGAGGCTGGGACAGCAGAATGGCTCCTGCCCCAGGAATCGCCCTCCTGTCCAAAGCAGGCACCAAGGGAGAGCAGAAGGAGGTTTGGGACAAATTTGGCACAACCAAGTTTTGCAAAACAAGAGAAAGAAAAATAGCAACTGCTAGGAAATTCAGAAACACGAGTGTTTTTTAGGTTTGGTTAAAACCTTCCTTCTCCTCCCACATGTGCTTCCAATGGAAAATCAATACCAAGGAGAGAGAAACTATCTGGGTGTTCAGCAAGCAGTTTTGACAACAACAAAAAAAATTGTTTAATCCAGCTTTTGTTTTCCTTGTTCCAACTTGTTACAACAACAACAAAATACCCAAACGTGATTTTTTTTTTGACATGAAAGCATTCAACAGAAAGATCCTGGAGGAAAGTAAGTGATGGAAAGAGTTCCATAGAATCTGCAGGAGAACATGGCACGAAACACGCACGGAGAGAGCAGGGACACACCTGTGCTGACCTCTGAGTATAGCTGCCTGTGTATTTAAGCATGAATACACAATCTCATTTTACACCATAACAATACCCTTTTCTTTTGATGACAGATGAATTTTTGTGCATTTATAAAATGAACCCAACTTTCTTCTTGTTGAGATGTAAATTTGGCCCCGATATGAAAACACATATTTACACTCACACAGATATATTCTAACCAAAAGCAAGGGCCAGACTTTCACAAGAACAATACTCTCAAAGCATTTTACCTTTGTAACCCATCCTGCTACTATTTATTCTTGCTGCTACAGATATCAGCAATTGTTTCCTCGCCTCCTCACCCCTCCTGGACACCAGGGGAATAACAGAGAAGGAGTCTCCTGGTAGCACTTTCATTCCCAGCAGGAAGCTCAAGCGTTTGTGATATCCATTTTGATACAAAACCTAAATTAGGCCTCTGGAAATAGGTAATGCATAAAAAGAAGCATTTTTGTGCCACAAGATTATTATTATAGGTTACTGTTAACCCTTGGGAGATGGAGGTGAGTCCTGCAGCTCCCCACTGGGCTGAATATTTGCTGAGAAATCACAAGCACTACCTAAGCAGATATTTCAGGTGTGCTTCATGCTAAACAGAATGATCCTGTTGACCCATCATATTCTGATAGCCAGTTTGAGAGCAAAGCATTGTGAGTTAAACAAAAAGGATCAGCACAGCATGCACATGCTGTAACTCTCCTGTGCTAAGAGAAGATTTAAAAGGGGCTGGATGCAAGGAAAACTGTGGAATTACAAATGCAGAGTTCAAACAAACAGAAAAAAATGCCCTATTTGGGAGCCGCCCAAAACACATTTTGCCTCTTGGCTCCCTAAAATTCTTCCTTATGGCAAAATTTCACAATCTAGTAAGAAGAACCACATCATTCAAAAAGGAAAATATAAATCCAAGCCTTTAAGTATTTTGTAGTTTTCAAGTTTCAAATCACTGCAGATTAAAGTTTCAGGGCTGGAAGCCTGTGTGATTTATCCCACCTTCACAACTGCAAATCATAAAGCTGTACAAATCATAAACTAACTTTTTTCCTTCAGAACCAGCATCATCCCTGAAGTTTGGAGGACTGGTCAATAATTTGGATTCAGTGAGCCAAGCTATTCTACACTAAAGCTGCACCACCTCCTGTTGTGATACAAGTTGGCCCAGCACTGCTCATTGCTTGACTTACTCCCATAGCAAAATGAGCCACCCAGGAAATTCAATCTGTATCGGCCTCCACAGTTAATTCAAGTTCAGCTTCTCCTAAGCATTCCTCTTTCCTTCAGACTTCAAAGGGCTGTAAACTGTGATCTTAAACGCACAACCAACTGCGTGTCAACCCGTTTTCACTAAATATAAATAAATATTTTAGTAAACTATGGGTGCTACTTGTTAAGCCTGGGAAAAATGGAGCCTTGCTGCAACCTGGAAGACAAATTGGATCTCAGAGCCTCATACATCCTCCCATTTAAATCCCTGTGCCTTGTATACCTGCAGGAATAACACGGGAGAAGCATTCCAATAACTTCATGTAGTAGCAAGGCAGGCTGCTGCTCTCCTAATAAATTTAAGCTTTATAGCTCCTTCACTCCAAAAGCCACATTCTCAGCTATTCCTGCACACTGAAGGGGCAGTCCTGTGCAAGCAGTGTTATTTCACAGACCTTTCTGACTATTGCACTGGCGACCAGAGCACACAAATCTCTGCACCCCTGCGTGGGTAAACATTCATAAAAATATCCTCCCATCAACAGAACAGTTCACATGAGCTACAGCTCCCCACGAGGAACAACGAGCTCTCTGTTTGGCCTGGAGATTTTCCTACAGCCATGGAAAGGCACAGGGAGGAAGCCAGAAGTCCTAGCAGCTCCTTTTGCACTCCACCATTAGGTTTGGCATGGCTTTTCCTAGACAGCCCTCTCTGCTCTAGCAGCTCTGACATCTGCACATTGCATTTGCCCTGTTGTGCAAGCAGGGCTATTTCCTCAGAGATAAACAGAGATCACCAAGCCCACGATGCCTGACACAAACAGAGCTCAGACCCAGGCTTCCTTGGGCAGCCCAGACCCATCCTTTTCACTTGCAAATGTAAAGCAAACTTGGCAAGACCCAAAGGGGAAAAAAAGGAAATGATCTTCATAAAGAAATGGGAAGGGAAAATCTCCCTCCCTCTCGCAAGGCACGCTTTTCTGAGCAGCTATTTGAATCATCCCTGCTCACAGACTGTCCCACTCCTTCAGCAGTGGAAAAGCAATACAAGGGTCCTTTTCCACTCCTTCAGCAGTGGAAAAGCAATACAATGGTCCTGACATTCGATCCCCCAAACATTCTGTCATTTCACGGAGGAGGCTCCTCCGGGGCTCTTAGACAGAAGTTTGCCCACACGCCTTTAAAGTACATACCTGATTCTGCCTTTGTCTGCTGTGCTCCCTCTGCAGCTGCATTCCCAGGAAAATGTTTCTGTGCCCCCTTTCCCTGTGGTTCCCACAGCCTGCTCAGAGCTGGATTCACTGCTGGCGCTCGGCAGTCATGCTTCTTCCTCAGCTGATGCTTCCCTTCATTTATTCTGAAGTTTCCAGTGTAAAACAAACAGGAACACCACCTTTCTGAAATTACTGCTATCCCACTGTCCTCCAATGCAGCATTAACAAGAGGCAATATTCTCCAAAGCTATGAAGCATATACTGCCCTAAATTACATTGCAGTTGCTGCCCTGAGCTTACACATTTTTGAATAGGAAGGCTCCCAGGGATCTCTCTCTCTGTTCTGACTGCATTTACTGCTTTAAAATATTTTTAACCCAGACACTGAAGTGCCAGCCTAGCAGCCCTTCATGCTAATCCTAGCCTGGGTGGCTGTTCTTAAGGGAAAGCATTCAAAAATTGTAGCAGTGCATCAACTTTGACCCTTTTCATTTAAAACATGAGACTTCTTTTTTTTTCAGGGAAAAAAAATTAGATTCCAGAGGGAATCACTGAACTCTGACCTGCTTAAAATTAGTTTTGTTTTAGTGCCTGTGTGGTGACTCAACAGGCCAATTTTCCAGACACTTAAGACTTCTCTGCTCCTGAAGATTCCAGTTCAAGTCCTGGACTCACTGCCTGGGGTCGGATCAGAACACTTTGTTCCAGGGCTCCAAGCAGTGAATTCCCAGATCCCCATACCCTTCCCAGATGCTGGCATGCTTGGTAATAAGTAGGGCTGCAACCAAGCTAATTATATTTTTTAGAAAAATCTGTGAAGAGTTTTGCTTGCAATACATATGTTAGACCAAAAGAATTTCTCTGCAAAATTCGGCAGTCAAGAAATGTTTACATGGCTCTGATAAACATTTCATGATAAGCTGGATTCTTTTGGGGGGGAGGGGGAAGATGTGTACTTTGGTCTTAACAGTGCAGCAAATAATTCTCAAATGGGTCTGGCTGAGTGTATCCATCTCACTGGGAATAACTGATTTAATTTTTTTTTTTAATCTGTCACAGGCATTACAAACACCAAATGAGTCACCATAGACTCCTATGCTGCAAAAAATAGCATCACGACACTTCATTTGCTCTTCAACAGGACTTCAAGTGTAGTGCCTGGTATCAAAAAGCCTTGTCAGTTAACAAATTAAAAAATCCCAGGAAATGACACCCCAGAACAATCCCTGAAAAAATTACTTCCTGCAGAAGTTTAACACCAGCCAGCACAGCAGAGCTCATATAGGAGCAATAATTTTCCTCAATCTCAACAGAATTTTTCAGTTTAATCTCACCATTAATGCTCTAGCATTATTATCTTACTATCTTTCACCAAAGGATCCCAAATGCCAAAACAAAAACCAAATACCAAAAAAAATACCAAATACCAAACAGCCTCAGAAGTCTCCTATAAAGCAAGGGAGCACTATTATCCCCATTTATAAGTCCAGAGGAATTAAAGCAAAAAAGATGCTGAGAAACTTTGGCCATGAGGCAAGAAGAGGCAGCCCCAGAGCCAGAACCTGGGTGCTGGTCCACATTAAATGGCATCTGTTCCATTTCCATCCCTGTTTCACAGCCATCATGGGAAGCAAAGCGATGCCAACGCCTGTAATCACTTATTTGACAGCTGCTAACCCAAAGAACACGAAGGCAATTTATACACCGTGCCCTAATCTTCCTGAATTTGATCATGGATGAGCACAGCTCCAGTGCAATTCTGTGTTTTTCCAAGTAAGAATGTAGCTTTCTTCCTTTTTCGGGAAGCAAGCGAGGCGCTAAAAGACAGAGTTTTAACACACAGTCATCAATATGCTCCTCTTACAAATACAAATGTAAAACAGTAATAACACAAACAGTGATGCACACTGTGCTGCATCAACAGCACCACTGTCTCCTGCCCAGAAACTCTCCTCAGCCTAGCAAGGCACTCCCAGGGCACACAGGACTGGCCTTTCACCCCAGGTGACACCATCAGGCCAGCCAAAGGGAAGGGAAATTCTGTGACAACAGACAGGGACTCTGGGTTGGGAGCATCCTCCACATATCTAACCTCAAGATCTGCCTGGTGATCACAGCTGGGGATAACAGGACCTTAAAAATATACCCAGTGAAGGTAAAAGTTCTGAAGCCAAGCTGCTGAGCCATGGCCAACAGCAGTGGCAAATGTAAAGAAGTAACTCATGCATGGTGGTCAGATGGCTAGGTCGTGGTTTCTCTGCCTGAGAGGACCTCCCAAAGAACCTCCCAAAGGTCCTCCCAGAGAGGATTTCCCACCCCAGCATCCTCACCAAGGAACCCAGGAATGCAAATCCCCACCAAGGAACCCAGGCTCACAAATCCCCACTGAGGAACCCAGGCTCACAAATCCCCACCATGCCTCCTCCTTGGAGAGCTGTCACCCAATGCAATCAATGTGAGCTAACTAGGTTATTCATCACCTGCAAAAAATCCCTGCTGCTCAGAGCTTTTTGGATACAATGGTGAAGTGAAGAAGGCTTTCTTCACCGCCCACGCAGCCTGGGCTCAACTCTGCAAAACAAATTTGAGCCGCAGTCAGACTCAATGTCAGACTTTTGCCAGCTGAGCTCCCTCTCACTTCCTCAGTTTCAGGTCATCTGAATACCTTGACAACCTGTGAGGATAAATCAAGCACAGAAGGTGTTTAGGAACTAAACACACATGTCAGGTGTTTCTACAAAACCTACACAAAGTTATATCGAAGCAGCCCAAATTCCAAATCCTTAACAAATATATCACACATTTTGGAAATGGTGGGCAGGGACTTGAAACACAGCCTCACTGGTTATAAAAAATGAAAGGAGACAGAGTAAAGCTGGGAGGAAAGCAGGAGAGAACGCACATTTTTTGCTCTGGAGGATGGATCAGTTGAGTGAAGCTTATTTTCATTGGGGTAGACTCTTTGAACAACGCTAATCTAAAAGCATATTAAAAAGCACATTAATACATGGGATCTGTTGATCCCCATGCCAGAAAGGGACTTCTGGGGCAACCTGGTCAGGCCTTCTGCCTGATGGAAGGACCTCACCCAACAACTCCTTCTAACATCTGGTACAGCAAAAACCAAGACAGCAAAAACCAAGGCCCAGGCACAGACCCTGCTGGTGCTCATCTTGCATGGAGAGCATTAGAAACTGAATATTCCCATTTTCCCTCAGCCACATTAGCTTGGCATTAGCGTCCCCACAGGCCAGTGAAGAGAGCCATGGCCATAAACCATTCCCACAGCCTGGGTGAGTCACCACATCCATCCCACTGTATGGTACAGAAAACTGATCATGTCACTGATGGTTTGTAAAAAATTATTTACTCAAAGATCAAAGGTCAGTAAAATGAAAGCTCCCATTCAGCAGAGGGCTGAAGCTTTTGCCCAATTTTAAGCCCCAAAGGAAACCTGCTGGGCACTTTAGTGGGGCTGAAGTGCTCAGAGCCAGGCTCGGAGCCACGTCAGGGCACAGTCCCCGCCCAGCCACTCCAAATGCATCCAAGGCTCGCGCTTTGCTTCTGGAAACTTTGTTCTCACTTTACATATAGTCAAAACCTGACAAGAGCTCACTGTCGGATTATGCAGGAAATCTGCAAGTTTCACCAAGGTGTGATCTTATGCTTTTTCACACATTATTGTATCATGCTGCGCCAGAACACTAACGTATGCACAGTTCTAAAATAACTTGCATTATTACAGCCCAGCACGGCAAATGGCACCCAGAAGAGACTTGCTCCTCAGTGCCTTGCAAACTGATAAGGGGTCACCATTCCTTTCTTATGGGGAGGATTTAAAAAAAGAAAAAGAAAAAAAAAAAGATAAACAATCCAAACCAAACTCAGCATTTCAAAACCTTTTCGCCCATTTTTCTCTCTTTCAAATGAAACTGTCAATTTTCAGATTTGTCTTTGGTCATGTCAGGGTGGGAAAATGGGATTTAATAACATTTAACTGACTTACTATCAAGAAGGAAACATCTTTTTCTTCTTTCAAATTTGAAACCGACACTTTCTCTTTTTTTTTTTTCTGTTGGCCTACTTTCTTTTAAGTTGCTTTTCAATTATTTATGAAAATGCAATAATGCATTACTTTGCTGTGCAAATGTTTAGAAGAAGGAGATAGCGTCTTTCAAGTGAAAAAACCCCATCCATGGCCGTGCAGAGGTTTGTTTAGAAGCGCATTGCAGGTGACACTTTATTAAAAACAATATGCTTTCATTTGCCTCCCGACACACATCCCCACTTTCTTTACACTGTGTGTTTGAGTCAATACAAAGAGGTCCACAGCTCCTCCACAGAAACACCCCGCTCATTGCTCTCCTGAGCTGGAACTGTAACAAACAAAAGCTCGACACGGGAAACTGTACAAGGGGCTGAGCCAAAGCCTACCAGGGCACTGAAAAGACTCAGTGCTTTCTGAACAACCTAAGAAGGCAAAACCTTGTCCTGCTAAATAAAGGAGACTAATAGCAAAATACTCAGTGGTTCAGTCAGATTTTTTAAAAGTTTTTTGCTGCTTTTCTACTTGAAACAGCTGGATTTGGAAACAGCTGGATTTGGAAACAGAACATCACTGAATACCAACTGCTGAACTTCTTTCTGCACTTCTCAAAATCCCATGTGGATGCACACTCAAGTGGCTAACCACAGGCTCACCACCTCAAGCTTTTAGCATCAATAGACTAAAACAAACAGCAAATTCTGCCTCTACAGCAGCAGGTACAAAACCAGGCCCAAAATGCTCAGATGTTCTCAACATGAGTGTAACGCAAACTGAAATATAATCAAGGAAATACAACCTACCAAAACAATCCTAACAAACCCTAAAACAACCCTAAATAACTCTAAACAAATACAACCTACCAAAACAAGCCTAGCAAACCCTAAAACAACCCTAAATAAAAACAACTCCAACAAAAACCAAAACAACTCTAACAAACCCTAACACAACCCTAAATAAACAAATACAACCTACCAAAACAACCCTAGCAAACCCTAAAACAACCCTAAATAACCCTAAATAAATACAACCTACCAAAACAACCCTAACAAACCCTACAACAACCCTAAATAAAAACAACTCCAACAAAAACCAAAACAACCCTAGCAAACCCTAAAAGAACCCTAAAAAAACCTCAATCCTGAAGGTTTTCAAGCCTCAGCTGTACAAAACCATGACTGTCCCCATCTGGCACTGGCCTTGCCCATGCAGGTGGCCACCTGTGGTGGCCAACATCCCCAGGGATACAAAAGAAAACAAAACTGTAGAAGGACCCAGAAACCCCAAACGTTGCTAGTATTATTAAAAATTTACAATGTCCTCAGTATTACTCCTTAAAACTGGGATCCATGTAAATCCTGTGGTCACTGGAGGTGCTGGAGGACACCTCTCACACCCACTTGTCACAGTCCCTGCAGCTTTTCTGAACAATGGTTAACGACACGGGTAACTTAGAAAATGAACTTTTTTCTTTTCCCCTTTGTTAGAATGACTTAGGGCACCTAAGTCACCCTGAAGGTCAGTGACTGTCTGCACGGTCTTAAAAATGCACAGCGACATTGAAATCTCATTTATCTAACACCATGCTTGTATAAACTCATATTTTGCTTAATTTACAAGAATTTTTAAAGCTAAGGCTATACTTAAATATTGTTCTTCAACAGGGCCATAAAGCACACCTCTACAACTCACACTCAGGTGTTGAGATAAATACAATTGCAGAAAACTGTACCGTTATACAAGTACATATTTCCCTTTTTCTTACATGTAAAACCACAGAATTTAAAACTAAGCAAAGCAAGAAGAAAAATCTCACATTCTTAAAACCTTTTACTATTGTGCAACAGCATTTTTCTTCCATCTTGCCTCTTACAGCTTTATGCTGTGTTTACAAGGCAGAGGAGCTTGGGTATGCAACTGCTGCTGCTATTCACACCACAGGACCCACGCCTTTACCTCCAATCTACTTTAAGGATTAGAATCTGTTGGTTTCCCCATTTTCTACCCCATTTCAGCTTGTTACCTCTCACTAGGAGCCCCTTTCTGTGCCAGCACAGCGCATGAGTTATTAAAAGAACAGTGGGACATCTGTAGAAGGTGCTAGAAGGTGCTTCCCTCCCCTCCAGGGCTCCTCGTGGAAACACAGGCACAGGTCTCATTCAGAGAGATTCTCATTCTGCCTTACACAGGGTGAGACACTGCTCTAATGGCATCCTGGGACTGGAGTGGGAGGAGAGCAGCACGTGGAGGGCCCGAGCACAGGTTTGAAATGTGTTGGAGGATCCCCTGCACACATTTTCCTGAGATGAGCCCCATCCCCGGCCCTGCTTCCAGGGGCTGCCCACAGAGCACATCCCAGGGGATGACTGCACACCTTCACTGGGCTGCTCTCCTCCATCCTTCAGCTTCCAGGACTGTCCGCTGCCTTTCAGAAGCACTAAACTCACACTCACACACTGGTACATATTCATCAGCATTTACTCATTTGTAGGCTCTCATGAGAATTAATATTATTGCAGAACCTCCATCATCCTGTGCAAACTGCTACTTACCTACAGCCACCCTGTTTGTGGGAATGCCTCATTACATATAATTTCAGGTTTCAACTGGAAACTGTTTTGCAGAAGTGACAAGCACTTTGTTTCTATCCCAGCCCTGTCTGTTCTGTCTGCAGGAGGCTCAAAAGGGATCTCAGCAACAAGTTCCACCAAGAACTCAATGCTCACCCTACCTGTGCACACACTGCCTGAGTAATGTGTGTGTGACTCCCAAACCTGAATTAATTAATTATCCTGTATGTGTAAATCTCAACCACAGGGTCCTGAAGTCACCACAGAATCACACAAATCACGTGTTTGCTCCCAATCCTCCTGTCCTGCTCCTGGAGGCTGCCTGCACACAACTACAGACATAAACCAATCTGCAGCACAGGAAAGAGCACCTTATCTCCTACTGAACTCGCTCTTCTTCCAGATTTGAATTTGTAAAGCAGAACATTGCATTAACATGTTCCCTTTTCCGTGACTTAATAGACTTTTTATATATTTTGCATAGCTTCCTGGCAGGTGTGTTCCATTTGTTATTAAACACAAGTGCAATGGACACATGCACTGCATTTCTTGATATTATTTATGCACTTGCCTATAGACCAACATGAGTAGCATGATCTTTGATGCCACAGCATAAGGAGCAAGATGATCCCAGTGAAAAGCCAGTTGTGTGCTTCTGGATGCCACGTAGGGACAGCACAGAGAGCCACAAGAGCTGCCTTTCCCTGGGTACCCCAATGTCCCCGGGGCTCCTTCCCAGAGTCACTGGAGCAGACTCCACCAGTGTGGGATTTGGTGCAATAATCACTGTCACAGAATAGGTACTTTCTCTGTTTCAGTAAAAAATTTTTTAATACAGAAGTGAGCATCTGGCTTTAATTCAATCTGCTCTGAAATCACTCGAAAACCATTCATTTTCTATCATTTTCTAATTCTCTTCTCTAATGGCTTCTGAATCTTTTTCAGTATAAACCGGGTCTATTAGGACTAATCTCCTGCTAGAAGGTCGGTTGGGACATTAAAATGGTGTTCCCAGCTAAGAAAAGCAACTCCTCTATTCCCTGACTAAAGGCACTGACTTAGCCATGTAATAGGTATTTTGCTTTCATAAAAAAAAAAAAAAAATTGATTGCAAAATTAACTTCTAGATCCTTATTAAGTAAATATTTAATTGGTTAGCTGAGGATCACAAGTGTGTCCCCCAGCCTTTTTCATTACACTGAAACCTTCTCATACACAAGGATTTTACAGCAGTGTAAAAGGTAGACTCCACGGTCCTAGTTTAGAAATTGAACCAGTTTAATTAAATGTATCTTTAGACCGACTGCTACAAACCACAATATGGCACTCAGTTTAATTTAAAGCTGTTTTGTTCACTTACTCCCTGTAGAAATTGAAGATACTGCAAACCATATTTAAATCTGTTTCAAAGCTTCTGAGCACAGCAAGCTCAACTGAATTTTGTCCCCTCTTCACCAAAACGTGGGCAAAGCAATTTAAAGGAGGAGGAGCTCAGCTATGAGCTGGCAATTTCACCCTATGCCATCAGCTCTTTGCTGTCCTGGCCATCCTTCTAACCTGCTTAACCCAAAAACCAGTGCTGAGAATCTGGGTTTCAATTAAATTAAATTAAATTAAATGCAACAACTAAGATCACTGCCACTAAGCACTAAGAGCAGTACAAAGACCTTAAACACAATTTTAGTAATACTCCAGTTGTACCTTTCACATCCCACTAGGCTTGGACTGGTAAAGCCAAGTTCTGAGTACATGGGGCAAATCTAAGCCTGCCGAGTGAGACACGAGCATTCCTAAAACCTTTCAGACTCATTTCAGGTAAAACCTGGATTACCTTTCTAGGCACCAGGAGACAACAATGGAAGTCACTCCTCTACAAGATGAGGTCTCATTTGGCTCCCCTTCAGTAAAACTCTGCTCCTTGCAGAAGCTACAAAATGTCATCAAATCGTAGTGGCCACTGAGCCTGCTCAGTTTCTCTCAGACCAACCAAAACAGATTGGTCTAAGTGTTCAGTGTCCTTTCTCAGACCAGTGCAGCATTAATATAGTACTGACTTTCCCATGTATTTTAACTGAAATCATTCAAAGGATCAAATACTAGTACAAAAATTTATAATTTAAATAGTGTGAGGATTTTTCCTTGAGATTTTGCAGGAGCGAAGAATATTATCCTTGTAAAATAACTCTGACCTGCACTTCTCAGGCAATTAATTTCCTTGCAATATAGACAAATACTTTATTCTTCAAACAATAATGACAGAATACACTTTAGCTTTGTCACCAGGATTTCTTTTTATTTAAAAGAACAACAGGAAATGGGAATGGGGGGAGGGGAAGAGTTCTATTAAAGGACAATTCACTGAAAGGTCTTTTAGCTGGCAATTGTCAGCACAGCTCAGGGCCAATGGATCAAATTTAACTCTCAAAAGTGCTGATGGTTGTATGAGTCTTCACAGTAGGGGCTGGCGCTCTGGGCCACTCAAGTTCAATTTTTGGTGTTACCACGGGATGGAGGAACTGGGATCTTGGTGAGCAAAGATTTGCTCCGTATTTGATGCACTGGGTAAAGTGGTATTCTTAAAATCACCAGCCTCCCAAGCAGCTAGTAAGCCAGCAGGAGGTTAGTAGGAAGAGAAAGTAATTGTCCTTTGTGCCTCTGAAAATAGCCAATATTAAAGGATCCTCTTATGTATTACCTGCGTTTCAATCTACGCTTGCAGCTCAAAGGAAAAGAAAGAGGCTGGAGGAGACAGAAAATAAAGCTGTCAGAAATATTGCAGGAGACCCTCCTCAGGCTGCCATGAAGTGTATGCTCTCCTCACCCAGAAACCTGTGCAGCCAGAGAGGATGAGTGCTCTGTAAGCAATGAAGAACTCCTTCAGACAATGCACTTTACATACACAGAGTGTGCTGTGCATGTCCCTGTGCATTCAGCACCAGCCTGAAGAGCCCAGAGACCTGGGCAAGGCACTGCAAGAGTGATCCTCAGACACTTATCCAGGATGGCCATAGTGCAGCCAGCACTGTGGGGACTCCACTGTACATAAATCACTGGAAATCCACTTTACATGCAGCCTTTGCTCTCCACACAGGGCCCAAAGCAGGTGGAGTGCAGCACAACCAGCAGCACAATGCTCAGATCTTGACCTGAATGTTGTTATTTGTTAGCAAATTTCCCAAAATGAAGCAGATCTGGCTGCTGATTTCCCCAATCATACTGTTTGGTCACAAACCTGAAAGGAAATTTACTTTGGGTCTGGGCACATCATGAAATAGAAAGAAAACTCTCCAAAGCCCCCAGCACTTCAGTGCTGCTGGAAAGGAGCTCACTCTTGTTTCAAGCCTCGATTCAAACCAAATTTGGGTCTGAACTTGACTATATAATGTATCCTAAGTGATTAACTGGACTGTATCTAATGTCTTAAAGATAAGGAGAACTTAAGCAAAACAGATTGCAAAAAAACCCTGAAGTTACAGCACAGCAGACTTAAAGGCTTTTATGAGGGCCATTCCAGTGGGGTCCAGTGCCCACTTCCTCACCAGCAACATTCCCACTGCCTTCTGTATGAGAACAGCTCTGCCTGCTCAGGGAACATGTGAGGATCTTCATGTTGAAAACAGGAAAAAGAAAACTTCTGTGCTAATAGGAAAAAAATTCTTGCAATAATACTAATCTATTTATAATGGTCAAAAACATGACAGCTTACAACAGCGTCAGAGCAGTGCTTTGGCAATATTTTAGCATACTGCTGTATTTTTAGAAGGACTGTTCATTTACTTTCTCCAAAATGCTGCAGAGTCCTTATTTTTCAACAAACGATCTGTGTTTTTTTGGTGTATCATTTGCCAACATCAGAGTGTTTTATCTCAGGGTAAGGAGGAAAAAGCAGAGCTCCTGCACACAGGCTGCTGTGCAGCAGCACCGCCGGGGATGCCAAATCCCAGCTCCTCCCTGCTCTGTGCAGGGAGAGCTCTGCCACTCACAAACCTCCCTGGAAGGCTCAGCAACAGAAAACTGCTGGGTTTCCTCACCCTGAGCCTTGAGGAACTGTCCCACTGCAAACACCAGGGCTGGCAGTTTAATGGTGTTGCTCAACCTAAGTGGTTCTAGCGAGCAGCGTGCATGATAAGAGTGCAGGGAGATGTGTTTAAGCACTTTTATGTTCTCTCAGCACAGGGAGCTTTACAGATGAATTTCGAAATTCATCTGCAAGTTACCTTCACTGAAAAACTGTCAAGTCTCACCTGGGCCTACAGGATTGTGACAACAGGATGGTCACAGTCCCTAAGAGCCTCTACAGCTATAGCTCCAAGACCTACAGACAAAACCCACAGGCTCCCACTTTCTTTCTAAAAAGCACATATGAGCTTCCATTGCTTACAAAAACTTACACTAGGCTAAATTAAATACATGTGCACCCACATGTTAACTGAATTAACTTGAAGCCATCAATACATCTCAAATGTCCATCTGTTTACACAAGCCACTTGCAGCTTTCAAGTCTTGTGCTCCTCATAGTGTAACTCTCAACCAAAACAGTCTAAGTGCAAGCAGAAAGCTCTGCTGTGAGATTTCCATGCATAATGACCATGTGTTTATTGGGTTTTCATGTTCAAATCATGTCAGAATAGACATGTTATCCATTTGCAAGATGCAACACATCGTGCCAGCCTCTCCCTCTTCAGCTGCAGAAGCCTTGTAAAACAAAGCTGGCTCTAACCTGGACAGATATTATAGCTAAATTTAAAATATCTCCCTCTGCAATTCCAATTTGATAGCTGTAAATGGTACAGCTTGCAGGACAAAGAATTAATTTCTGAGGCAATAATGTATCTTCCAGGTCTGGGAAGGATTAAGAGCAGCAGATACAAGTAGCTGTTTCCAGGTAAGTTTCAGGTGATAAAATACTTTGATGAAAATCTTTGTACTGGCTCTTTGTAAGAAAAACTTTGTACTAGCTCCTCATAAGAAGTCACCTTTTAATCTGAGTGGCTCACTTCAGCAAGGCTGTGCACAGCTAGCTGGATTTAAACTGGAAGGATGAAAGCCAGGACACACTATCCTACAGTTCTACAGCTGGAATCAAACTTCCTTTCCTAATCTGAACGAAACGTAATATTTCACTCTTTGACAGAGATGGAGTGAAATGCAGCTCTGCTAAAAATAAAAAAACGAACCAAAAAACATTTCCTCTCTAATTTTAGGATATTGCTGGCTTTCCTTTTAGAAGAGGTCAATGTTTCAGCAATGCTAGCAAAAGCTACCTGTGCCAGCATGTGATAGCAGCCTCTCAGAGAAAACGGTTCTCATCAGACACCATCCTCCTGGACGTCCCTACTGTATTGCTGTTGTTGATGATGATGATTGTGATGTTGAACGCCTACAAATCTCCCACGTGCCTATTTCGTTGGCCTGTTTTGTTAAAAAAAAAAAAAGCAAAGAAAAAAAAAAAAAAAGCTCGAGGCCATTATTCATGAGCAATAAGAAAACAAATCACTCTTAGACCTACTCCTCTTGCAGATTCCCACACTTATTACCCAAAATCCCACAGCTCGCTATTGGTTGTACCCTTGACCAAAGTACAGGGCTGAGGCAGCATGCCATCCCCTGGGAAAAGCCGATCACGTTCCTCCCGGCGAGCGGCTCCGGTTATTCTAGGATCGCAGTCGGGCTGGAATAAAGTCCCCGAACTTTTCAGAGAAGGCAGCGCTCGCTCCCAGCGCCAGCGCCTGGGGACCCGCGGGGCCGAGCGGGGCCGAGCGGGGCCGAGCGGGGCCGCGCTCCGCACCCCGGCAGGGAAGTCGCTTTTCCCCCCTGACCCGCTTTCTTTTCGAGGGGAAAAGAGCCGAAACGAGCGAACCGAGAGCCTTCGGCGCCCTTCCAAAGAGCCACCCTCCTGCTCGGGCAGAAGCGAGGAAGGCGCCCCGCAGAAACACGGAACGATGCTCACGCCGGTGCCCCCACCCCGGAGCCGGTGCGGTGCCCGCCGTACCCCCCGCTCGTCCCCGGCAGCGGCGGCCGCCGCCGCTCGGCACTCACGCACGGAGAGGCAATTACAATAATTTAAAGCTTCCTGTCCGCCGGCTCCGCCGGGATCCCGAGGGCTGAGCCATGCCCGGGCAGGCAGGAGCAGCCGCTGCCCCGCCACACACGCGCGGGCACCGCGGCCGGACCGCCCCCGCCCGCCCCCAGCCCCGCAGCGGCGGAGCAGGAACGGGAGCGGCAGGAGGAGGAGGAGGAGGAGGAGGAAAGGGGGGGCGTGACAAGTTGTGCCAAACTTCGGGAGGTGTGCGAGCGGCCGGGAGGAAGCCGGCCGAGCTGGGCTGACAGCCGGCCCCGCCGCCTCCCCCGGCGCCCACCCCGCCCGCCCCCGGAGCCCCCCGGGAGCGGCCGCGGCGAGGAACAAAGTTAAAACGGCGGCAGTCGCGCACCTACCCGCTGTCTGTCATGTCTCCTCCGGGCGCGGGGTGCTAAGTGAGACACTGGCGGGGTGGGGAGAGCCAGAGGTGCGGGGAGGGACCGGGAGATGGGTGTTTGGTGAGCTCTTCCTTTCTCTCCCCCCTTCTTCCCACCCCTTTCCCCTTCTCGCTCTCTGTCTCTCAAGGACGAGGTGAAATCCCTTGGCTGGTCATGAGGCGGCTTCAGAGACAAACAACACAATGCGAGTGCAAATAACAAAAGGGAAGAAAAAAAAAAAAAAAAGAAAAGGAGAGGGAGAGGGAGACCGGGAACAATGGGGGAGGAGAGGCTCGCCGCGCCGCGCCTGGCCGCCGCCGGCACCCCGGCAGGCAGCAGGAGGAGGAGGAGGAGGCGGAGGAGGAAGGCGATACGGTGACAGCGGGGAGGGGGCTGCGCGGGGAGTCCCCCCGGCACGGCGGGGCTGCCTCACACCATCCCCGACCTCCTCCCGCCGCCCGCCCCGCCGCGCACCGGGGCGGCCCTGCCTGGCGGCCACCGGTAAGTGCCGCGCCCGCCGCCCCCGCGCTCGGCCATCGCCGCCAGCACCATCCTCATCCTCGCCGGCCGCGGAGGGAGCGGGGGCGGGGCTGGCCGCCGGTACAGCCCGCGGTTCAAAGCGGCGGCGGCACCGAGCCCTCCCCGCCTGCCCCCCCTGCTCCGCCCGGCAACTTCTCCACCGAGCGGGGCTGCCGCGGGTCCCGGGCACAGCGCTCCCGAGTCCCTGCCCGAGCAGCGCTGCCCCCTCCCGCCCTTTCGCTGAGAGTAAACACGCCGCGAGTTGCGTGTCCGTGGGCGTGTGCGTGTCCGCCGGCACCTCCCGCACCGGCAGCCCGTGTCACCGCGCCGCGCTGCCGCACGGGCACGTGGATGCCCGCTGCATCCCCTCGCCTCAGCTCCCGCTTCACTCCCGGCACCCCCAGCCGGGCGCAGGAGCCCAGACAGAGGCAGAAGTTTGGGGTCCCTTCCCCTCCGCGCTCTCCCGCGGGGCCGAAGATGAGGCGGCGCGGCGTTCCAAGCCCACCGGTGTCCCCGCAGCCCCAGCGTTACCTCGGCGGCACCGCGGCTCCCCGCGCTGCTGCAGCCCCAGGGTCGGGCAGCCCCCGCCGTGTCCCGGTGCCCCGGGCAGGCGGGCGGGCAGCGAGCGCTCGTCCCCGCTCGGCTCTGCCCCGGCCCCGCGGGTCCCTCCTCGTCCCGCCGCCGCTCGGGGCAGCGCCGCCGAGTCCCGGGCTGGCGGGGAGCCGGCCGGCCCTGCCGGGGCTCCGTGCGTGGTGCGGGGGAGCTGCGCCTTCCTCCGCTGCTCTGCCCGTGCCCAGCGCGGCGCTCGGAGCTCGTCCCGCTGCCCCGGGCGCGGGGGGACGGCGGGGCTGGAGGGTGGCGGGCCCGCCGCTGATAAAGTGACGCTCTCCGAGAACCGGGCTCGCCTCCCGCTCGCTCTCTCGCTTGTTTACTTACGGGGTCTTTTATTTTTAACGGAGCAGTTTGTACACGTGCTTTGCCGAAGCCGGCTGGACGGGGTTCGAGCCTGAGAATGGGAAACGCAGAAATCTGCGCCCTGAGCCAAATTGCTCAAAGAAGAGCAAGTTCGGTTATTATTCATCTCCACGAGGGAAGTCTTATCTTCTACAAATATTTGATACTGGGACAAGTCCAATAATTAACAAGAACAATCAAACAATTTCACTGCCTTCTTGGGGATTTAAAAAGTCATCATCTGGAATTCATGAACATTACAACCTTTTTTTTTTTTTTCCCCTTGCTTGGATATGTTACTGTATATGATCTTTTCTCTGTGTGTGTGTCCCTAAGTGATTTTACCCTTTCATGCAAAAAGATGCAAACCATTAACAGCACAGATAATATTCACAACTGCTGATTCAGTGAGACTTCAGACCTCTCCGTAGGAGTGGTGAGAGAGGGTGGTAACTCTGACGGGAAAAGGAGAAAAAAAGAAAAGAGCTGGAGGAATGTTTCTTTCTTGGCTTCCTCCCTACCTCTGTAGCAGGAACTCCCACGGGAGTCCTGTGGGTGGGATGGGAGCAGGGCAGATGGGAGCTTGGCCAGCTCTGTATGGGTGCAAGCATCAGCTCTCCAGCCAGCCCCATAACTCCTCATAGCAGAGGAAAAGCCAGGCTGGCAGAGGAATGGGGCTTCTGAGCTCTGCAGCAGCATTTCTGCAGAGCTGGGGTGCCAGGGAGGCAGCATGGCTCTCAGAGCCTGCAGTGAGCCAAGCAGCACAGACAGGGAGTGGACAGACAGAGGGCCACGGCCTGATTGTATCCAAAAAAACCCCAAACACTAAGCCAGCCTCAAACTTGCCTCTTCTGAATCAAATTCAGGCTTTTGAGAAAGGTGCCACATGGGGGATGATGATGTTTGTCCCTGCACCATCCCTGTCACCAGCTGTGCCCAAGTTCTGCCTCTGGCTGTCAGAGCTACACCTCCTCAGCCCCCTCCTGCTGATGGCTGCTGACCCCCAGTGCTGCAGAGGCACTGGAACAGCTCAGGCACGAGGCTTTGCTCTGTCTCAGGTCATCTCAGACCTGGGGACTGCAGCCAGACTTCCAGGGGTCAGCCTGACAGGCTTTGTGTGTCCTCCCCACATCCTCCAGAACTCTCCTCTATTCATTCCCTGCCCACACCTTTTTTTCTTTGCATGAGCACTGCCCCCCCCTTTACTACTTGCTTTGTGCCAACTCCTCCTTACAATCATGATAAAGTTCCTTGCAGTTCAGCACAAGAAAGGAATAAGGGTGGCTGGGTCCAAAACTAATCTGGTGCAAAGAGAAAAAGCCAAATGCGGGTGCATTTTATTTAAGATCAAAAGCACAATGGTGTGAGATTGTATTATGCTCTCCACAGGAGCTGTATTTTTCTAGTTCTACAATAGGATTAAGGTGTTCAGTGGAAAAGAGAATTACAAAAAAAAAAAAAGAAAGAAAGGAAGGAAAAAAGCCCCATTGGACTGCAAGCAGCTGCATTTGAGTTTGTCTAGAATAATGAGGATATTTCATTCCTCAAAGGCTCTAGCATCCTATTTCCAAATACTTTTTTAAACAATTGCGAACGCCACTAATAATTTAATTTTTACTATTTATTGCAAATAATTCTGGGTGGTTTATCTATTTATTTATTTAGAGGAAGGATGTTGCCATTTCTGCATTGACTCATTTCAACATTTTCAGTCAACCAAATGCTTTTTAGTAGAACCTAAAGACATCTCCTTATTTAGCCCTGCATATCTGAGTGCACAGGATGTTGAATGTTAGCACACACGGGCTGGACACAGCTGGGAGCACAGCTTCAAGCCACTTTTCCACCCTGAATAACTGAAGAAAAGCACAAAAGAAAATTTTCAGTGCAACTTACCCAGTGAAAGGTAGGCTACTGGGTAAAAATTGCTAGCTATTTTAAATTTGCAATTTGCAAAGCTCTGGCTAGCTCTGTTTCCCAGCACCAGGGAAGCATGGCCTGAGCCTGGTGCTGTTCTAGTGCTCATGGAACATGGCTGTGTTAAATGAAAGGTATCACACATCTTGACTCTGAGCAGTGTGCACCTAAAAATCAGTTTGTGAAAGTGTTTTATGCACAGCTCTACGTTGGTTCCCCCCATCCACCCCTGAACCTGCAAGTTAAAGTTTTATGTATGATTCTAAGGAAAAAAAAAATCTCTGCTCACACAGAGCTAATCTGTCTTTAGTTTTCCCTGGCTTTTTCCATTCACTGCCACTACTCACAAGCTACTTCTTGCCTCATCCTCCCAGAAAATTCATAGCTCCAGTTTTCTACTCCATTGAGTCTTGGCACACTCATTTTCACAAGAGCTGCAGTAAAATGCCACCTTTCTCACATGGAAATGCTTTGTTGCTACCTCTCAGAGATATAAATGACAGCATTGAACAGCAAAGCCTGAGTCCTATAAAACAACATTATCTTTGTGCCAGAGTAATCCAATTATTGAGGTTCTGAGATAACCTTAAAGCCATATCAAAATGAAGAAACCCCTTAGGAACTTACAAACATCTGTTTTCCTATCAGAGAGCATCAGCACAAGAACACCCTTCCGTGGTCCCAATCAGCCCAAGCACACTCTCATCTTCTACATTCAGCATGCCTTATCTGCTCCTCAGTAATAAAATCAGGGTGATGCTTGCACTGATTTCTGCCAGTAGGAAAAGCCTCTGTTGCTTAAATTAAAGCAATGTGGTTCTATGCAGCTCTTGTCTCTGTTCTCCCAGAGGCACTAGAGAATCCCATCTATAATATTTCAAAAAGACATTAAAATAACTTCCTAGGGAACATAAAACATGCTGCTGTTGTGTCCCTGAACAGGGCACTCTCTCCAGTTTCTCGTTAGCTGATTCCTGAAATTAAATGATAGAATCATGTTTCAGCAGAGCAACTGGCAGTTTGGGTCCCACATTTAGGTCCTATTAACTAAATAAGGAATATATTTATTTTTAGTAGAAGGTGCATACAAAATCTAAAAGAA
Organism: Agelaius phoeniceus; assembly: GCF_051311805.1. Classification (NCBI taxonomy): domain Eukaryota; kingdom Metazoa; phylum Chordata; class Aves; order Passeriformes; family Icteridae; genus Agelaius; species Agelaius phoeniceus. The sequence goes on from NC_135269.1 coordinate 1,219,901, forward strand.
ACAGGAAATGTTGATTAAATTAAATGTCAGTGTGGCGTTCTATAATTTAAACTACTGCAGGCACATGGAATGATAAAGAGAAAAGGAAGCCAGTTGAAAAAGTTAAGATACTTGCTTTGAGTCGTCCATGCTGAGCAAAAATTAAGTATTACAAGAATCTGTAAACAGCTTTCAGCTTCAATAATGGATTAAAGGCATGAGCCACAATCATCTATCATGCTACCAGTGGTAACCCATAGATTTCAATGAGATTACTCATATATATAAAAATAATCATAATCTATCAGGACATGCAGATGAATAAAGACAGTCACAAGGATGGATTTAAGAAGCAGGCTGGAACTTCATTAATACAATATTTTCACATGTCAAACAGTTAAGTGTGCCCAGCTCAGGGATTACAAAGCTACAATTTAGGGCAGATCTTCCTTAATCTCTCTTTTACAATGAGCTCACATCTGAAGCCCACCCCTCAACCCTTCCCCAGAAAATAGGAGGAGGACCTAAACCTCACAACACTTCTTTTAGGTTTGCTTCTTTCCTAGGCACAAATCCAGTGGCAAAGTTCCAGATTTATTTTTTAATTTCAGCCTTAGTCCACACCAAACATGAGCAAAAATAAAGCTTTCCATCATTCTAACATATATTCTCATATATTCCATTTCCAAATCCAGCTTCTTATCCCATTCGTGACTTGGTGGTGCTACAGAGGCCATCAAAGCATTTAAGCCTCTCCAGCTCTGCCCTAGTAGAAGAATGTGATACCAGAATTGACACCAGAATTCCCCACCAAGAGGCAGCATCCCAAAATCACAGATTATCCATTACAATACAGAAGAGCATTAAGTCCCAAACTTTAATTTCACTTTTATGCCTTCCAGAAGTGAGAGAATCCACCCAGGATGACAGCGGGAGGTCTCATGCATATATTCTGGCTGTCCCCTTTCTTTCTTGGCTGTTTACCCCACCACTGGGTTAATTAACAGTGCTTTCCATGGAGCCTCCACGGGAGGAAGCCCTTGCAGGATGAGAAACCATGTGGTGATGCTTGCCTAGGTGTGGGCACCAGCAGGAATGTGTCTGGCATGGCTCAGTGAGGGTCACTCAGGACTAATTAATGAGGGCAGACCATTAGGATGATGCCCCAGGTTTTAGCTTTTATATTTTTCACATTCTGTGCTGCTTTAGTGTGCAGTTCTGAGCTTCACATGAGTGGATGGTGAGCTCTCTTCACAGAGCAGGGAGACAAAACAATTCCTGCTCCAGCTGGGGACCAAGGACAAATGATCCAAATCTCAGGCCCAAGAGCACAAACAGCAGTACAAACAAACAGAATGAAGAGAGAAAACCAAGAAGGATGGGACTTCATAACCTAAAGCTGGGACTGGACAATGAACTGCAAGATGCAAATGGAGCAGAACTGATCCAAGGGAGAGACCCCGGGAGCGCTCGTGCATTTTGGGGCCATTTTGGTTCATCTTGGGTGCAGCCCTGGCTGGGCTCTTGTGCTGCCCAAGGTGGATCCATGGAGGAGATGCTTTGAATAAATCCCTGCTTTATTTTTTAACTCCATCCAGCCTCTGTTCCAGGTCAGCCTGTACATCAGGGGCAGTGCAGACGTGGAACTTCAGACCATGAAGGAATCCAGGTTGTTCACAGTGTGAACTTCAAACTCAAACCAAGGCTGCAGCAAAGTTTTCAGAGTGGTTTCCAAGAATTTTGGGCACTCTACAAGGTGACAAAATATTGTGGCACGGACCTTTCCAAAAGGAAAGGTGTCTTTAATTTTTTACATCTAGCCACGTTTTGTAAAACTGGTGATTGACTGAAAAAGGGAGGCAATCAAAATAATCTGCGACTTCTGAAAATAGAGGCCAGTTCCTGTGAGTAAGTTTTAGCAGGACTGAACAGTTAGTGTCTTATCAGTAGCACAGGAACAGGGATTTGTATATACTGTTTTATTAAGATCATTATCTCTGCAGTGCTCCTTAAATGAAAACAAAAGAAAAAAAAAATTGCCGTAAAAGGACAGAAAAAATGACTCAGTTTTCCGTCATTGCCAAAAGCCTCTAATTTTCAATATAATCAAGCTTTGTGCCACAAGATAGAGCTTTTTTGTTGTTGTTGTTTAATAGATATTTAGGTGCAGTAATTATTATTAAAATAAATGTGGGGGGGAAATGGTGTGACCTTATTTAAAATTTAGCACATTACTGTAGGATTGTTCTCCAGCATGTATGCAATAAACAGTAACCTCAAAAAAAGCAAACAAACACAACAAAATCAAACAGAATTAAGTAAAAAATGGCCAAATTTCTGACCAGAAAATATTCTTTCTTATAGGAAGTTTGTTCTCTGAATTTGTGATCATTGTTTGAAAAATCAGAGAGCATATACAATTTTTGCTACAGCATTTCTCATGCAAACCTGTTTTCTTGCACTACCATCTTTTGTGGAGTAACACAGCTCCTAATGTCCTTAAATTACTATCATAAAAACAAAAAGGAGAGGAGGTTGCACTGCAATGAGATGTCGTTTGTGTTCGTAACAGGGCAATCACTGATTTAAAATTGGCATTGGAGCTCCTTTTGTGAAATGATTGCTGGGTTAGGAAAACAGCCCTTTCAACTGGCAACATGTGAATTTCTGAGGAAGGACTCAGGTTTGGCACTTGTTCTGCTCTGTGCTCACTGCTAGACCTGCACAAATTTCTGTGTGTGCATATTCTGTTGCTCTGGATGTATCCTACAGGAATGCTCATAAGATCACTGTCTGTAAGGCTCAAATAGATCTATATTTTACTTTTAAAGAAAAAAAAAAAGAAACAAAAACCAATGGCATATAAATAAAATTTTCATAAGAACTCAAAGCCTATTTTATCTCACACACCCTCTCACGTGGCTGCAGGTCTGCAGTGAAGGATAAGCAGTGCAAAATATTCTCTATTCTGCTTTTCCAGTGTGTGGGCTTTTCCAGGCTGCTCACTACAAATGACTGCACCAGGTGAGAGGCAGGGAGAATCAGGCCCCAAAGATTTTCTGTACTGGATCAGATCACTGGTGCATTAAGTGTGTCACCTCACAGCTGGATGCTCCAAAATGAACCTGGCTGTCTGTGCAGTACTGTGGAGCTGCTCTGGCACTCAGGCTGCATCCAGGAGAGGAGAGTGGGACTTGCCTTTTATTTTCTCAGGGCATCTAGTCAGAGCTGCCCTTATTTGGGATCAAACTGTTCAGACTTCCTCGGCAGTTAAACAAGAGTATCTGACTCTGGTTGTGAAACAGGATGTAAGACAGGGCATTAGAAATTATAAATAATAGCAGGAGGGAAAACAACACAACAAACATTACTTTCTCACTGTTTTCACGTGCTTATCTGGTGTAAGAAAATAGTCTGCAACATAAAAAGCACAAAATCAGTATTCCATCATTTACATCAGGGTGTTTTACACTGCAGAGCTAATTTGTGGAACTTTGCAGCTTCATGTAATTGATTCATTTGAACCAGAAATGTGAGTTAATATTACGTGAACAATAATCATATACAGTATTAGGAATTTCCAGATATCAGCAACACAAAGTAGCACAAATATATCAGCACACAAAGCTGTGCAAACCTTTCAGAGGTTTCAAATGCTGAACCCAGTGAGAATCAAATCTCAGCATATCAAGTGATAGGCACAAATATTCCTAAACCACTCCAACATGCTGATTTCAGCATCCAAAAAATCCAAAGCAGATGAGCAAAACTTCGCACAGATGCTGGATATATTGATCCTAGTTGTCACATATTCAAAACTATCCAAAAAGCAGTTACATACCTGCTATTTGACTGAAAGCCAATAGCACTTATAGGTGCCCCTAAATTGCTTCTCTGGAGCTCAGTTTCAGCCACCAAAAAACCCCAACAAAACCCACTAAGAAAATGCATGCGCCTACACTCACAAAAAAAAAAAAAATGAAATTAAAAACAACCCAAAACCAAACAAACTACCCAGCCAAAACCCAAACACTTCTGCTGCAGGCTTACATGCTATTTTTTAAAAGAGTTTCATTTCAATAATATTTTTAAACATATGCCATGTGACTGGTGATCCAGCTTCCCCAATTCACACAGCAGAACATGAAAGCTCTCAGGAACAGGTGTCCCACCATCCATTCACTCTTAGTCATTCTGAAACATAAGACTTGGCTGCAAGTCTTCTGCCAAAAAATTAAGGTCATTCAGGAAAATATTTTTTAATCTTTCTTTTTCTTTTTTCTATTTTGATAGAACTGCCTCTCTTCAGACAAAATAAAGTAAGACATGAGTAAACCAATGATCTCTTTCCGCAAATGTTTGTGTGAAGAGCTGTTATTGATAAAGTTGAAGTTTCACTTGTAAAAAAAAGCTTTTCAGTGGGATTGGTTTGAGTGGGCTGATTTTCCTCTCTGGCCAGGTAACTGCAACACCTTTTGTGCTGCAGATGAGGAGCCCATGGGCTATGGCTGAGCAGCAGACAGCCCCAGGATGGGCTGGAATACAGGGAGAGCTCCTGGCAGGGAGACCTGAGGTTCAGCCTCCTGCTGGCACCAGGTTCAGGGCCCTGCACAAAGAGTCAGAGCAGGAAAGAGGGTCAGAAGAGAAGATGACATGCCACGAGGATAAAATCAAAACAGAAACAAGAAGTCAACTGGCACTCTGGGACCTGCAGAAAATTTTCTATTAGACAAATCAAAGAAAAAAAAACCTCACTAAGAACCTGTCAGACCAATTAGAAGTCTCTGAATTAGTGGGTGTATGTGGTGGGGGGTGTTTGCATTTTTGTCTTTCAACTGACTTCAAAACAAACCAAAAAGTTTGGAAGGAAACAAAGGTCTCTAGTATGGGCTTTTGTTCAGAAAGAAATCTGCACTAAAACCCTATTGTATTCATCATCCAAGCCAGGAGCAGGGCTGGTATTTGTAAATCCAGGGCAGGGATTAGAAGCCAGGCTTGCAGACAAAGAGCAAATCCAGGAGTTCACAGCAAGGACTCTCCAACTATAATATTCTTGAAGTCCTTCTCACCCAGACTCCAGCTGTTTATATCTAGAATTACCTTTTCTCTTGCATAAATTCAAACTGATACTTTCACAGTGAAGGCCTTGGTGCAGCTGATTAATAAATTTCCTTTTTGACTAAGGAGGTTTTCAAAAGAAGAGTGACTGTGAGATAACTTAAATCCATGGGGAAGGAGGGAGAAGGGTCAGCATCAGGCATGGGACAAGAGGAACAGGCAGCAAGGAAGACACAAAGGAGTCCTGAAAAACATCACTCATCAAGCAGTGAGTTTTAACACTGCTTACTGTATATAGGCTGCTCCCAGACTTTTGGGACTTTTCAAGGCCTTCAGAATAATGAAATATTAGTCTTTGTTTTATAGCAGGGAAGGATGTTCTTACTCAGGAGCATCTATCATCTCCTGAAGCACTCCAGAGCTGGAGAAGCTATCTTTACTTATTTCAGCTCTCTTTGTTCACAGTTACAATCTATTTAGTGGCTGAATAGTTGAGATGGAATTAAAAACCAATCACCCTCCTACTCTCATGTTACCTTCCCCTACCAGCTGTTTACCCTCCTCACCCACTGTTTTCCTAAAAAGCAGCTTGCTGACAAGTGGCAGGATCCCCATTTGTGGTGCCACAGCCAATCAGAGAGCAATGCACAGAGATGAATCTCATTTTTGAGAGATTTTTTTTTTATTTGTCATTTTTGAAATTTTGTCTTTTTTTTTTTTTTTTTTTTGATACATTTACTCCTCAGAGGTGGTAAATGCAATGTTGCTTGTTACTGTGATTCACAAGCTCATCTCCCTCTTGGTGTAATAAATTCCCTGCTGACCAGTGCTCAGCTCACAGAAAACATGGATAAATGATACCAGCTTGTGTGTGTGTGGCAACAAGTGTGCAATGGAGCTGGAGCTCACCCTGCTCCATGCAGCATGTGAGCATCCTGTGACTGAAAATATGCTCCCTTGCATAATCCTGAGATTAGCAAAGTTCTAGTAAAGGATATCAGACAGAAAAGGGAGAAGGAAAAACGCTTAAGGTAAATAAGAGGAAAACCCAGCCTAAGAAATGAACCAACAGGGTTCCTGCTCAGCTCCAGCTGCATCTCTGTGTATGAACTGGAGTGAGGCATCACAACTCCTCTGGCCTTAAAATCCCTTCTCTTAAACACAAGAACTGAAGTGGGTGGAGCTATTTGAAAGATCCTTGGCTGTTTGGATGATGAGTTGTGCCAGTGCCAATTGATGATAACCAACTTCTGACAGACAGAGGAGGGAAGGTCAGCAGATCATAAAATACGCCCTTGCTCTAAGTGTGACACTCATGGAAAATGTCACTGGCTGGTAGTGATGATCACCGTAGCAGCTGTGCCTGGTGGGATGTGGCACTGCACAAAGCAACACCTGGAAGGTGCTGACTGGCCTTGCTCAGCTGTGCTCCTGGCTGCTGGCATGTTGGATGCTGAAAGGGAAGGGATTTCCCAGACATCCCTCTGCAGGAAGGTGCCATGGGTGTTTTAAGAGTTGCAACTCCACAGCTGGTGTTAGCACTGCCTGGCAGGGTGACAGCTGCAGTTCCCATGTGCTTCTGTCTAAGAACTCACCCCACAGCCTTTGTGCAGCTGGGAGGTTTCTAGAGAGGATGGACAGTGTCTTCCCTGACAGAGAACATGGATAAATGATACCAACTATAAGCTGAATCCCTGTGCCTTGTATTGAAGACTTGGGGCCAAAATGAAGTTTTTTGGTTTGGGATTTTACAAGGAAACCTATTACCAAAACGGTCATAGCAGCCTCCACTAAATCCAAAAGAGGAAGCAACATCTTACAGAATTTCAGGTGAATATTTGAATTGAATATCAAGCCTGAATACAGCTCTATGGGTTGCAGAGATCTCCTGCTGATTTTATTTCTAAAGACAAGACAGTTCACCCCCAGAGGTTCTTTTGCTTGTATAGAGAGAGAAAATAATCTCTCCTCAGATCATCTCTCTGTCTGTCTGTAACCCATAGAGTTTGCACCAGCAGTCCTTTCATTTGTGCTGAACCCTATTTTGGGTTGGGAGCAGAGGGGAGGGAGGCAACCAAGAAAAAGCTGAAGATAAAGCCTCAGCTTATGCCCACAGAAGGGTTTTTCCAGATGGGGTGTCCCCTGTGCTCTCCCCAAACCTGCTGCCCTGACAATCCCCTCCTCAGGCTATGCCCAGGAGTTCAGGAGATGATGACACGTGTGGGGACAGCTGGGTACCTGCTCGGGGCTCCCTGCAGCTGCACCAGCCCTGGGCAGCCTCCCCTGCACACCTGGCAGGGCACCAAAAAACCCATTTGAGTTTTAGCAAAGGTATTTGAGTCCTTAGCAAAGATATTTCCCTCCCTGGTGGTGTTTTGAGTCCTTTCTCCGAGCCTTAGTGAGCTGGGCTTGGGAGCAGTCCAGGCAGCCCAGAAGATAAAGCAAAGCAGAAGTTCAAGCCCCAGGTTCACTGGGGTGCCAGGCCCCAGGTTCACTGGGTTGTCAGGCAGGCTCAGCACGTTCTCCCCCTCCCAAGGATGCCTTCCCTCCCAGCTCTGCCTTGTGGTTTTGCAGCAAGGTGGAACAGAGCAGATCCTCTATAAGCTGGTGGAAACCCAGCGTCCCTGAGCTCATTGTTAGGTGAGAAAGGAGTAGAGTGGAAAAGTCAAGAAAGGAATTTGTGTGTGTACCTAGCAGAGGCTCCAACCCACCCTTTGTGTGTGCATAAAGAACACCAGGTATTTACAGACAAAAGTAACGAAATCTACAAGGGTGTTTAAACTCTGCCTTTTAATTCTGGTTTCTTTACGAGCTGAAGTGTTTGTGGTTTGAAATCCACATTATCACAACTGTCTTGGTCTCAGTGATCCCCTTCCTGAAGCAAGTTACTTGTTGCAGAAGTAAATTACTTCATATAATTTTCTTAGAAGATCATTAAAAGAATTTCTCATAGCATTCGGGTTGCCAGTTTGAACTGGGTGGCAAACAAGAGGTGGCAAACTAATTAGCACCTCAGAAATATAACAGATTAAAAGTGAGTATTTCTGTCTCATTTTGAACCCGCTCAAATACAATGGATCTGTAAATTCAGCTCAGAAGCTGTTGGGGCTGAACTCTGCTCAGAAGAAATTATGTTCAGAGAAGACAGAAAGCATTACAATGAAAAATAAAGCACAAGACAGAACAGAAATCTGATAGGATGAAATATCTAAAAGATTACATGGAAACTAAACAGAAATAGAAATGCTTTTATTAAAAGAAAAGTGAAATAACAACACCAACACAAGAAAAAGAAAACCTCAACTTTACAGCAGCCCAAACTGATGGAAGCCCTATTTCTATACCTACCATAAAGTTTAGTTTTCCTAGAGAATAAGCTACTTCAATTGTCATTGTAGAAAGGAGAGCCTCTCTATTCCACTGCAAAAAGTGGCAAGCCACGTGAATTCCTTTCTCCCAGTAAGTAATTCACAATGGCAGAAAAATTCTGAAAAGCAGTTATTGGGCAGCATTGGTGCTGCACAAAGTGCCAGGGATATGGTGAGGGCCCATATGTCTGCAGATCCCCCCAGCACAGGCACATCCACAAGACGTGGGAGGTGGAAAAAGCAAAGCTGAGTGCAGTCCACACCAGCACCCTTAAATCTTAGAGCCACAAGTGTTTATACATCTGCTAGTGAAGATTAGACTGTCCAGATCATTAAAATTCAATGCATAAGTAGAAATACTTAAAATACAAAAGAAAAAAAACTTTATATAGCAATTTCCCCCCCTCCCTCTGAGCTGGTTTCCCTGTCAGTGTAACTCTGCCAGCTTTAATGCCTGTTATTTTTAATTTGCTGCACAAGAGGAAAGGCAATCAGGGAAGTTCATGTGCTCACATACTCTCCTCCACATGCGTGCATCGATGGATATCATACATAATTTCTCAAAGTAAATATGTGGTGATTAATTTAATAAAAGAAATAATTGCAAACAGCATACGGGGTCATGGGTGACAAATCTAATCATTTACTGAGAGTAATATATGCAGAAATAAACAAGATATAGCTTATAAGCAATGTGTGGGAAGTTAGCTATGATTCAGGCAAGCGTTTGGATTTCTTGTTTGTGGACAGAAGGTTGCAAATTTAACCACTTAACAGACACCTCTCTAATTTCCTGGTAATTAATGATTTTTGTAATGATTATTAAGGCCTCCAGCCCCAGTACTGTCAGCTCATTATTGTATTTGTGAATTAACTGTAGCAGTTAAAAATATAGGTGGACAAGAAGCAGCTCCATCTTATCCTGGGCTGTTGCAGCACTCTGAACTAGAACATGTAACCCCTCTAGTGGAAACTGGGAAAAATGGCAAAGTGGCTCCAAAGAATTGCCCACGGAAAGACACGGGCATCCCCAGTTCCTCCAAGATCAATAAATGAAAATTCCCTTGCTCCTGCATCCCTTCAGATGCCCTGGGCTCAGAAAAGTGCAGCGTCACTGATGTTTCACTGCAGGATGCAGGAAAAGTGCTGGCAATAGAAGGGGGTGAAATGAAGGAAATAAGGTTTGGGCCAAGCATCCTGTTTCACTCCAATGAGAACACAATTAAGCTGAGCCACCCTGAGAAGTTTCCTTTCAATAAACAGCCCCGTCAGTTTCAAAGTCCTTTGGAATATGGGTGCTGAAACAGTGCAATCAGCAGAGAAAAAAGGATTAGGGTGTAACTTAGGGTATAAACTTAGGGTACCCTCATTTCTTCTGACGCACCTTTGGGTGGCATGCATTCCCACTGCAGCGAAAGGGACTGTTGAGTTATTTGAATGGTCTCATTTTCCTCCACAAATGGGAATGGACTGAAACTTGTTATTGGTGCACAGGGCTGTGGTTGCATGGTCTGAGCACAGAGCTCTGAGCCCCACAGTCCTGAGCTAGCCAGGACCTCTGGCCTCATTCCAGCCATTGGCTTTCTCCCATCTCAGCTTCCCCACTTTCAAACTAGTGAAAATACTTAATCCTGAGCTCCTCAAAGCTGAAATGTACACTCAGCAGCAAAGGAAAGTTATTAAGTCTATATACACAGCACGAGTGTGTAAGCACACAGCACCTGGCTTCCCAAAATCCCCATCTTCACACACAGACAAAAACCACCCTAGACACACCAAGCACATGGTTGTGTGCTCCTTGTCCTCATCAGGAATTCTTGTATTGCAAAGACAGCCACTCTTTCATCGCTACATCATCTCCATATCAAAATGAAAAGAGTCAATAACTCTTTAGACATGCTACCAAAAGGTCACTGACCTGAGGTCGTCTGTGTTGGGGTGAGAGCAGAAAATACTTTTTGTTCATTAAGCAGAGTGATAACTGTGAAAGAAAAGCTTAAATAAAGTCTTCTCTGTAAAGTAAAGTTAATCATGTTGTGCCTGTGCACAACTCAAGTGAAGTTAGAATCAGGTGGTGGATAGGCAATGCCACAAATTTGTCACAACAGGATAATTAACTTTCCTTCTTAAATAACTGTCCTTCAGGGGGAAACTGAAGCCCCCTCACAGCCAAGCTCAAGTCTCCATGCAGTTCTTTTAGGCTCTTCCTATTCCCTTTGCTTAGCAGTCTGGACTTGCTGAATTTAAGAGTGGAATGATGGATCCTATTGCAAATGCAAATAGCAATTTGCTGTGCTGCCCTGGAGTGGGACAGTGCTGACAGGAGGAGCAGGGACACCTCTCCTTGTCCACTTTTGCAAAATTGAGGAGAAGCAGAAAACAATTATTTCTGTGACTCTGTCTTGGACTCTTTTTCCCCCCTTTCTTCCCATGAAAACTGAGGACAGCTTTTTCTCGTTTTAGAGGATTAATATCAACCATTAAGATGGTAGCTGAATATACATAATTATATTTTTTTTTCACTCAGCATATACTCAAAACTCTCTATTGATTTAAAGACTTTTCAAGTGCTGCTTGCACATGTATCACCATTCTGTGATACAGGAGTATTAATCACATACTTTTTTTTTCATTTAAATGTTAATGTGTACAGGTAATTTTCCATCTGCAGAAAATATGGTAAAAGCATAAGTGTTGAGCACTCGTCAGATGCTAGAAAGTGTCATGCCAGATTCTAGAAAAGCTTCTCGGAACCGACACAGCTGGTCAGGAAATACCCCTGTCTGCAATCCAGGCTTGGTTAGATTTTTAAAAAGGGGCTTTTAAGGGGTTTCATTTTAATATTTTAATGCCAGCAGATTGTGGTGCCTTACAGTAATCAATCCTTATAAGTGATTAATTCCGAGGATGCGCTAAAGGGTGTGCTGCTATATAAAAAGAAAAGGGGATTTTACCCGGTTATTATTTGCATAATGATTGAGGACTCCCCTCAGTTGAGTGCTGGCTAATTTGCAAGACAAAAACTGAATGCTCACTTTCAACGTGCACCTAGTTAAGTCCTAGTGGAAACCCAGACCGAGACTTCTCCTTGCATGTTTGCATACAGCTGAAACCCGCACCTTCAGAGGATTTTAAAGCGCTACTACCGAGATTTTCAAATCACCCTGTGAAATTGAACGGGATTTTCACAAGCGACCCTCTAGTCTATTTTGAGAAATCGAGAGCAAGTGCAGGTGCAAACAAAGATACTAATGCAAGTTCTAACTCAAAGTTTAAGAGCCGATATACAATAATTAGAAGCCATAAATCAAGTAGGTGTTATCCGGTGTTTTCGTGTTAGCAAAAAGGAGAACTGCAGGATTCCCGAATAACTGAGCGCACAAGAGGACAGCGCTGTTCCTCGCCCGCATTAAAACAGAACTAATCACATAGGAAACGACCACTTGATCCTAACAGCACATCCTTGCTCGGTGCTCTGGGAAGGATCAAAACAGCAGGGCGGTGCTCAGTCCCTCTCAAGGAATTCCTCAAGGCTCGGGGCTGGCACCTGCCTGCAGAAAATCCCCGGGGTTAAACACCCGGCACTGTCCCGCTTGTACACAGCACAAGTGAAATTATTATTAAATATTATTATATTTTCGTACCCAGGTGCGTTTTTAGCACGAGCGGGGTCCCCACGTTTCCCACCGCTGTTTTTAGCTCGATCTTGGCAGGTTTTACAGTCAGAAGCGCAGCTCTGCCCGCCGGGCATTACCCGAGAATGTCCTTTAGCAGCCCGGCTCCAGCGCTGCTTTAGGGACCTTTCGGCGGGCGCTGACCGCAGTTTACAGCCTGCCCAGTTCTCCTTTCCGAGCACACGAGCACCTGTAAATGTCGGGGCAGAGCAGCCCTCGTTAACCATTCCGGTGCTGGGGCAGCCTGCGGGCACACAGCGCACCGGCACTCCGTGTCTGCCACTAAAACACACCTGGGCTGAACAAGGCTCCTGGAGCTGAAGGGTTTGCAGGAATTCTCTACAATCTGCCTCTCCATCTTTCTGTAAAGCCCCAAAAATCTGCCCAAGTGTCACGCTGCAAGAAGTTACCTGTAGGGGCTTGATCAGAAGAGTCCCACCAAAAGCTTTAGTTTGATTGAGATATACTTAGCCAGAAAAAAATCCCCAGGCCTTGGATATTTTCCCCAACTTCCACCTCTTTCTAAGCAATATTCTTCCTGTGAAAGTAGCCAGCCAACAATCCCTGCAAAATGAACATTTTCTAATTGGATTTAGTGAAGTCAGGACTGCGTATTGATGATGTGTTCAATAAACTGCTTTAACCTGGGACCTTTAGCATTGCCCTGCTCCATCCCAGAACAGCTAACCCACGACTTCCCTAGCTGCACACACAGAGATTTGATTGAAAATACAGAAAAGTAAATGTAACAGCTTCCCACACCATTGCTGCAGTGTTTTGGATGTGCAGCATGGGATGCCATCATGGGCCACAGCTCACAGGGTTTGCTCAGGGAGCCCATTCTGTCACTGCTCCAGAGGGACAGGACACTTTGCTCTGAGCTGAGGTCCCCAGACATCTGGAAGTTTGCTGAGTTTGAGTTAACTGAGAACTTAACTCTGTAGTGGTGTTAATTTTCTTCATAGTGGCTGGTGTGGGACTGTGGCTTGGAATTGTGTAGGAAGCAGTGTTGGTAGCACAGGGATGTTTCTGTTCTTGTTCACACAGAGCCAAGGCCCCTCAGCCACCAGTGGGGAGCTGGGGGTGCGCAGGGGGTTGGGAGGGGACACAGCCAGGACAGCTGACCCCAATTTACCAATTGTCCCAGACCATATGGATCGTGCTCAGCATGTAAAGCTGGGGAAGAAGGAGAAGAGGGGGATGTTTGCAGTGGTGGTGTTTGTCTTCCCAACTCACTGCCGCAAGTGATCGAGCCCTGCTGTCCTGGAGAGTGCTGAACACCTGCCTGTCCATGGAAAGCACGGAATTAATTCCTTCTTTTGCTTTGTTTGTTTTTTACCTATTCAGCTTTTGCTTTACCTATTAAACTTTTTCTATCCAAACCTGGGAGTTTTCTCGCTTTGACCCTTCCCATTTTCTTCCTCCTCCCTCAGAGGACAGGGAGTGAGGGGCTGTGAAGAACTTAGTTGGCATCTGGGGTTAAACCACGACAGCACATGAAACATTTCACTTTACTGCATGGGATAATGTCTCTCTCTAGTGGCTAGGTACAGTCACTATAGCCACATGCTTTACTTGCATTTTGGATGGCATTCCTAGTTAAACAATCACTGCCATACTCAAATCCTGTGCTAAAGGTCCCAGGTTAAAGCAGTTTATTGAGCACATCACCAATATGTAATCCTGACTTCACTAAATCCAATTAGAAAATGTTCATTTTGCAGGGCTTGTTAGCTGGTTACTTTCACAGAAAGAATATTGCTTAGAAAGAGGTGGAAGTTGGGGAAAATATCCAAGGCCTGGGAATTAGTTTCTGGCTAAGTATATCTCAACCAAAAGAAAGCTTTTGGCACTGTTTGTCTTGGGACACTTCTGAAATCCCAAGGATATACAATATTTACAGGGAGGTGAGAATAACCTTTTCCCTCAGCTCCTAATGTATTTCAACTTCTTATTCTCCTAAAAGCCAATAGAACATTTAAGTGGGGGAAATCCTAATAAAAAAGGGTGATGTTTGAGTGTTAAAAGGCTGCTAACTTGATAAGGTTCTCCCTTCCACTTGCTCACAAGCAATAATTAAGTTCAAGTGGTCAGCAACCAAAGGCCAGATTTTTAGAGGTAATTAGATGGAAAAAAGAGAATAACAATGCACCTAGAAGGAATTTCTGAAATAGAAATTTTCTATTGTGCATATGGAGAAATTCTCATTGAATGCCTGCCCTTATATAGACCCAACTTTCTCTAAACAATAACTGACCTTCACCCTTACTGATATGCAAGAGCTGTTTGGTAAAAATAAATTAGGAATTTCCGTCCAGCCTTTAGTGTCCCACCAGCACCAGGGTTGTTGGTGTTGTTTGGGGTAGGAACTCGTTACAGCAAAGCACCAAGGGGAGGTCCCTGCAGCCACTGTCCAGGTTATGTGCTTTACTGAAAGATTTCCACCTCTGAGCCTGCCTGTCTTCAATGAGAGTCACTAAATCTCATGACTGAAAAACCTCTTGATGGTTTTTTTAGCACACCTGACCAGTTATACCAGTGGGAAATGGAAATCCTTTGTGGATGTCTTGCTGATGCCTTGAGAAGGCTGCCCTAGAGCAGAGGCTGGGCAGAGTTACAGAATAAAGCAGGGATTTATTCAAAGGATCTCCTCCATGGATCCACCTTGGGCAGCACAAGAGCCCAGCCAGGGCTGCATCCAAGATGAACCAAAATGGCCCCAAAATGCACGAGCGGGCACGGGGTCTGTCACTGGGATCAGGTCTGCTCCATTTGCATCTTGCAGTTCATTGTCCCATTCCAGCTTTAGCCCCTGCAGTCCCACCCTGCTTGTTTTTCTCTCTCCAGCCCACGGTGTTTGTGCTCTTGGGGCTGAGATTTGGATCATTTGTCCTTGGTGCCCAGCTGGAGCAGGAATTGTTTTGTCTCCCTGCTCTGTGCAGAGTGCTCATTACCATCCCCTAATGTGAAGCTCAGAACTACACACTAAAGCAGCACAGAATCTGAAAAATAAAAAGCTAAAACCTGGGGCATCATTCCCAACCCAGTGCAACTTTGCTGCAGCCAATGGGAGAAATGGGAACTGCAGGAGAGAAATAAATCCTGCATCAGGAGGAGATGTGTTCTGGTGCTAACAAATAAACCACTGCTTTTGCATGTGGCTAAGCCAAGAAGGGAAACTTTGGGATGGGGAACAGCAGGGAAAGCACTTCCACCAGATTACAAACAAGACATTAATTGGGGATGGGAAAATAATATCCTCATATTCTCCCAGGGCTGCCAAAAAAATCTGTGGCAGAAAGACAAGATCTGAGATTTCTTTCCAGTTTTCTAGTCCCATTCTGCATTTTCTAGACCATACCATTTTCTGCTTAGGACAAAACAGACCAAACAAAAAACCTCAAACAAATGAGGTCCTCATCAGGGATGAGCTCTGGGACTGATGTTTTAATATTAACACCTAGATTGCTGTATCCTGGCAGGTATTTATTACTGCATTTATTGGGGGCAAACAAAGGTTTTGCCTGTAAACCCAGTGAAATGGCAGAATCTGAACTTCTGCAATTGCCTGAGGAGTTATCACATGCAGGGCAGGTTGCTGGCCCTTCTCCCAGGACCGGGAGACAAACGGCCCTGACACAGGAAGGACCAGGCTGTCCTCTGCTGTGGCAGGACAGTGTCTGCACCCAGAGGACACCAGGAATCCCTGCCTGGCACTGCCAGGGGTCTGTGCCACTCTGGGTGAGCCCTGCTGCAGCTAATGGCACATTTCAGCAGGGAATGAGGGCTGGGAATTGCAGCTGTGCATGAATATTGATAATAGCTGCTGTGCTTTCCATCTCGCCTCCCAGGAGGGGTGAAGTGCTTTCTCAGCAAGGGTGAGACAGTGCTTCTAGGGAGGCAGGAAGGGGAAAATTGTCTCCCGTTTCTGCTGCCTCAGGGCTCGCTACTGCTTCTACAAAAACAAGTGGTGAAGCTGCCATTTCCTTGGGAGGAGGCAGGATCAGACCCTCATTTTCCTGCCAGACAACACACCCTCATAATTATGTATTCACACCATATTTTGATAATGGTTCCTTACAGACTAATTAATATGAATGCTTAAGAAGTCTAGTTTTAATATGTTGGTACTGAAGGAGAGGCTGCAGTCCTGTGGGAGGCTATCCCTATTTCCCACTGATGAGTTCCTTAAATCTTAATGCCTGAGAAGAGAGGGGAGCACATGAATCTACAGAGCCAGATACAAATGCTTCTTTTACAGGATGGATTTTATACAATTAAAAATCCGTTTTCTTGGGAGCAGTGGCAAGGATTATTTTTAGTTTCTAATAGATGTGTCTCTGTTTGAGGTCTAATAGAACATGCAAACTCTGAAGCTTTTCCTGCCATCTAGAGGTGTGGATTCTCTGGTGACTCACTCAGTGAGTTGCCTTGGTGGCACGTCTCTCACCACAGCACTAACAGGGGCTTTTTCTTCTCCCCAGCCAGCAGTTTTCATGAACATTGCAGAGACTTAGCAACTTTGAAAACACTGCCTTTCTTGATGGCAAGCACAAAAGTTTCTGGGGAACGGTAGGCAAACAGAGATCAATTACCAGGTGAGACCTATTTCCTTATGAAAGTGGTTGTAGAGCAAAAACTGTTGTAAAATGAAAATATCCCCTTTCTTAAAAAAAAAAAACAAAAACAAAAAAACAAAAAAACAAAAAGCCCAACAACAGCAAGAGCAATGGAAATGGAAATCAGAGCTAATGATCTGACTCACAGGGGTCTCATGTTAGCAGGAACTGACTCACTGCATTTCCAAGAAATTGTCTGATGCTGTTTTATCTGCCCTTGGTGTCCTGGGAGCAAGGGAGACAGCAGCAGCTTCCCCATGCACAGACCATGGTGCCAGCTCTGCCCTGGCCCAGGGAAGGAACTGCCCTTGGCTTTTTGCATGCCTGATGTACAAAATCCCTGCCCTGAACACAGATTGCCATGAGATAAAGTCTGTTGTGAGTCCTGGGGGTTACCACCAGGATCTGATCAGTTCAAGGATAGCTGTGACCACCTGAACAGTTCAGATCAGAGTTTCTGCTTCCGGTCACAGAGGTTTCTGCTTCCTGCCACAGGGGAAACAACCACTGCAGCTCAGATTTATTGTTTTCACCACGTGGGCACCTCTGAGCTGTAAATAAGAGGTGCACAGGACTGGCACATGTCCCTGTCCCAGCACACTGCAGCTGAGGGCTGGAGCAGAGCAGGGCAGCTCTGCCAGTGAGGTGCCCATGCACCATGGCCATCATGCCCCGGTACTGCTTCCCTCCTTCCAGGAGAGCCACAGCACAAGGACCAGCCTCATCCAGAACAGTGCCAAAAGTCTGCAAAAAGCTGGATCCTGGAGTGGAGGGCATCATTATTCCTGATCCTTCTTCCTCCCAGTGCAGCCCAAGTCATGCTTAGTCATTTTTCCCAGCCCATTTTGCCATCTGCTGCTCTGTCCTTTGCAGCAGCTGACAACAGTGCAAGGACATGAGAGCTTCCATGTGATGGCTGTTTAAAAACAAACACACATTGTGCTCTGCTGCCAAATATTTGTGTTACTGAAGAGGACAGAAGCCTTGGCTATGGCTGAGAATCTATTGTTTGAGGTGTGATAGGAGAGAACAAAAGGATGGCACCTAATTAATAATAAAACAAAAGCCTAAATATAACTCCAAAGACAAAAGATGAAGGAGTAGAACAACACAAGGAGGCAACATATTTAGCTTTATAAACAAAGCAGAAGTCACCTAAGCAGAGTTAAATCTTTTTGCAGCTATCACCACCAAGAATGGTTTTAATCTAGAGCTGGAAAAAGATAACTTGTAAAACCATGTAAAGAATGTTCCCTGGGAGCTCAGGAGGGTTTCTGTGGGACCACAGAGAAAAGACAGAGTAAACGTGGTGGCATTGTGGGCTGAGCAGAGCAGAAATCCACCTCTCTGGCTGTAGTTGTATGGCAGCTCCACTGCAGCCAAGCAAAGCCCTTGGATCCCTCATCTGCCACTCTGGGAAGGCAGGCAGCACCCAGAAAGTGCCACCTCTGCTGCTGCATTCAGCTCACCTGGGCAGGCAGTGGGCACTAACTCAGCAGCCCCCAGAGAAAGGGAAAGTGTCAAGTGAATGTGGGAAATTAACTACTTTTCTCACCTCTCAAGGTAATCCTGGCAGATCAAAGCTGAAGCACAACAGAAGGCAGCTCGAGGAAATTTAAACTCCTTTACTACTTATCCTCTACTTCTGCTGCTGAGATCTGGGTGGCTGGCAGAGAATTCCCATGAACACCACTTCCCTTTGAAATGTGTGCCCTTAGTTAATCTGAGGGAGCCCAGATCTGCAGACATTCTTAAAAGGTCCATCTTTTGAAGGGATATCTTTAGAAGGGCAATGCTGCCTGAAAAAAATGAAAGCTAATACAGAAATAAACCTTCCTTCAGGTTTTGCTGAATGATCTTCTGACTAACACAGGTGGTCCAATTTCCAGCTCTACCACCAGTTTCCCACATGCTTTAAGCCAAGTGTAATTTTTGTTCATATGTTCCCTTATATATAAAATTATATCATCTATATTAAATTATTTACTATGTTGCATCTCTAGGATGTGCTTTATCTGTGTATTATACATGGATAAATACATTATCATGTATTTCATATCTATGTTATACTACATTCATCTCACCCACTGCCTTACCTATGCAGCCCATCATTTCAAAAGGGTGAATTTCATAACAAAGCCCTTACCATTACAGGTTATTAATTTAGTTTGCTCTGGAATTGCCACTAAAAATGACAGCAGCTGCTCCTGGCTCTGTGCTGTGCCATGCCTCAAATCCTCCCCTATAACACAGAACATTTAATCTCTGTGAGCTGTGTGGTAAAGAAGAGGTATCCCTGACTAATTCTCCTTCTTTTTCCCCAAAACAGATCCCAGCTCCACAAAACTGACCCCCTCAGCCTTTTTAACCCATAGCTATCCTGTCAGGATTAGCCTGTTCAAAAGGAGGTCCAACCAGCAGAATTTGGAGCTGCTGTGTGACACAGGAGCACAGCTGCCAGGTTATTCCTTTTATCTCCCCCAAAAACCTGCCTGGCCTCAGACAGGTGACTGCAAACGAGCAACTGCCAGAGCCCAAGCCAGAATACATAAAAATGGTAGGGATTCTGCATTTTGCCTTTTGTTCTGGTAGATTTTATGCATGCCTAGGAGCAATGAGCATGCATGAGGTACCCATTTGGGGTTGACAAGGCACAGAACAATCAATCATAAATAAAGTGATTTTTTTCCCAAAAAAAGTGGAGTGAACCTGGTTTTTTTGCTTCATTCAGCTTGCACCTACTTTATGTGACAAAGAACATTTCTGTCAGAGTTAGCTACAACCATCACACTGGTGTGTCCACCTAACCAACAAACCAAATAAGACCAGGGCAACTGTCCTACACCTAACAAACAAACAAATCAATTTGAGAATCAAATCAATCAAGAATTCTGTGGGACACACAATGAAGTGTCACACTAAATAATTCATTTTACCTGTAGCTGTGTTTAAGGATAGGCTATATTTTAGGTAAATGCTGATCTAAATATCTTAAAAGCCTGTTGTATAAATATTTTTTTTCTTCTGATGTTCTTTTTCTTCTAGCAGACAGATATATTATTATACAAATAATTTTATGTATTTATACAAATTATAAAAATAATTTTATATTTGCTTATAAAAATCAAAAGTGCTTTTTTTGTTTCAGAGCTGAAAATTCAGATTTTCATTTCAGCTGCACTTGTACCTTGTGTACTGACATTTTGCTGTCTGTGACATCTCAATCACATGTCCTCTCCGTCCCACAGAAATTAAATCCAATATCCTCCTGCTGTTGAGGATGTGGGAAATGAGGCAGTAGAATGGAAGGCCTTTGTTTCTGGAAGCATTCTGTGCATTGGATGTGTGCTCCTGGTATGTCCTGGAGCCTCACTGGGTTAGGTGAGTCACCCAGAAAACATGTGCTCCAACAGCCTGCAAGATGGAACTTGTGTGAGGACACAAGGAAAATAAGTGTCAGTGTGGGGAATAGATTTCATTCTTTCCTGCTTTAATCATCCATGACATTTTCTGAATACTCCTTTGTTCTGTGCAATGTAAATAATGACACAGCCATTTTTCAGATGTGCTGTATAATGTGACCAGCTCCTTAAAATACTGGATATGGTGCCTTAGTATCCATTACATCTCCTTGGCAAGGGGTTCAAGAACAGATGAACAACTTTCTTTGGGTCTGCAGAATCTCTGTTTACCTCTGCAGCTTTTTTTTTCCCCAAAAAACTTCAGTAAAATTAAATAGTGGGAAAAAAAGTTAAATGCTAAAATGTTAATGAACAGTAAAATTTTAAAGTAAAAGTCTGAACCTGGAGAAAAATAAATTCACAGAAAAGCTGATTTCAGATTTAAATGTCCAAAATAATGCATTATCGAAGACAAATGTAACTCTTCCTTTTTTTTTTCTTTTACAGTTTGAATTATTATTCTGTTCTTGGCAGCAAAGACACTGTTCTGTGACCAACACCTTCCCCTTGAGAGCTACACAGCCAAACCTCTGGATACACAAATCAGTTTAATCTTTGTAATGTCTCTCCGCGCTGAATTCTCCAGGTTCAGTGTAATTGTTAGTGTTCAGACAGTTCTTTGAAGCTCTTGTCATGGCCCAAATTGTTTGGAAGGAGCATGAATTGGTTCACTGGTTCAGGCTGAAGGAGACTCTCAGGAATCCTCTGGAAGCTCTTTTTCTCAAGAGCTATTGACAAACACTTTGGACAGAATTCTGTCCTGCAGTCATCCCATGAATTCCTGTTGTTCTGCTGAACATGGTGTGCTCTGAAAGGAAGCCATTGCATCCTGAAGGACAGAGCCACAGTTCTAGCAGGCAGCCCTGACCTTGGCATCCCATAGTACTCAGTGCTGTGCCATTTCTATGTAATTCTTTAACATGGAGCTGTGGGAAATTGTTGCTGATGTTGCATTTCATGTTATTTTGGCACTGACCATGCCTGTGGAGTCTAAATGTGATGCAACCTTTGTACCAAATCTCCTGCATTGCAACATGAGCATACCAGCAGTCCACAGACATGGAAGGGGAATTTCTTCATTCCTGGTGTCTAAACAGGAGCCCCAGCATCCTTGGACAGCAGGCTAAAATTCAGCTGGCTCTTATTCACCCTTTAAATCTTAACTTGAGGTTAACACATCCCTGCAAACCCCGTGGGGATCCCTCCCTGGTAAACACACTCACATGGTATTTCCATATTTCAGAGTGTATTCTCTTTCACTTACACCATATTCAGCACATATTACATCTATGAAATATATAAAATGCTATGCTATATAAAATATATAAAATACTGTGATATATAAAATATATGAAATACTATGATATATGAAAGATATGAAATACTATGATACATAAAATATATAAAATACTGTGATGCATAAAATATATAAAATACCAATGATATATAAAATACTATGGATCCACTTGTACTATACACCATCAAAAGGTTTTTCCTGCAATAGTCACTTCAGAAATTTTCTGCCAGCTCTGTCATGCTGAACACACACATGCACACTCCTAAAGCAACCAGCCACTTTGATTTTGGGAACAGATTTCTCTCTCCACGGGGTTAGAGTCCCAGATAAAAAGGTCTGGAGAGATATGTAGGGATATAATGGAATCAAAATCCAGTCCATCAACTTGCTCAAGAGAAGATCAATACAAAAAGATTAGGAAGCTGGATTTGTCCAATACTGTCACTACAAAGCAAAGCTGGACCCACTTGGTTGCTCTAATATGGGAAAAGGTGCAGGTAGAAGCATATTTATCCTGCTAATGTTGAGCAAGAAGGAAGCTGGGCAGTGCAACAGTCACTTTTTCATTTGGAAAAGCATAAAGAGCAAATGAGACATGGAGAGAAGTAGCAGAAAGAGTAGGGACCACTACTACTACCAGCTCCTTAGAGACACAGAAATGTAGGAACAGCAGGGGAAGCACAGGGCTTCAAGAGTGCCCTGAGGAGAGACAGCAAATGCTGGAACTGAGGCAGTGGCAGGTGCCCTGAGGACATAAAGAACGTGAACATTTCATTCAGGTAAATAGAGGCTGTGAAAAAACACAGAGAGCTATCCTTCCCACTTTTCATGTCTTTCCTTACTCATTCAGGCTGTAATCTTAGATGCAAACAGTGTGTTTCTATGCAGTGAAACCCCTGCTTTAAAAAGTTGTGCAGCTGTCTTTGGAAACACACTGGGCACTCCTACACCAGCCCAGTGACCGTGGTGCACAGATTCCCAAGGACACACAGGGCAGGGTGGAGGCTGGTGTGGCTCCACCCTCCCCTTCTGTGTGTCACACAATGGCCTGGCTTCAGAGAGACCTTAAAAACCATCTCCTTCCAACCTCCTTCCATTACACCAGAGTGCTCAGACCCCCATCCAGCCTGGCCTTGGGCACTGCCAGGAATCCAGGGGCAGTCACCACTGCTCTGGGCACCCTGTGCCAGGGCATCACCTTCCTCCAGCAAAGAATTTCTCCCTTATATCTAATTTAAACCCACTCTCTAAGTCTAAAGCTATTCCCCCTTGTCACTCCTGTAAAGGGTCCCACCCCATCCTTCTTGTAGACTCCACAATGAGGTCACCCCAAAGCTTTTCTTCTCCAGGCTGAACAATCCCAATTCTCCCAGCCTTTCCTCCCAGCAGAGCTGCTCCATCCCTCTGTGTCCCTCCTCTGGGCTGGCTCCAGCCGCTCCAGCTGTGCTGTGCTGGGGCAGCTCCCATGTGGGGTCTCAGCAGAGTGGGGCAGAACCCTTCCCATGGATTGTGGGTGAGCCCTCACTCCACTGCACACCACCATGATTTTAAACAGCCTTTTTCTGTGTTAGAGGACAAGTTTTCTTGTTTCATACACCCAATCTCAATCCCAATCTCCAAGGCAGAGCTGGGGTCCCTCCCTTTCTGTTCTCCAGTGTCAGGTTGTGCAGGTGCATCTGTGCCCATGAATTCAGAGCTGGTGTGCTGAGCAAAGTGCCACCTTCCAGTTGTGCACAAATCTTGAGGAGTAAGCATTTATCCCTGGCAAAGGATCCAAGTAACATCACACTGCTAAGTAAGCTAGTCCAGGAAGGCTCTCCTTAAAAATAAATACATTGTAATGCAATGCAATACACTTTTGATTCTTCAACATTAACAGGTGTGACTAAGGATTGCAAAATTTTTCCTACTTTGTTCCATTAAAAATTCCTCACATTTGACTCAATGCTGCTATATATTCTCAGTGCTTTCTTTGCTTTCTTCCAAGGGACACAAACCTAAAAATATGAACACTTTCTTAATAAGCCCTACTGGTTTCTATATTCACAAACTGAAGCACGAAGTATGTCTAGTAATGTCTTACTCAATTCTTTTACTTATGTCATTAATTCCACAGCATAAATACTGCAAAACAGAGACAGATCTTTCTAAAGAGGAAAAACAAAAATAATACAGTGATATTAGATTTTATAGTATGATGTCACTGTGAATAAGCTTGCCTTTTTATATAACCTTTCTATATATCTCTACTTATGGAATCTTCTTGGAGAATGTAAAGCTTTTTGAAGAAGGTAAACACCATCATCTAGAAACACATTTATATTTATATATATATAAATCTATATATAAAATATATACTCATATATATATATATATACACACACATATATGAGTTTTCTCTTAGCTCAAGGATTAACTTTAATCTATCTTGTTAGTAAAAGCTGCAATCCCTTTTCTCCTTATTTAAGGAGGAGACTGCAGGTTTGAGCAGAGGTGTACCAGTTTTCCAGGCTCTGAGCTGCTGGGACTGCTGGGCAATAGCTACCCCAGACAGTCAATATGCATGGGCAGCGGTCAAAACCTGACTGACCTACTGTACACTTGATGCATGTTTTGTGAAAATGACATGTTTGTACTCATTGATCAGGAATATAAACCCCTCATTATGGACAAGTCATGTGTGGGTGTGAGGCAGGAAATAATAAAATAAATTTTAAAAAACCCAAACCAAATCCAAGCAAAATCCACAGGTATTTTTGCAAACACAAAGTACTCAGCTCCTAAACATGTCCAGAAGCATTTAGATCAGATCCCTGCCTGGAGATATTTGGGAAATAAAAAAAAAATCTCTAAGCCCTAAGAGCTCTTGCTGGTCCTCACTCACTTCTTTCTGTGTATGCCACTTCCATTTTTATCCTCCAAGTTTTGCACAATGGTCAGTTTCCTGGATGAGATGTGCTGCTCCTAATCTCCCACCAGAACAATTCTTTTCCCCTGCTTGTCCCCATAAACCTGGTATTTATCCATATTGCCCTCCCAGACTTCACAGCCCCGCAGGAATGGATCAGCTGCCAGCACAGGGCAGCCACATCCTGAGCAGCTTAGAGGAGGTGGTCATTCCCCCTGCTGGGTATTTGTGAGAGTAGTTTTGGACACCAAAAAGCAGGAAAAGTATCAGCAGAGAACCCTAGGCCAGCCAGGGGCTGCAGCAGCTGCTCTGTGAGGAAACACTGAGGTTCTGCCCCAGAAGAGATGGCTTGGGCGTCCTGCAGGAAAAGAAAAAGGAGCCAGACTCCTCCCAGAGGTGTACAGAAAAAGGCCTAGAAGCAAAGAAAACCAAATTGCTTGCAAGGAAATTCTAACTGGACCAAATGAGAAAAAAAAAATCATCTCCTTCTGAGGCTGGTGCAGAACTGGGAAAAGTGCAGAGGAGCTGCAGGAGATTTTCAAAACCTAAATACGGCCCTGAAATACTGATCAAGATGGCCTTGCATTGAGCAGGAGGTCAGATCAAACAACATTTCCAAGTCTTTATGACCTGAATTGCTCAAATTCTCTGATTAATCTGTTCCAGTTTTCCCTCCCCTCAGCATGTAACAACTTCCACATCTGGGCACTGCTTCTTTCTGTGTTTCATGGCATATGAATGATGTCAAATGAACTGTGACATCTCCAGAAATTGCAAGGCACTTGTCACAACATTATTAGTTCTATTTCAGAGCCATTGCACCTGCATGCATTGAAACATAATTCCCAGGTTCCTCTAAGTTGATTTTAATCTTCACTCAGAATAAAATTGCTGGGTATGATGGAAATAAGAAACTGGAGATTCTCCTTGCAGGCGGCTGCAGGTGAAGATGTCTCTGCCTTAAATAACTCTGTGATGGATAAACACCAGGGGTACTCAAAGATAGATTCAACAACTGATGACTCTAACCTGAACCAAACTAAAAGGGGGTCACAAATGGCCATTGGATTTCTGGAAATTGAGTAAATGTCATTCACCTCCACATATATGTTAAATTCCTTAATGCACAGAGGGAAGAAAAGCCAGTCTTGATTGAGTCAAGCCCATTTTGCTTTTGCAAATACAAAGAGTCAATTGAAGAGAAAGGATGACCTTTATTTGGTCAAAAAATCTTTGATACATGTTATTCAGTAACAGCAGGTGGCCTGAATGCTAGCTTTTAAAACAGAAATCTTATTGCCATTTCTGCTTGCTTTAATGATGATGTTTTACTTAGTCCTGGGCATTGGAAGTTCAGTACCTCCCCAGAATTTCATACTTTGCCTTTTCTCCTGGGCCCTCATCACAAGAAGGCAATATTTTACTGCAAATGGAGGGAAAAAAGCCAAAGGCCTAATTTGCTAAATGCACAAATTAGAACAAATACAACATCCTTAAATGTAACAAACAGCCTTGGGTTTGAGTTTGTGTGTGGTTTTAATTCTGAGAGCCTGACTATAAATTATGTCCACTCTCATTCAAACAAGTTCTCTGCTGCTGCTGGATTGGACACAGCATATTGAGCACAGCAGAGCTTTTCACTGGAGGAGGGATCTCTGCTTTGGGTTTACAGCTCTCTGTACAAATCAGGCCACAGCAGATGGAGCGCTTTTCGACCTCAACTGAGCTGCAGCATTTGTGCACCCCAGTATCCAAGCATGGTGTGACACAGAACAATCCTGCAGGCTTGCTGATCACCAAATAATGTACAAAAATACCTTCTCTTTTACTCCAGGATGCTTGGCAGCCCTGACAGCTGCTCCTGCTTTGGCTGGAGCGTGGCAGGGATGTGACACACTCTGGTTCTGCTGGTGCTACAAACAGCAGATCCCTGACAGGAAAATCAAGTTACATTATCTGGAATTACCCTCTCTGGAATTCCATGCCAGGCAAAAAGTGATCTCTCAAGGAAGACCTGCTGCTTTAGCATGTGATGGATCTGCTTCCCAGTCCCCCAAACAGGAGTCAGACACCACGAGCTTTCTTCAGGGCTTGTAAACAAACAAATGCCCAACTGGACTCAAGGACAACAAGGCAGCCAATGTATCATGGTTCCTCTTTGTTGTCTGGCTTGGAATTTATTGCAGAAATTCCCTAGGCTTGTGGTTGTGAGCCCTAATGCTCCATTGCTTCCGTGTGTCTGCACAGAGAGTTTTGCACAAACACCCATCACCAGTGTGATTTCTGCATTTGGAATGCATCAGGATTGATGTCTCCAAGTACTTCCTACAAAGCACCATTGTGCTGCCCACTCTTCACTGCCAGATTTTCATGCACCTATTCCAGCCCTTTGTTCATTCACAGACACCCTATTTTACATGTATGAAGTCCAGGGATTCCCCACACTGGTATAAATCTTCCATAAAGAAAACCTGTTTAATCATTTGTTAATCTACTAAGGATCCTGGAAGAACACATCTCAGCATCTACTGACAATTCCCAGCAAGGGCTGGAAAATTCACTGCAAATTCACTCTGCAGGTCCTAAAACTATAAACAGCTTCTTACCTTTGGGGATTTCAGAAATTGCAACAGAAGAACACTGACAATACACAGAGTTTGAAATCCTGACAACGTGCATTTGCTACCATCCAGGCAGTCAAAATCAATGCCTGGAAGTTATTTGGGTTTGCTATTCCAGAACAATTTTAGTGTCTTGCAGAAATTATCACAAAATGAACAACTGTAAATGTATTGCCCTGTTGTAATTCTTCTGCTGTTAGCATTGTGACAAAAATTTGCCACTCTTTTATGGACATTGCACAACAGTTCTATCCTGTGGACTTTGGATACCAACCACCACTTAGCTTTGCTGGGCTGTGAAGGCAATTACAGACCTGGAAGAAAGAGACTCTACTGCAGCACTGAAGTGATCACATAAAAACTCTGCAAATTCAGGTCATGGCAGAGATCATGGACTGAAAAACTTTGTTTGGTCCAAGATGAATGAAAAGTAAATACAGGTTTAAACCTGGCAAACCCAGAATTGTTTGAACACTCTCAAGAACTGGACAAGACATCTGTGAGACTTTTAAAGTATTAAAAACACCAGCAAATAGAAGGGTACAAGGTAGGGTTTGGTGTAGGGATTATTTTAAAGCCACTTAAGCAACTTCAAATAACTTCTATTGACTGCACTTACTGGGCATACCTCCTGCCCTGAGCTTTCCTCCTTGCTTGCTTCATTTGTGGTGTATTCATCCCAGAGATAAAATATCTTTACAAGTATGTTAGCTACCATGAGCTTGGGAGATCAGGGAACAAGCTGAGGACCTTCTGCATTAAAATCAAGACCTGTTACACCTTCATGAAAAGAGCCCTGTGTCCTCAGCTGTCACCACTGTATTTTCTGAAAAAACCCTTGCCCAAGATTTCTTCCCCTGGGAAGCTGAGAAACCCCAGAGAAAAAGGAAAACAATATTATCTCATTTGCTTCTCCTGCCTTTTGCTGATTTGAAATGTGGTTTGGAGATTGTTTATCCAACAGGTGGTTGTTTGATTGGTTTAATGTGAATTGTTTTAACTTAATGACCAATCACAATCAGGCTGTGTCAGACTCTGAAGAGAGAGCCGAGAGTTTTCATTATCATTCTTTGTAGCCTTCTGTAAGTATCCTTTCTCTATTCTTTAGTGTAGTTTTAGTAAAGCATAGAAATTAAAATAAAATTGAAAAAAATAAAAATATATAAAATATTGATATGATATGATAATTAGATGATATAAAGTAATATAGTAATAAAATATAATAAAATAATGTACAATATAATATAATAATAAATTAGCCTTCTAAGAACATGGAGTCAGATTAATTCCTTCCTGCCAGAAAATACCACACTTAGCCAGGGCTGCAGCAGCCTCCTTGGTCAGCACCTTGGGGTGGTGCCCTGGGAGTGTGATGACATGAGGCTGTTGTGGTGAGCACCACTGCCATTTTCAGGAAACTTTCTGCACTGAGACATTTTTCAGCTAAGTTCATACACAACTCCTTCAGCATTTTACACTGGAGAAGTTTTGCTCCTGGAGAATGTAACGGTGTAAATAGAAATGTCTTTGTACAGATGGGAATTTAGATGATTATGGGGAAGGGAAAAAAAAAGTGTTTCCTTTAAATGAGTTTTACCTGCCAGGAATCTTTCGTGAATAAATTAAAGGAAACCTTTATTCTGTAAATCTTGCTCCCACACTTTTCCCTGCACCATTTTGAAGGAATTGATTTTGGTTTCGACCAGAAAAAAAAGAGAAAAGGCCAGTTTGTGAAACAGCTTAATAATAGTTTTAAAATTGCTATTTAAGATAGTTCATCTCACTTCTTTAAAACACAGCCTATCTCTAATCAAGTCTAAGGAGTAGGATTTCTTCTATAAATAGCCCCTTTGCACGTCCATTTTCCAGCTCCCTCTTTGAAAGAAAATCTCATTTTGTCTGATGACTGCATTGGTTTCACTTCAGATTTGGCTCCCAGTCTGTGTGCTCTAGACAAATGCCCAAACCCTGCAGAAAATAACCATCATGACTTCAGTGTTTGCTCCTTCCTAGGGGTGGCAGGTTGAGACAGGTGAGGTGGAGTGGCTTACACTGCTCACCACTTGCAAACATTTTGAGTCTTATTTGGATAAATATTAGGGAAATGGTGCTGCTCAATTTTACATTATTGAACCTTACTGCTTTGCTGTTCATTCAGTCCATAGAGCTTGAGAATGGACAACAAAATCTTTAGAGTTTTGGGAGAGTATGGTTCTTCTGTTTATCTTATATTTTTTCAACAATGTTTCCACACACATATTCAAGAGCACAGCATCCTAAATTATTTTGGAGAAACTTTGGGAAATACCCAAATATGTTCTCAAGGTGACTGACTTTAATCTCCAATTATGATGCACTGAAGTAATTGCATATTGGCTTACCCATGGTCTAACACTTCACATTTATTTCTCTCTGGAACACAGCCTATATTTTCCCTCAGAAGCAGCTAGTTAAATCCTGTGGGGTTTTTTTAATAAAATAAAGTGAAGGAGCATGTCCTGCCAGCACAGTTCAAGACTTTGCTAGTATCTCCTTCCCATTTGTAACTCAATGAATTTGTTTTAAAAGGCTGCATTTTGTGCTGGATGAAGATTCAGGTTCCATAATAACAGGCAGTGGGAATTCATCAGTCAAGGGCTCTGACCAGCTGCTAAATAACAAGCTGAAAAACTCTCCTTTGTTGAAACTGTCCAGGAAAATAAAGGACAATAGGGTCCTTATCAGAGTTTCTTCCTGTACAATAGCTATTGCAATCACCGAGCAAATACATTAAAAAAAACCCCAAACAAACAAAAACACAAAAAACCCCAAACAAAAACAAAACCACCACCCAACCCTTCCAAGATTTCTTTAAATCTATCTGATAACTTCTATTGTGAAAAACAGTGCTTTAGAGGAATTTGAATATTGCATTTTACTTCTACTTACAAATGTAGCAACAGGACAAGGTTTAGATTAGAGAATAGGAAAAAATTCTTTAGTGTGAGGGTGGTGAGCCCCTGGCCCCTGCTCTCCTCCATTCCCTGCTGTTTGCACTTTTTGGGCTGAAGCTGCAGTGGTGTCCTTGGTTCTGGGGCTGGGAAAGGATTGTTCTGTGTGACTGAGGAGAGGAAAAGGACTGTTGTGTGTGACTGAGCTGTGAGGAGTGCTGCTAACAGTGTATGTAAAGTTCAGAGTTATGTACTGATGCAGCACAGTGTGGAAAATATAAAAGCTGAAACTGAAGGCATCAGTGGGATTTAAATATAAAGGGAAGCAAGGTGATGACTGGGGAAGGACAAAGGCCCATGCTGGTGAACACTGCAGAGCTGCTACCACAAATTCAGACCCTGCCTGGCATTTGACACTGCAAGGGATTGTTCTTTGCTGTCCTGAATGAATGATGCACCCCACCTTTGCCAAAGCCAGCACCCTGTGCAGGACACAAAGGTGACACACAGGGCCAGTCACTCTCACAAACTCTTCCTGTGAGCAGTAGTTAAACACCAACCTCCTCTTTGCTAAAATTTCAGCTTACAAGCAAATGGGCTGCTCAGTAATGTCACACTGAAACACAAGCCAAGTGCACATCAGGAGATGGAAAAGGCAGCTGTAAAGGTAGAAAGTGGCACAGCTCAGAGCTCGCAGGTACAATCCTGTCCTCATCGTTTTTATGGGAGAGGAAGGTGGAAGAGGAATAACTTGCAATGCTGCTAAGGGAGAGGTGTGAAATCCAAACATATTAAGCGTTCAACAAGGTGCACTTTTTAGAGGAACCTAAAAATAATAAATAGATGCTGGAGTCAGACTTCTAATTCCTGGAAGGAAGAGTAAAAGCAATGAACCATCCTGCAATTCAGGTTGCTGGGAAAGACTGAGACTAAAAAGAAGAGCTGGATGTGTTCACAGTGTGGAATGATAGAGGAAATGGGAAGAACCAGGGAGGTAAATTCCCTGAAGTTCACAGTGGGGGAAAAATGAAGCCTTTCACATGTGTGTAGGCCCAAAATTATATAAATATGTTTTTAAAAGGGGAACATTTTTTTACCTACAAGGGTGAAAGCTTTTGGACAGCTGTCCAGTGCCAAATATTTTCCTATACTGAAAATGTCAGCAAAATTCTGGCAGGTGCCCTGGAAAACAGAACCCACTTTTATCCACAGTCAGCATCCCCTCTGGGAGACTCCATTTCCACAGGCTGCACTGGGGTTGTGTTTGGCACCTGAGCTATTTCAGAGGAAACAACAACAACTTTTTGATGGTATGGAGGGTACTGCAGTCTGAAGAAATGTTTTAGCATTATAGGGGTAGAGGGGAGTGGGTGTAGGAGTAGAGCCTCTATGCAGGTGTGGAAAGAGCCACAGGTCTGCTAGTTCAACACTAAAATTAAAAACACAAAATATCCAAAAAAACCCTCATGTAAATCATTGGCAGATGAGAAATAAAAATAAGAAATACAGAAAACACAAATTAGAAATAAAGAAAAACAATATCATCAATGATGATGAGCCATTGCAGAAAATTTTTTGTCTTCTGCAGTTTCTCAAATCCTTCTGAGGTCCCAGCCCTGTGTGATACCAAATGCAGAAGAAAAAGAAGGTAAGATAGGCTACTGCTTAAGCAGAAAGAAAAGAAAGAGAAGCCTTGGCTTCTTATTGCTGCCTAGACAGGAATTCCTCTGCAATCAGTCATGACTCATTTAACCCATCCTAATGCTAAAATATTTCCCTAGCATGTAAATATAGCCTGTATAAAACCATAAATTCTGCTACTATCAACTCAATTAATTTACTCTTGGGGAAGAAATGGACTGGCAAATTACAGCCTACCATACTGGCATTTTACAAATGAGCAAGTAGAGGTTCTTCCTGGGAAATTCCCAAAGAGGGCCAATGCTGCTGCACTGCAGAGAAAGTGGGAAAAATCAGACATGTAAAAAGAAGTCTGTGCAGTGACAAGCACAGGGAAAACTTTGCTAAGGTAAATATGTGATTCTAAGCAAGAGAGATGGGTGTTGAAATGAGGTCCCTGAGAAAGGCTGACTGTCTGTCTGGAGCTAGGAGGGGACAACAGAGATTAGGCCTGGACAGAACCAAAAGTTTCATAGTGGCTCTGGTCCTCAAAATTATTAAAATTATCTTCAAAATAGGCCTTTTGGGTGAGGGAGTTTTCAGGACTACAAGAATGTGGCTGAAAATCTTGACTCAGATATTTCTAAGTATCGTTATAGATTAGCAGTCCTAAATGTAAAAGTTAGAGTTCCAATAAAACATGGCCAAGAATATTGAACACAGTCAAAAAAAAAGAGATTACATGTGGCAGACTAACCAACAGCATATTAACCTGTGTGATTTGTCTTTTCAGTGTTTCAGACAGACTGGAAAGAACTGTTTTTATACTATGTGCATGCAAGTAGTTGAATGCAGCTGGGAATATCATCCCAGATCAATGGGGTTAATGCTAGTTAAAGCAATTCTCTTCTATAGATACTCAGCATCTTCCTGAAGTTGAGAGACTTCCTTCCTCCTCCTCCTCCTCTGGAGAAAGCTCACCTACATACATAGATACCTGCCAATACTTTAATGTGTGCTCCTGTGTGGATTCCCTTACAAATCACTCCTGTCAGAAGTGTTAGAGAAAATTTACTTGTGATATTTAGGATAAAGGTTCTGAAAGATCCTAATTTTTGCAGTTCGGTAACTTTGACCCTTGGCTGTTCCTATTTTGGGTTGTGTATGTAAAACTGATGGCTCTGTGTGATTTTTCCCTATAGCCAACTCTCAGAAAGTAAAGAGTTTTCCCTGGACAGCAATTGATGCAGAACCAAATCCTTCAGTGTAGGAAAGGTGATGTTCAGCTGCTCCTGAGCTCACACTTCCTCAGCATCAGTAAAGACTGATTCACAACTGCACATGGCCACCACCACCATGCCATGGCCTTTGCCTCTCTGGAGAGTCAAACCCTGCACTGTTTAAAGTTATAATTTGGGATCATTGCACCGTGGGATGTCACTGTGATATTTCATGAAAAATCCCTTTTGCCAGGATCTTTTCACCTGAGAAGCTGGGAAGCTTCAGATTCTCCATGTTTTGCTACTTTGGAATGTGATTTGGAGAATTGTTTACCCAGGATGTGAATTGTTTTTAATTACTGACCAATCCCAGTCCAGCTGTGTCAGGCTCTCTGAGTCTGTCACACGATTTTATCATCATTATTGTCTAGCCTTTGAATGTCTCCTTTCTCTTTCTTTAGTATAGCTTTAGAATATAATGATATAATAAAATAAATATAATATTATAATAATAAAATATAATAATAAAATAAAATATAAGACTATATAAAAATAAAATAACATGTAATATCATAAAATTTTAAGTCAGTTTTCTGAAACATAGAGTCAAGATTCTCATCTCTTGCCTTGTCCTGGGGACCCTCAAACACCACCACAGTGGGATTCCTTGCGTGCTGAGCAGACAGGTATGCATACAAGAGTTTGGAGGAGGAATGTAGCTGCTTCTTGATGGGACAATGCTCCCTGGTTGCATCGCTGTCAGCAAATTCAGCAGTGCCTGGGAAACCCCTTAAGCCTGGGAATGTGCTCATCTCTCTGTTAAGGCACAGGAGTGGTGATTTTGGGCCATGCCAGCTGGCCCTGCCCCAGACAGTTCCTGGCGAGGCTCTGTGGGCTAGCATGGACATGGACCATTCCCAGTGGGCATTTTGCAAACACAAACCTCATTTCTGGGAGCCAAGAGAAGTGCAGAAGGAATCCATCATCTGCCAGGGGGTCTCAGTGCCCAAGAACTAACAGACAAATGCAACTTAGAGTCACAGACAGAGGTTTTATGTCCTTAGGGACCACTTCAATGTGAAGAGATAAATATAAATTTGTGACACTGTTCCGAGTTTAATGATTTAAAATGTATTTCCATATGAATTTGCTGTAACTCAGAATCATTATAAGCTTCTCATTCTTCTTTTTTATTCGTTTATTATTTTAAAAAAGGAACCCAAAACTAAGCACATCATCTACTTTTATTGGCTTAAGTGAGTAATTTTTCAGCTCGGAGTTAAAATCAAGGGAAGAATCAATATGGGCATCGCTGTAATTGAAAACCAGTGGGTGATAATTCTGTACTGAAAACAAGATAATAAGTATAGAGATGAAACACTGGCAGGGGAAAAGAAGAAAAGATTAAAGATACGATCTCAATTAAAT
Source organism: Agelaius phoeniceus (assembly GCF_051311805.1). Taxonomy (NCBI): domain Eukaryota; kingdom Metazoa; phylum Chordata; class Aves; order Passeriformes; family Icteridae; genus Agelaius; species Agelaius phoeniceus. The sequence goes on from NC_135269.1 coordinate 1,254,084, forward strand.
ATCAACTATTATTAATATTATATTAAAAACTTCCCTGTGTTCTTTTCATATGCTGTCTATTTTTTCTTTTTTCCTCTAATAGATGTTAAAGGAAAGAATAAATGAAATTATGTGAAATTATTATAAAACAAATTCAGACAGAATCAATCAAGTGTGTCCTTAGCTGGTAATTTATTCCTAATATCATTGAATAGCCCCCAAAACATGAATATTTAAATCTAAATCTTCTTTCTCACCACTCTCTTTACACAGCCTTCTCTTCTACCTCCAGCTAGCAAATCTAGCAATAAGGAATTATCTCCCCATTGCTCACAATGAAAGGAGAAAAAAAGGAGAGAATTCACCTTTACTCCTTATTTCTAACAGACCTACTGGTTCTAGCTCTGGACTTTAATAGTAAGGAGAAAGGAGAATTAATTCTCTATCAGGCCAACAAAACTACATTTTCTCTGGTCTAAACTGTATTTCAAACAACACAGTGGTAGCAGTTTAAGAGAGAATCCATTTGGCTTTCAGACCTTTCACATTCAAAGTCAAATGGAGGACTTCTAAAAGCTTGCTGAGAACAGATGATGAGGAAGCCTGAAAATTAGTTTTATTCAAATAATTTTTTTAAAAAATGAAATTAAAATCAAAAACCTGTCTCCACAATGAAAAGTATCATTCAACTTTTAATAAGGCAGCCTGCCAAGAAAGAAGTCAAATCCTTCTCATTACTGCTACTACTGGCAACAATAGAAGGGGAAGGCAAAGAATATTCTAACACCATTATTTAATAAATAAACAATAGAATAGTGTTTATTTCACAATAAAAATGGATTGCAGAAGGAAGACACAGTCCAATGCCTCTTATTGCTGTCATCTTCACACAGAATGTTAGTCATGACAAGACGTGTCCACAAAATTAACATTAATAATAGAATAAGGGTAAATGTCAGACTAGGGGGGAAAGAATTAAAAGAATAAGTAAATTACAAATATTTGAGACAGGTCCCCAGGTGAAGTTTGTTGTGGCACACCTAAAGATCCTACTGTGGCAGTTTCTACCTTAGAGAGAGTGGAGGATGGGGAGGAAGGAGAGGATCCCAGGTGATTGATACAGGCCAGCCCCTTCCCTCTTCCCATTTTCTAAACCTCAAAACCTTTGAGGAGAGCTTAAACCTCAGTTCTTCTGCACACAGACCTGCCAGTGAAATCACCAAAAGCTTATTATTAGCACTTAGATTTACACTGCTGTGCCAATGCTTCAGAAATCCTTCAGAAGGGCACAGATTTGGTGTATAAATGGGTATTTTTGTGCCTTTCACCAACAGAGCCCTCCAGGTGAGTGTAACAGCACCAGCAGAATCTGCTCCTGCAAGAACAGCTTGTCATTCAGACCCCAGCACAGGAACAATTCCCCAAATCCCTGTCTAGCCACACTGCCTAACCAGATATTGTATGGGCTTGCAGTGGAAAATGCAGATATTGTTCTCTCCTTTTGTGCCTTTGTACATGAGTGGAGACTGAGAGGAATGTGCTCAGGCCCTGCTTGCCAGGGGAGCCATAGACAGACAGGGGGAAGTAAACTGCACCTTTTTTATGGGTTTTTTTCTGCAGAATGGGACAGCATTGTGTCCAGGACACGTTTCTTTGTCAGCCCTGCTCCTGGGACAGCACAATGCTCTGCAGTCCCACAGGCAGGACCCAGCCAAGCAGGAATGGCCATTAAATAAGACAATTGTGCTATCAATATATCTGAATGTGCTCTTAAGTGCCAGATAAAGAAAACAATCTCTCAAATAGAGTTCAGGATTTTAAAACATACATTACATATTACTGATTTTAATTATAGATTCTTTGAAGCCTCTTTCAGTCACTTCAGGTAATCTGTGCTTTTAGAATATGGGAGATTTACTGCTTTGAATATTACTGACAAGGTTGCTATTAAAAGTACAACCAGCTTTTAATTTTTACAAGTTGTGTCAAAACGGTTTAAGCATATTTGAATTTATGGGGTTACCTTTACTCTCCCTCCTACAACTGCAACACAAAGTCAGGGGTCACAATGTTACCACAGGAAAAAATTACTGAGCCAGCATCAAAATAGCAAGGGATAGGTACAGTAAACTCCTATTAAGGTTCTGAGCCTGCCCAGGGCAAACAAAATAGCTGTAGTAACTTAGCTTGGCCTCTCCACTTGCCCCTGTAGAGTTAGTTAAATGGTATTAACTGATGTAGCCATGGTAGCCCAAAAGCACTCATGAAGATACAGCTTGCAGAGTGAGGTGCCTTTTCTGAACAACCTGTGCCACTCTCAAGCCTTTTGTTCAGCTGGGAGAACATCACAGATGGGATTCATCACAATTTTTTTTTCCACATTTTTGCACAAGGAAATGGCCAGGCAGAGCTGGAAAGGTGAATATTCCCTCGCATGCACAGAGCCACAGAATCAAGAGCCCTGCAAAGCTCAGAGACGCATTTCCAATTCCATCTCAGCCCTTTGCCAATGGCTAAGGACACTCTGAGCACTGCAGCATCCCTGGTTTGGATTATCTCACCTCCTCCACTGCTGCCCTCTGCAGCTGCAGCCCTGGGATAGGAGAGGTTCATTCCTCCAGGTGAAGCACTCTTCGTTTTTCTGGTTACACACAAACCCACCCAATCACATTTCTACCATTAAAAGCAGCACTTTCACCTGCTGAAAACTCTTTCTCAACTGTCTGCAGTGAAATATTTATTTATCAATGTGACACTCTCCTCCCAACAACTTCTGGTGCAATTTACATGAAAAGCATCCTCATAAATAATTCGCTAAAGGGTGTTTTAATAATCAATTGCTGGATAATTACTGGTTCCAGCAGGACAATTGCTGTAAATCACAGGCATAAGGAGCCAATCTCTAACACCTCCCAGTAGTTTCTGCCCATGCTAATGATGTCTGACTATGTTAGCCCTTTCTTAACCATTTATAAACACACATAAATATTACATTATGGAATACAAATTTTTGCTGACAGGGTAGTGTGGAATTAAGGGGCAATGTTTTAGAGCTTTTTCTGGTAGAGAGGTCTCGTTAGGAGGGATACAATTATACCTGCATAAAGACACTTGTTTTGATACAGTTTTCTCTCTCATATTTCCTCTATGAAAACAAGAATAAGCAATTTAAGCAATAAGGTCTTTAGCTAACATAAGTTTTTCTCAATGCCACATGACAATCTGGGCATGGCAGCACCTTTTCCAGTTAAAACTAACCTTACATGTATAAAAAAAAAAAAAAGGTAAAGTACATCCAGGCCTGAAACATCACTCATGGCCTGCAGAACTGTGGTGCACTGCAGTGTCCCCAGCCATTAATTTCAGTGTACTCAGATGCTTTGGTGTCAGGCAGATCATTATGGACACACACCCTCAGGAAAAAAAAGCAAATGGAAACTTATTCCAATCATCTTACCTTGCATGCACCCTTCACTCTCGCTCGCTCTCTTTTTAATTTATTTATTTTAATTGGGAGGTTTTAAAGTGATATTGGTTGCTTTTAAATGCCTAATTATCTTGATATAAATCGCACAATATCATCCTCCATCCTTGAAGTGCTGTGCTTGGTGGCCTGTGCTGTTTATTATTTTGCATTACAATTATCATGCAAAGCATAGAAGGTGACTTTAAGCAACTCATTTGAAGTGCTCTTTTCCTCAAGACAATATCTTTTTGAGGCTATTTACATAGATGTTTATCTCCTCATTTTAAGAAAAATCAGCTCAATTATAACTACACAAAAGTTTTTATTATGAGTTTAATCCTGAAATGTAAATGGGCCATTGTAAAATCCATGCTGAAATGTTCATTTGTGTTCTCATTTGTGTCTGTGGATTAACAAACCATCCTGCAGTGAAATTAATTATACAAATACACAAAATATTAACTGATAGGAGAGTATATGTGGCAAAATAACTCAGCAGTTTGAAGAACTGGAAGGTCTTTTGGTCTGTACATCATGGCTACTGAAATGTGTGCCTACTGCCCAAAAAGAGGAAAAAAACAAAACAAAAAAACCCCATCTTGTGTAGTGGATATGTATTCCATTTAATGTTGCTTTCTGTTGCCATGGCTATGATAGCCTTAATATTGTAGGCTCACAGCAAGGTTGCAATTAGTGTTTGGATTTAGAAGAGGGAAGATAATGATTTCATATCAAAACTTCTCACTTAATACTCTTCTGGACATAAAGCTGCCTGTGGGTTTCAAACCAGCTATTCCCATGCTGAAACCAAATGAGAGGAAAGAATCTGTGTTATTTGGCTTTACACCTGACAATTCATGAAGCTGTTTGGCCTGGCCTCTCCAGAACTACAGCTCAGGTCACATGTATATTTATGCATATATATACATATAAATGTATATATACACACTTAACCTCACATGAGGAAAGTCAGAACTATTAATTTGCCTTGTCATAATTCTGACATGAATTGACACTCTGAGAAGGATTTTTACCTGCTTCTTTCTGATCCCTCCTCTTACAGAAGAGTGCACTTATCATCCTGAAACATTCTGGATCAAGGTTCTAGAGTTTGAAATCTCCTCCTCCACACCACCAGCCCTCATCTCCCACACCAGAGTGGGCTCAGCCTACTCAAATGGACAACTCTGCTCCTGTGTTCTCCTGCTGGAGAACAAACGCTGATGGAGAAGAAAAGGCACAATCTTGATGATGGAAGGCTTAATTAGATCCTTTGGTAAGGGTAAAAGTTGTGCTTTAAACTTCTTTCACCAGTTACCCACCATGGCTGGGAACTTCTGTTTTCCAATGCTCACTGCAAAGTGTTATTTTCAAGCATTAAACCCTTTTGTACAGCAATGCTGCTTCTGCTGTCTTTGACAGGAATCATGCCTTAAAGCTTCAGAGGAAAGGGCAAAGAAACCCTTGTGGACAACTGTAGAAAGATTCACCCAAAAAAGAAACATCTGCCAGTTCCTGTCAATTTGTGCTTAGATTTCATCTTCACGATGCTGAGTGCGACTCTCTGTGGTTCTGTTTTAAATCTTTTAATCTTCCCATCCCTTTAAATATGCCCACTTCTCCTTTTCAAATCCATTAAAATTCAGGGCTCATAGTTATCCCACAGCAATGACTGCCATCAGTTGACTGGATTATGTTAAAACCAGCCTTTCCTTTTTAGCATACTTTAAAAGTTGTAGTAGATTTGCTGAGAATGTTACAGAGCAGAGTCATCTGTTAATCTTCCCATATCACTTTGAATCTTTGCTATCTTTCAACTTGCTTATTGTCCTTCCAGACCAAACACAGAGGGAAGGGGTTTGTGACTTTTGAGTGGTCTGGCAGCCCCACTGCCTTGTGCCTCTGCCATTCCTGTAGATGTGCTTGGCTGTCATTGGAGGCTGGGCTTGATTCACATCAAGGTCTCCATAAGGGATGGATTTTTTCCTTGGCCCTCCTTTGGGTGTTGATGCATTTATAAAACCACCAGAGCTCCCACCAGCCCTGGAGGGCTCTGTGACCACTGGTGTTGGGAATTCCCTCCCACACATTCCAGGAGCTTCCCAGGCTGCTTCCTCCCTGCTGTGCTGAGTTTCCAGCAGACAGCCACCAAGGTCAAGCCTCACACAAGAACAAGAGCTGGCAATCCTAAAACAGCAGCCAGGCACTTAGAAAATCCATCGTCTTCCTCTCCATCCTGGTTGGGGGGCCTGCAACAGACTCCCACCAGGATAACTGCCCTCTGCCCTGCTCAGCTCTGTCAAAGCTCTTTTTGCTGACTGTAGAAACCTCTTGCCACTGCCCCTGCACAGATTTTACACTTCTCAGTAGTCACCTTGGAGGGAAAGTCACAGGTAGATGAATTTGAGGAGGAGGGAAAGAGTGGCAGGAAGAACAAATCTTTCTGGACTTTGGTAAATACTTTTTGTGGAGCCCAGGAATATACCCAGGCTTTCCCTGAACTGACTGACCAGATGTTGATAGAATAGATGCAGCAGCACAGAGCACACGTGTGGCTAAAAATTCACCTGGGTAGGCACCTGGTAGACCTCAAGTACCTGTTCCTGAAAACCAAGACATGAAATCTGTCTGCCTGAGAAGTCCCTTATTTCAGCATAATCTTACAAAGACCTTGTTCCTGGAAAAAATTGTAAAAGCAACTGCTTGTGTATAGCTGTCAGCTGTCATCAGCAGAATCTTCTGGCAAGTCCTGCCCAGAGCTGTGGATGTCTTCTTTCCCTTGTGAATGACTTTGAATCTCCTTTCAGACACCCTATTTTCCCCCTGACTGCACAGTAATCCTGTTTGCTTTTTGGTCCAGCTTTACACAGTGTGTAGCTGTGCAGCAGCCTTGATCAGATAAACAGCTGGATTGCTCCTGCTGCATGGGAGCACCTATTTAACTACTATGGTAAGAAGTGTGCTTGTCCTCTAGGTTGGTCACTTTCCAGGGATCACCAGACTTGGATGCTCTGTCCACTGTGATCTATTATCTCCTGATATCTCCAGAAACAAAACAGCATCACTTCAGGGATAGCTGCCCACACTGGGGATGCTAATGGTGACCCTGCTGCATTAGCAAATTTTAATTCTTCTTATGCGGCCTCCTCCCATTCAGACAATGCCATTTCTAATAGCCTTTTCCTCCACATTTTCTGCAAATGTCATCTGGCCTGTGATTCCTGGGAAACAGCCTCTCTCATCTGACCCAGGGGACACCCATGCTCAGTTGGAACTTGGGCCACTTCCAATTCACATTTTTTCCCCCCTCCTAATCCACATCACTAGCAATTGGTTTTTTTTAAATACTGCATCTGGTATGAAGGAGTCACCCAGAGGCTGGGAAGGAACAGCTGATGCTTGTCAAAAAGATGCAGAGCCTGATCCACAGGTTATCACTATCTTTGATTCCATCAGCTGTGCCTGTCTCCAAGGATGATCCTTCCCATGGCTTGCACTAGGCACAGGTCCTTATCTGCCTCTTCCAGGGCCAAGTTTAGATTTGGCATAGCAGATTCTGCCTCACTTGAGCTATGTCCAAGGTACATGATGGAATGAAAGCCTTCATAAACAGTCTCCTCAAGGCTGTTCCTCCCCCCTACTACCATCTGATTTGCTATTTTTGCCATTATTTTAAGAGGGCAAATCTTCCCTCTGTCTCCGTAGGAATGGCTATGAAAATAAAACACACACGCAGGCACGCATTGTGGGCAACATTAAAATATTAATAATTTTATAGATATTTATAATTTTTCCTTTTTTTTTTTTTAAGTGTCTGTAAGACCTGAAATCTGTAGTGGAAAATTCTCAACAAAGATGCTTTGATCTCCAACTGACAGAAACCACCAAATACCAATATTTCTTTATCAGTTTAGCCATTTACAGATGAAGCGCTCAGAGTCCATCCACTGCCCCCAGATTCCAGGCCTTTTCTGTACAGCTAGTAAATCTTTCCTCCACCAAATAAGCTGCTGCCATTTTCAATCTACTTCTACCAGCTGAAGTACTTGTCTGTGTATTGCAGAGAGTGATTGAAACATTGCAAATAACAAATGCCATTTCCCTTTCCAACTTTGTTAGACAGACTGCAAGAGATCCATGACAGGACAGACAGGAGGATGATATTCTTGGGGAGAAGCCAGCCTGTGCAGCTCCGTTCACATCACAAGGTGCATGCCTAATAACACAACTCTCAGATAAACATCTGGATTTAGGAGAGCAAATATTAAATATCAGTGTACAGCATCTTATTTCTAGTCCTTTTTCCTCCAAAATAGAAATTGAAGTGTAAGTAGTGCATGATCATCTGCCTAAATCTGGTTCCCTTCCTACTTTGAGAGCAGTCATGTCCTCCACTGGTTCTTCAAGTGAGGTATGCCCAAAAATTACTGGAGTGGAGCTTAAAACACCCAAACAACTCAACCCAAAACAACCTTCCCCTGTGTCTCTACCAGCATTGTAAAGTTATCAGACACCCATGTCAAATTCTCACACAAATAACGCTTCATTTTCAGCACAAAGGAATATTTATTGCAATTATTTGGCAAAATAACTTTGCAAAAACAAATAGCTGAAAGAAAGCTTTGATATATTTGCAGACATTTTATGAAACAAAAGGAAACGTAAATTCTTTGATTTAATCATACACAATGAATTATTCATCCAGCCCTTTTCTGTGTTAATCAGTTAACACAAGGTGATAAGATGACTTCAGAAAAAATGAAAACAAAACCTAAAGATCTGTAAAAAGGTAAGCATTATCTGAAATATGAACAGGAATAGAGCATGTATAATGAGATAATGAAGGTTCCTTTTAAGGCAGAAGAGGCAAAGCCAGTACACCTTCTGAACAAGGAACAACAAATTCATATTTCCTGACCTTCATTATGTTGACTCCAAAGGAGAAGGAGTTTGCTGAGGACAAGCAGAAATCCTAATGCAGCTGCAGTTACCTGGCAGTTCTCTTACCTGCACTGGGCTCACTCTGACCCTGTCCCTTGGAAGGAGGATTCAGTTCTGAGACTGAGAATGGGAAAACAGAGCCCCAGTTTCATGGTCTGACTAAAGGAGCTGGGGCAGAATTTCAGTCCTAATCCACTTTCCAGGTGAGACAAAGTGAGAATCACAGAGGTGCTGATGCTCCAGCACACAGTCCCACACTCCTGGGGCAAGATCTGTGCCCCAGTTAGAGCAAGGCTGCATCTGATCCTGGTCAGGGCATGAACTGGTCCTCACAGAACCCTGGAGGGGTTCCCTTTGTGACCCCTTTGGGGTTCCCTCTCCCCAGCCACTGGCTCACCTCCAGAGCCAAACCTTGCTCCACACATACAGCTCCCTGCTAAGCTTATTTCACCACAGGGCAATGCCCATCTCATTATCAGCATTTAATTTCCCTCTCAGAAAAACCCATATTCATCAACATATCCATGACTGCTTTTCTATATTTAATTGAAATTTTACATACTAGAAGTACCAGCAAAATCTCAAGGTAAATGTAAATTTTTCTTATTTTATCATCACACAAAAAGTTCTCCGTGTGGATTTAGCACTCAATGTATACATATTTCTTTTTTAAAAAACTAACCCATACTTTCATGGAATTTACCATATTGGTGAATATTTATCAAGAATGTTTTGTGATTTTTCCAGACTTCTTCTCCCTCGACCCCTAAACATCTCAGCTTGAACCTGCACAAAATATATGCATACAAAAATAGAAAGAGACTCCAAAGACAGAAAGAGAAGTGGCACTTGGAATTCCAACCTGCTGAGAAATATTTACTCTTTACTTCACTTGACTTGAGAGCAGCTGAAGGGAGTTGCTCTGAACAGTAATTTTATGCCTTGTAAAAGCTATCAGAGCTGCACACAGATGCATTTTACAGACTCAAAAGAACACTCACACTTCTTGGCAGGTGAGTTAAGCCTGTGGCACTGTCTGCAGACAAGGTTGCAAGGGTGAATCAAGCAGTCCTGAAGATCCAAATCATTACATGAATTTAAACATTTTCTCAGCATCTCTATTCCCCCAGCCACAAGTGTGCTTTTGTTGGTTAAACCTTTCAAAATGCTAATGGCCTCTGAATGGCTGCAGCCCTAAATCCTGCGGTGCCCAAAGCAGGGCCAGCCCATCCTAATAGCCCTGTTTGTGGTCTGAGCAAAGGGCACATGATTCTTCCAGCATGGAATTAGCCCATAACATATTTATTTATTTCTGGAGACAGGAAATAGGCTGAAGAACAGCACCTAGTTTTGTTTTTTTTTCTTTAAAAAAAAACCAAAAACCAAAAAAAAAAAAACAGTGACAAAACACACAGTCCTCTAAATAAGGTGGCAGCAGGTGCTAAGTTAAACTCCTCCAGGCTGCAAATACAAATTTCTGTATTGATGCAAACACAGTACAGAGCAGTGAAGATGCAAGCCCTGGAAAGATTGCAGGAGCCATGCTCCTTTGTAAGCAGGCTATTTTAATACATTTTCACTTTAAAGTCCTACCTCCTGTTACTGCTAATCCCCCTCATCCATAAGAAGCAACTGTGAGTTGCTAGAAATGTATTTGAATGCACTTGCTGTGAGAAGCCATGAATATCAGCACCAGAAATTATGTACTGTGCCTTCCTCCCTGCCACCTTTGCCCTGAGCAGCTTTGGCTTCTCAGCCTACATTGCAATAGTTTCTTTTATCTGACACATTATTTTGTGCTTTATTTCTCTGAGTTCCAGAGGTCAAAATTAACCTGTAGCAAGAGAAATGAAATAAATATAGGTCAATCTATTAATTGGATGACCTACTAAGAACTTTACAATAAAATCTGAAGGCCAAGATTTTTCAAAACCAGATGCAAATGAGATTTTTGCTTGGATACTAGTTATGGTAAGAAATCACCACTCTAGTGCCTGCAGTCAGTTCTAACCTTGAGTTTACTTTAGAAATAAATAACAGCAAGCCCAACAATAAAATCTGCATGAATTTCTTTAAAATCAAATATTCCTTTCTAAGAGGTGGATGGACAGCAGTACATTTATAGGAAGGCAGAACTGCCAAGCAAAGCTCCTGAAACTTGTAATTCTAAGTATTATTGTGTGAGAGAATCCAATGGGTCACAGAAAGCCCTTCATAATTAGATTACTGACTCCCAGCAATATCCACAGGAATTCTAGGACCAACTGGCAGCATGAATTAATAGGAAGAGTTTCTCCAAAATCCCCTTTTCATCTTCTGAGGTGTCGGGCAGGCATTCCTATGCCCAGCTGTATTGCAGATGGTTTGGTTATGTTTCCATAGGTACTACCCTATCTGAAGGTCACAGGTAGCTCCATAATAGCATTGTATGCAACAGTAACATCATCAGGAAAAGAAAGTCTGGGATTCATGGGTTTTGTAACAAAAATGGTCCACCCAAAACAACCAGAGCAAGTTGCAAACCTTAATTCAAGGGCTTTTGTTTGTACTCTGAATAAAATCGTAGCCTGGCTCAGCAGCCTTGGAGCTCCTGGCCTGCACAGCTCCTTCCTCTGCCCTGCCAGAATTGGGGTGGGATGGGGCTCTAGCCCTGCCCAAATTAAGAGGCAGCAAGCTGAGCAGGCTGGGTGTCCCTGCACGAGGCAGGGGACAAAATCCAGTGGGATTCCTCATCAGTTCTGCCTTTGAATTCCATCTTCCCAGAGCCTCTCCTCAGAGCCAGCTCCCTAAAGATGACCAAACTGAAATAAAAAGCCACATTTAATTAGATTATAAACTAATTAGCTGGCTCTAAGTGGGGAAAACTCAAAAGAGGGTAGGCAAAGCAGAACAGAAATAAAACAGGTTTATGCCCAAGTCTTCCCCTGTTAGCTACTTTCCTGCAAGTAGGTCATTGCTTCCAAGCATGATTCCAAGAAATTAATGGCTCTGCTTTGCAGCAAACTGCACAGTTAAAAAGTCCTCTCTGGTGCTTAGGAGCCACCCATTCCCATTTCTAGACACCTGACTGTGGGGCTTACACACTGCTCTCAGCCTTTTGAGCACCAGTCCCACATTCCTGCTCCTCACACTCACCTTACCTGACCAAAACTGCTCTCACACTCAGCTGTTCACCTCAAAAGGAGCAGCCCCACCAGAACCACTTTTTACTTAAGGATAAAATTACCAGCTAGATGCAAAAAAAAAAAAAAACAACCAAATTATTTCCAGTTCGCTCTTCATTGTACATTCTCTTTAAACACTTTTCTGTCTCTGAACATCTGGCTTTTCCCCACACACAGCCATTCACAAGGACAGAAGTGTTCACCCATCTTGAAACCAGTGCTCTGACACACTGCTAGTGCAAAGCACTGCAAAGGAAATATTTTGGATTAGTTTCATAGCTTTATGTCTCTGCTAACTCCTTTGCTTCCATTTGGGAAAAGGATGGCCCTGGCAAACATTAATTTTAAAAAGCCCTGGTCACAGCTTCCTGCTGAGCACCCAAAAATAAAGCTAAGCCATGACCACAGTTATGCAGAGCAGTTGTCCTCCTCCATCTGGACATGCCAGAAACTACCTCCAGAAATTAGGGAGCTCCCCCTCAACTCACTGATTGCTCACCCATCCTGTTCTTGTCCAGTCCCTTGTTTGTAAGTGGTGTCTACCCCATAAAATGGAAATTGATGCTGGCCATTATCAGATCACAAAGCAGCCTGAAGCAGGTTCTTTACTAAACCTCACAGGAAAGTCACAAGGAATGCAGGATCCTGCTCTTTATCAACACAAACTTGAAAGCTTCCAGCTAATTCCAAATCTCAATTTCCTTCTCAACACTAGAAATAATCTTGGCTGTACAAAGCAGCCAGTATCCTCTGAATTTGAGTGGTCAGCAGGGATTTGAAGTGTTCTGGATTCTTATTCTTTCTCTGTATGGTTAAATTCTGGAATTCTAATATGAATTGCTCCCTTTCTAGAGGGATAGTTTAAAAAGCTACCTCCTAATAGGCTGTGATCTTATCTGTTGTGGTGCATGGATACAGAACTAAAAGAAATGATGCAGAGCTAAAGGTGGGAGAAAAGCTGAGGCAAGGGATACTTGCTTTTGCTTTTGAAATTCTTGCATTTTCCCCATAATTATAAAATCATTCATAACACTGGAGACTCAGTCTCACATGTCTGAAGGGCACCTGATTGCTGAAATGGAGTCAGTTGCTCTCTGAAAAAAGGGGTTATAATTTAATGGATTGAAGTGCAACAGCTCCAAATAGCAGCAATAGAGATGGATGCAAAGAGTGCAAATGCTGGAGAGCTTCCAAATGCTTGGCATTTACAAAAAAAAAAAAGAAAAAAAAAAAAAAAAAAAAAAAAAGAAAAACCACCAAAAACCACATGGCATAGCAATATAAAGCTATGTCACAAATACAATTTTTTTCCAAGTTGCTTGCAACACTAAGGCTGAAAGCTAAAAGGACTAGAGGAAAGTGGATAGGTCAGGCCTAGGAAAACCATGCCTTGTTTTGTGGGATGGCCTTGAGAAGGGCAGCTGCCACAAACGGACCTGGTTTCAGTCCCTCTCAGGGGCTCTGTGGATCCACCTCCCCTCACTGAATCATCTGCTTCAGCCCTGCAGAGGAATTACAATGCTTTGATGAAACTGAAGCCATCAAACCACTGGTGGTGGCTCTGAATGTGTGACACTTAAAAGAAGCAGAACCAGCTGCAGGAGGCCTCCTCTCTACTATCAGTTTTCCATTCACTTATCTATATTGACTGGCAGAGAAGTTTTGGGTTATGTGTTGTCTTATTATCTGCTATCCAAATACTCCCTGCACTGTCCTGCAACTCCCTCCTGCTTGTGCCATGTCCTGGTAATGCTCCTGCAAACTACAAACAGAGATAGCTCATGTTGGTGCTTTTCTCACAACACCTCTGTCTTCATCTAGGCTGAGGCTCATAACTACAGCAGCTGGATTATCCTGGAGTACACCAGGCTGACCAAAGGGATTCTTTTGGATGGGAACTATTGTATTTTTTAAAAAAATGTAAATAAAGGCAAAACAATGTCTGCTCTGAATTGTGCAATATACCACAGATACGTGCACCTTCAGGTAGTCTGGAAACCTTAATTATTCTTGAACTAAAAAAAAAATTGCTTGCCCAAGTAGAGATCAAGAGTGCATTAAATGAATTTTGGTAGTCACGAGAATGAAGCCAACAAGGTAGAAAGTAAATTTAAAAGAGTCTGGTACACTTAGAATGCTTCTCATAAACCCCAAATATGTTTATCTAACACACATCTAAAAACATGCCTAAAAAGGCAGCTGTTGTAACAATAATCAGAAGCACTCATTCTGGCTTCCTCAGCTGTGGTACACAATCATACAAGAGAGGGTAGAACAAATGTGGCCATTTTTCTGCAGATAACTACTGTAGATGTTGGGGTGAAGGGGACTGGGAACTCTGGGCAACCTGTACAAGGATCTTTTTAATATCCCAGCACCCCTCAACCCTGCTTTGATTTCTTTTGGGAGAGTTCCTTAAGCTGTGTCTTTGCACCAGAACCCAGATGATGGAATGTCACTTAGCTTTTTACATATTTCTTTCCTATCTTTCTTTTTCCTCTGAACTTTACAGAACTCAACCACAGTCTGGATTGCAGCATGAAATCACTTTCAACCTCCTCATTGGAACTTGCAAAAATAAATAAAGGGAAAATGTGAAGGTAAGGAAAATACTTTTCCTTTCTGATGTGTGAGTTGCTAGATCTTGAGGATAACAAGTATTTTAAGGCTTGCAAACACATAATAGGTAAGTACCATTTGTCACCAGGCTTGTGCTTGTAATAAAAGCTCCTGTGTGGTACAGCAGGAAAAGAAAAAGCTTCTCATGATGCACTTCACAGTCCTTGATCCTGATACTGAAGAGACAGAGCCACAGCCCCAGATGTCAAGTGTGCCCTGCAGAGAATTATACTGACTGGAGTCCTCCTTCAGTCCCACACACTGATACAGGTGCTATTTGGACTAATAGAAGTGCTTGATCTATTTACTAAAAAATAAAAATGAGTAAACTTTTTATTTGCCTCATTACCATCCCACAGCAGCCAGGTGTGGGTACTTGTAGAGCTACACTCTGTTTCTTTCATGGGAATCCAAGCAGGAGAGGGGGGAGAAGAAGAATTTCTATAAACATTGGTAGAGACCTGGCAACAAGATCATCAGGAAAAACCTGGCATGGGAGGATTAAGGATTTCCAGTACTTTTGGTGCAGCAACTCCTATTTTTTGTTGTAAAATAACCAGAGATACAAACACATCAGAAGGTTTGAGAGTGAGGCTTATCCCATGAGGAAGGAACGTTTTGTCATTCTAATTTGGCAAGGTTGTCCTTGGACATCTGAGAGGCTGCCTTTACAGCAGCTTTTGTAGCTGGATTATACAGTGGGAAGTACAGAAGATATAACCTTCCTGCAACTTGCAAAACCAACATCTCTGTGGTTTCCCAAGGAAGCAAAACTAATCCTGCAAAATTTGTTCTAAACCTGCTCCTCTCCTTGCTCAGATTCATACTACATGAGCTGGCTGTCATGGAATATGAACACTCAAAGAAGGGCTCTGAAATAAGCAAAGTTTCTGCATTCTTAAAGATTATTTCATTTAATTCTGTCTGTCAAGTGTGATGGGTTTTCTTTTTTCAAACTAGACAATTTTTCTCACCATCATACATGAATTACAAACATTGTATTATAAGCAATAGTGTTGAAGAATGCTATAAGACTGGAAAGTCTTCATTATTTCAGCACTAAATGGTGTGATTTTTAACCACCAATAGACAAACTGATCCTAACTTTCTACAAGAAAGCCCCACAGGGAATTGGCTGATGATGAACCAATAGAAGAAGATGATGCTTGTTCTATCATTCACTTCAAACCCAAGCTAATTTTACAAGTGCCTGTCTTTCAGGCATCAGAAACACAGCCCCATTTCTGATAGATGGCTTTGACACATCTCTGCTGTGGGAGCTTTGGCAAGGGGCACTATCCCTTTGGCAAGTGCTTTTAACCCTTCGTGGGTTGCTTTATCCTGGGGCAGCCCTGGCTGGGGCTCATTACAAGTCTGAGTGTGGTTTGTAAGAGGGATTTGTCCTTGCTGCTGGCAGGGTGGAGGGCAGTCTTGTGTGTGCTGGGGGCTCTGAACCAGGGCACAGCACCTGCCCAGGTGCCCCTGCAAGGTCACAGCCTTGGCACCCTGAGCTGCAGAGCAGCTTCACAACTTCCCCTGCAGGGATTCGGGTTTGGTTCTCAGCCTTTTCCTGTGTGCCCTTAAAAATGAGAAAGTCAAAAAGACCACCACAACAAGTGTCATACAAAATTTCTTGCTTTTCACCAGGAAAAGAGCCAGGCCTAAGTGTGCCAGCACCTCCAGCCTGATTTGAGCAAATTCTGGCCACTTTGGAGAGACCAACTTGAACTGGACCCCTGTGGCATTCACATTCTCTGAAAAATCCCTTTGCCAGGATTTTACTCCTGGGAAGATGAGAAGCTTCAGAGAAAAAGGAAAACAATTCTTATCTCTTTTGCTTCTCCTGTGTTTTGGTGCTTTGGAATGTGTTTGGAGATTGTTCATTGGTTTTGTGTGAATTTTCTTGACTCAATGGCCAATCAGGGCCAGGATGTGTCAGGACTCTGGAAAGAGTCAGGAGTTTTCATTATTAATTTTTTAGCCTTCTGTAAGTATCCTTTAGTGTAGTATTCTTTAATATAATATAGTATCATAAAATAATAAATTAGCCTTCTGAGAACATGGAGTGAGACTCATCATTCCTTTTTTTGTCTGGGGAAAAGCAAATACAAAAGACCCCTTTTCCCTCAAGGCCACCTGCTACACAAACTTCCTAGGCATTTTTGGTAGCAAGTTACTTAAATTTCTCATTAAAATTTGGAGGAAAAAAAAAAGAAGAATGTCAAAGTACGTATCTTATCTCATTTGCAACATTGCACTGGGTTTATTTTTAAAGCCCTGCAACCAAGGAACCAAAAGAATGCCATGTTCTCCTCAAAGCACATGCAAAGTGCATGTATTTAAAAAGAAAAATCTGACCAAGAGTTATTTATGAAAAAAGTTAGCAGAAAGACTTTGATATTCCAAGAGTGGTTCAGTTTAGCAAAGACAAGTGACTAAGAGAAAAAAAAAAAACCTCTCAAAGGTCATTCTCCATTTTTCAGCTCTGGTTTGAAGCATGTGACACTGCATTTTTATTTCTGGGACAACTAGACAGTGCAGTAGCCAGTAATGCATAATTCTACAGGCAACTGGTGCCTCAGACCATATATATCACTACTTAAAAAAAACCCTTTTCCTAGACATTGGTACTTGGAATTTATTTGGGTTTCAAATTTACTATTCCATTTAAGAAGTGTCACTGCAAGTCTTAATAGGTGCCCTTACAAGACACCTGTCCAGCAACATTCATGCACAGAACAGCTGAAATAGCCATTTGGGTAGTTAAAAATCAGACTTCAGGGAAGAAGACATTTTAAAAAAATTATAATAATTGTGAATGTCTACTTCATTTTATCTTGGGAACAAGGAGAGGTGATTCAGTTTCCCAGGGGAGTCTCCTCAGAGCATTGGGTGGGTGCTTTTGGCAGGAATGGGGGTGCAGAGGGGTGAGTGCCCACCCCAAGTGGCCAAGCAGGGAGAGGGGATTTGGCTTCAGGGTTACACAGCCCAGACCTGCAGCAAGCCCTCCCTGTGACCCCCACATCCACGGCAGCACAGCTTTGCAGAGGATAACATTTCAATAAAATGATGTATGTGACCAAGTTTTACTTGCCCAAAGTGCTCCTGATGGCTCTCAGGGGAAGCATTAAAGGGATGAAAGGAGGTAATGCTCCCTGGGGGTGGAGGATGCACAGGAGCCTTTCCCCTTTCCCTCTGCAAAGGGACATGAGTGGTGCCACAGTATCAGAAAGGCTGCAGAGCCCCCCAA
Organism: Agelaius phoeniceus; assembly: GCF_051311805.1. Taxonomy (NCBI): domain Eukaryota; kingdom Metazoa; phylum Chordata; class Aves; order Passeriformes; family Icteridae; genus Agelaius; species Agelaius phoeniceus. Next base: position 1,271,503 of record NC_135269.1, read on the forward strand.
CTCCCACTGCTGTGTTTTAACTGGCACATTCCATTTAAAGATTAGACTCCCTTCAAGGCCTTTCCTTTTGTAGTGCACAATTTAGCCATGAATATCCACTAAATCTGGTCTAAGTGTCAGTTTGAGATAGAACAGCCAGGGTTCTGGAAATTTCTTTTTCAAACAGCTGAGGCTGTGCTCCTAAAGGAGTGACAGAGTGTAGCATTAAAGAAGTTCCTTCACTCTAATCAACTCTGTGAAAACCCCAGGGAAATGTATTCCTGGATAACTTTGACCAAGAGCTTCAAGCTCTGTGTGGTGTAGAGTTTTCCACCCCCACTGCAGATGAAGGCAAGAAAAAAAAGTTAGAAAGAAGAGCTTTATAGACCTGTCCCACTAATCTTATCATTTTCATATTATATAGTCAAATTCAAAATAGATTTCAACACAGACTGTTGGGAACCTGACTATAAAATTTTTTTCTTCCACATGAAATTCCTTAATTGAGTTTTTAAGAGGAAGAAAAAAAAAACAAACCAGAGATTTTGTCCTGCCAAGCAAAGCCCTCTTTTTAAGGCCCGGTTTCTCCATCTCTCAGTGGAAAAACAATAAATACATTCTTTCACACTGGGAGTTAAGAAGTATATTATTCACTGCAGTCAGGAGTTCCTTTCTCACTGTATCCTGGATATGAGCTCATGCCACATCAACAATCAACAATAGCTATTGTTCCTGGAGCTTTAAGGAAGTTTCTGTGCCCTGTTTCCTGAACACAGTATGTAAACTAATACACACAAGAAAGGTGTTTCATATTATTCCAGGTACACTGGGCCCCCTCCTTGTCAGCCAACCATGCTGGCCAACATTTCTGCAGAGAGCTGGAAGAGCAAATGTATTCTTGTGTTTATCCATTTGTAAATGGAAACAGGTACTTCCATCACAAACTGCATGGAAACAGAATCCAAAGAAACACAACGTGTTTAATTTAGAAAGAGCACCTTTAGCTCCTGGCTTGTAAAACTGTCCAGCCTTATGGGTTAGTTCCTCAGATAATTCATCACTTCTGCATGGATGAAGAAGGGTAAAATCCTCAAGCTCCACGCACATCAGGAAGGTTGGTGTTTGTTACCATGTGGCAGCAAAGAAGGGAATTGTGTCATTCACACTCTCTGAAAAATCCCTTTGCCCGGTATTTTTCTCCTGGGAAGCTGAGAACCCTCAGAGAAAAAGGAAAAAAATTCTTATCTCATTTGCTTCTCCTGTGTTTTGCTGCTTTGGAATGTGCTTGAAGGTTGGTTTAATGTGAATTGGTTTGATTCTTTGGCCAACTGGGGGCCAAACTGTGTCAGGACTCTGGAAAGAGTCACAAGTTTTCATTATTATCTTTTAGCCTTCCGTAAGTATCCTTTAGTATAGTATAGTATTCTTTAATTATAATATATGATCTTAAAATAATAAATCAGCCTTCTGAGAACGCGGAGTCAGATTCATCATTCCTCCCTGCCACAAGGCTCCCCACAAATCCCTGCAGATAGGGAATAACTGAGCTGGGACCTGTTTGTCCCCCTAAGCCTCAGGCCAAATATTCATGGGGGTGCAGATACACCTGGGATAGATACACCTGTGGTAGATGCACACCTTGTTCTGCATGACACAGTTGTGCCAGGACAATGGTGAGCAGCTCCAGGATGCCCAAAGGCACAGGAACCTTTTCAGAATACTCCAGTGTGACCAGTGAGTCCAGAACATACAGTATGACCAGGGCTGACCTGCCTTGCATTTTTACCCCTTCTTGGCAGACTCTGCCTGGCAGTACCACATATTTCTGTCAGATAAGGCAAATTTATTGGATTTTTTTTTTTACTGTCACACAGTCTACATCTCCTAAAGGAAGGACAAGGCAGCCTAGTGGTATCAGTGTATCTGGTGGTATCAGGGGGTACTGTCACTTATCCCCCCAAATGCTAGCCAGCCCTCAGGCAGGGAAGCTGGAACTAAGTTATCTGTAAAGTCCTTTCCAACCAATGATTTCTGATTTCCCCACAGCCTGCTGGGCTCTGAGAAGGTTTCCAGTAGGGAGCACTTGACCTCCCAAAGATTCCACCATGTTGCCCTGAACTGATGGTGCTGCCTGAGCAGCACAGTGAGTAGAGCTTGTGAGAAGGAGAATAGAGAAATTCCTGTCCTGACTTAGGGAACTTCATCCAGACCTCTCCTTGCAGGTACCAGTGACCATGGTGAGTCCCTCAGCCTTCCCAGTTTAAACCACTGCTGCCTTTACAAGGCAACCCTCTAGGAAAGGAGACTCTCTCCTGGTGAGGATTGATGACCGTGGTCTGAACCTTGAAGCAGAAATAAAGACGTGATAAAGGCATTAACAATGGATGGTTTAATATATCAAGGCTGGGCAAGCCAATTAGGACTGAATAGAAAGTAAGCTAAATCTTTTCCCACAACTCTAATCCTTTCTGTAGGATTTGAAAGAGAATAAAAAGCTGGTACTGCTTTAAAAGTTACTTTCATGGTCATTTTTATGTTTTTATACTAATACTCATGCTCCTGCCAGGAGCACAAATGAAAGTGCTGAAATACCCCACAGCCTTTCCTGTGAGATTTACAGGCTAATTTTATAGATCCAACAAGTTTGAATTATTGGGATAGGCTTCAAATGAGCTTCTAAATTTGGGAGTATTTCTCTGAATCCAATATGAGATATTTACCATTTGATTTTTTCCTCAGCCCTATGGGAGCCACAGTGTATTGTTGCTCTTCTACTGCATGTCCTATTTAAGAGTCTCAGATCTTTTATTTCCAGGCCATCTATGCAGTTTCTGCCAGTGTCCAAGTGACTCCTCTGACTGCTGCTCTTCCCAGAGCAGGACACTGGGAGTGCACTTGGAAGAGCACAGGGAGGGCAGGCAGAGCTCTGGGATGCCTTGTCTGGGCTGTGCTTCCAGCTAAAATTCCAGAGGGCTTTATTAACAGTGCACTGGGGAGGAAAAGCAAGGAGAGGGAAGGAACAAAGGGAGGCTCAAAGAGGAGGATCAGACCATGTCTCACTGCCAGAAGCCTCTTCAGCCCTGTAGCACAGAATGCCCTCACAAATTCCTGCACAGGAGGAACTGTGGAGGGGACTGCAGTCCCCAGGACAACCCAGAAAAGACATTTTAATTTAAAAGATTACTCAGTGTCAAAATGCTGCCAAGGATCTCCCTAATTCTCCCATAAACTGGAAGAACAAAAGGTAGCTTAAAGCCCCCTCTATCCTTGAACTTGACTCCTCAGTTCTAGCTCATCAGGCTAGTGCTGAATTTTAAATGAAATATGTAACTGGCCATTTTCTCATTCCACCCAAAAGCAGAACAAAAAAATAGCATCAGTATTAATAATCAAAACTCACACAAAGAGAAGTTTTAATACATATATATGAATTGTGCCCTTGTAGGCAAGGTTGTTGCTGTCAATTGCTCCTTGGTTAACAAATTAACCTTCTGAACATCATCAGCTCTGATTTCACTCTATGGATGTCATCAATTCTGTTCCCAAAGTCTGTGGGGACCTGATTCTGCAAACATTTTGGAACATTTAAGTTTTGACCCTAAATCTGTACTACTTAACCCCACGATTCCATCTTATTTGAGAATACTTTCAATGGAATAGCTTTAGAGTATCTGCAAATGTGGGTGTTTGTGGTTTTAGTGTGTATGTTTGAAAAAACCCTTATGCTAATAGAGATATTTCCCAAGCATAATTGTCAAAGTCAAGGAAAAATAGTTTTAAAAAATTCTTAGATAGAAACACAAAGAAAAAATACTAGTCTTCATCGTTCTAATACACCCTTTTGAATCTAGGCTTTAAATAACAAACCCCTTAATCTTATTAACTTAAAATCATGTCTCTCCTTTTTTTTTAGTGTCATTTAGCAAAAAACCCCAAAACTTATAATCCATATTTGAAGGCTTTGAAGACCAAAATCTATAAACACAAAGGGAAAAGGCTAACGAGTAAGGAGCTTCTCCATTTTTACTCTTCTCCCTCCATCCTCACCATGGCACACACTCATGTATGTGCACACTCACACAGAGTTTAAGGACTGACTGGCACTTGAAAGCAGCTGCTCCACACAGGAAACCTTACAATAAAACATAGAAAAGAAGACTGCAAGTGAACTAGAGCTTTGGGGCTTAGAGAGGCATTTTAAAATATTTTTCCATTCAGCTATTAATATTGTATTAAAAAAATAATAGTTTTAGCTCAAATTCCCATGTTTCAAAGCTCACACAGCTCTAACACTGAGGTTATCTTGTTTGGCATGAGAACAGCTCATGTCTACATTAAAGCTGGGAGCTTAGAAGTGACATAAACAGGCCTTTTTCTATAAAGATAAAAGGCTAAGCTTTAAAGAATTTTATATTTATAGATAAACGTTTCCATAGTAATCATTACAGTGAAACTTGCTGGTGTCAGCAATCCTTTGCATACAAAAATGGCTTATATTCAAATTAGCAGGAATCACAGAATCAGATCCCAGCTGCTACCTGAAAGAAGGGCTTACAGAAAAAGTGTGAATGGGGATCTCTGGGACAAGCAAATGCCCTTATTTTGGTCACCTCTCTGCTCCTTTCTGCCAATACATAAAACAGGAGATATGATGTAAGAGGCAATATTGCAGAGAAAAAAAAAAAAAAAAAAGGCAAGCTTAAAGACCCAGGTGTCCTTTTCCAGCTCTAATTTTCAAGTTTCTATTATATAAATACAGACAAATTAAAGCATAAGACAGGTAACAACCAGAAGGCAGCAGTGTGGTTTGCTCCTCATCTATTCCCCATGACTTGGATTCTCTTACAAGATGGTACAAATTCCATCCCTGCTTTGGAAAGATGTCCATTTCTTGTGACCCAAAGTAAAATCTCCTTCTCACACCCCTCAGTGAAGCTGGACTTTCCCAGAAGAGCTCAGCAAAGGCCCAGGTAAATGTTGTGGCAGTGATGATGAGCCCTGCTGGGTCAGGAGTGCCTTATTACAGCTGCAACAGGCAGACTGGCATTCACAGTGATGGGAGTTATTTAAAGCAGAGGTTACAGTAATCACGTAAGATAAAACTCAAATCACATGTTTCTGGAGGTTTCTACCATGCCCTGAAGTAAATTAGGTTTTAATTAAAAAGAAAGAAAAAAAAAGAGTGATGTGAAGGCTTTCAGTCTATGAATTTTTAAAGCGCTGCCAGTTAATTAAACAAAGGAAGGAGAATATCACACTCTCTTTTTTACAGGTGGCAGGATGAAGGAGAACAGAGGTGAGCTGACTTACTCAGGGACAGCGTGGCAAGCCAGTAGTGCCTGGCACAGAACCAAGCCTCCTCACTCTGAGATTACATCCTACTCACTCCTTGAAGTCCCAAAGAAGGGAAAAGGAAAATAGCTGAGGGAGCTGTTCAGCTTTGAAATGAGAGCTCCGTGTGCGAGCCCACAGGCGTACGAACATATGCCATGGGAGAGATGCAAGCAATACTCCCTGATCAGCAGTAATGAAAACCTCCCTCCTCCATCTTTTTTCCCTCTAAAAATTTTTTTTTAAAAAAAGCAAACCAGGGAGGAGAGTAAGTCTGAGTGGTTTGCAATTTATATACAGAAGTTTCCATTGTAATGTGAACATTAATGGCTGTCACCATCAGCACCTCTCTGCAGAGAGAGCCTGCCCTCTGTTTCTCTTGGCACTCTGACACAAGGGATTGCTTTCACAAGGTGCCCTGTGTGCACCTCCAATGGCCATTCTACCAGATTTTTATGATATCTTTGGAGACATACACTCAGTTGTTTGGCTCCTTCAAAGCTCCCAAGTCTGGGAGGCAGCTGGCAGAAAAGTACCCCCGATAAATAATGGAATTCTTTTGGCCAGGGTGATGTTTGTGTTAACACCTAGCAGAGGGGAGGGAGCAGGGCTGGGGAGGGTAGCCACACTTCAAAGGGGGTGCCCCTGGCTCCAGCCACAGCTGCCTGGGCTTGGCAAGAGCCAGGGCTGCCTGGAGCAGCCCAGCAGGATGGCTCCTGGCTGCTCCCAGGTGCTGTCACAGAGCATCAGGGCCTGGGCTAAGCAGAGAACACAATGGGAAACACTAAAAGGAATTGTAGGGGATGTGCTCCACTGAGCAGTGCTTGCTCAGGTTTGATGGTGGCAGGACAGTAGCAGCCTCATACAGATAATTTTTCCTTTGGGATGCTCAGCTGTGAACCTGAAGCATTTCTTCTCCCCTCTGCCTAACTCAGAGGGGAGAAGAAACCAAACCATCAGAGAGTCAGGGAAGTGTTACAGTACAACTGTAGGACTTACATGCCACAGTTGAGACAGCCACAATACACAGAATATCCCCACACAATTTCTGAAAGCTTCACCCCCAACCTCTTCAGAAAGCTTCAACCCAAGCATAGTAACATCTTACCTCTTCAGAAGGCTTCAGGCATCTGCCCACACAATAACATCATCCCAACTGCAGAAAGCTGCAGCATCTGCCATCCTTGTCCCTCAGCCCAGCCTTTTGTGCCCTGCTGCTGCTGCAGTGCCCCTGTGTGCCCACTGCACCCTCTGGCGTTAGGCAGTGCCCCTGTGCCCTCCATGGCTCGTTCCTGTTAATGCTGCTCACCTGTGCTGCACAGCTGGAGCCAATGAGGGATGATTGGGCACAGCCCCACCCCAATCACCCCTGACTCTGTGCCTACACTCACAAATCATTTGACCTGAGCCAATATTGAGGAAAGCCAGTGGGTTTTGGATCAAGCTCTACCACTGGACAGCAGCGTTAATTAAATTTTTGCATTTCTGCAGCACATCCCGTCCCAGCATGCAACGTTTTACGGGCATCACTTGAGACCCAGAGTTTCTACGTAGGGAAGATAACCAACCATTTTACAGAGGAAGAACTCATGCTAAGGCAGACCTTTTAGTGTGTGGTGATCAGAAGTTTATAAAGAGAAATCTGGGGATCCTCTGTCCTCGCTACACTTCCATTCTTGGTGGCCACCTAGCACTCAGTCCCACAGTGGCTGTCACAGTGGTTCTCTGGAAGCCTTTCCTCCCATCACACACTCTGGGAATGGCCTTCCTTCCTGGCTGTCTCTGTGCACACCAACAGCTCCCAAAATCACACAGCAGATGTAGCTGCCCACCACCTCTGGCAGTATGTGCACACACACTCATCATTTTGCAAAACTGATAGCTGATAGCTATCTGTTAGCAGTTTAGCATTTTATGAAACTGATAGCTGCTCTTTATTGATCACACACCAGAGCCTGACACACCACTGGCTCCTCTCAATTGCTTTGAACAGGAAATAAATGCAATTACTTGCCATGTCTGCTGGCAGTGGTGATTTTTACATTTTTACAGTAGTTCTGTGTGTGTGCGTACACGTATGTGTCAGAGGGACATAAAACTTTGGAGAAGAACAGAAGCTTTAGTTAAATACCCTGAAATTCCACTCTAATCTCTAGTTATTAATAAATTGTGCCCTGAAGTTTTCCATGTGTGGTCTCAATGGTAGGTAGAATAGAAAGTTTGAGAAAGAGTCTGCTTAGACATTTTATGCTACAAGAGTAGGATGGAAAAAACTTTTGCTGCAAGTTTCAAATGCCTTTTGAAAAAATGGCCAAGTTAGACACTTAATTGCATTTTCCTTCAGTTTTTTAGCCCCTTTTGATTAAACAAAGTCTGAGGCCAACTGGCCAAGGGGTTTCTGAAGGACCACATTTGCAGACACCAATTACAAAAAACTATGTCATCCACATTCCAAAAGATTTCAGACAACATTCCAGGGGCGTTAAATGGACTTACTTCACCACCATTTTTTGCAGGAGAAAGACATATTTAGAGAGAGAGTAATGAGAAACTTGACTGCTCTGAAATGCCATCTTAAATCATTTGAATAAAAGGTGAGCTAATACAGAACTTCACACAGCACTTGATAGTGGCAGAAATGCCAAAGAGTATCCCACTCAAATTAGGGAAAGATGCAATTCCCCTTATGTTCCTTCTATTTCTTGGTTTTTCCAGCTCTTTTCTTTTCCTCCCCATGAATTGCCTGTTGCCCCCACCATCCTCCTTCACCTGCCCACACAGATCCTTTTCTGTGACTGTGGAAGGTTCCAGCCACACTGGGAGCTGATGCTGTGCCACAGAGGGAGAGGCAACATCAGGAAATCAGAGATTGGAAAAATGAAGGGGGTGAGCCTCTGGCTTGGGTTCAATCGATAATCACCCTGCTCCTGGCCCCACGTTCCTCCTGCACCATTCACTCAGCCCCTTTGCACATACCTCATCTTTTGTATCAGTTTGTGAAAAGTAAATTTACTGTTTGCTGAGCCCCAGTCATGCAGGATGGTGGAAAAAAAAATCTCACTGATGGCAGGACAATGAGAGGTTCAGTACAATGGGTGCAAACAAAGCCTGAGTAGGAAGGTTTGGTTTTCAGTGTGCATTTTGAGTGTTAGATCAGCTTACAGTTACACTATGAGAATTTTCCCCACTGGAAAGAAAAATGCCCAGAACCATCAGGGTTGTAAACCAGGCAAGTAATATTAAAATGAACAGTGCAGGATGAGTGGGGCTGAGCTGCTTTGGTGTTGTTTTGAGAAGGCAGCTGATGAGGCAATGGCCAGGCATTGCCTGCTTGCTGGGATAGCCACCTCAGTCATTTGTAATTTGAAATTACTCCCCACTGGGGAGGAATTTCAGCTGCAAAACAAGGAATTGACTCCCGGTCCAGCGGTGACCAAAACCCAAGGCACAAGTGCTTTGGCATGGAGGTGTTTTGTGCTGCTGCAGGCTATGCCCAATCTACACTGAGCAGGCTAAAGCAGCACGGTTGGTCTTGGAAGTACAAACCAAAAGCAGGCTGAAGGAGATTTTCCAATTCTAGCTTGAAGTAATAAAAAATACACATGTACACACATACAGCTTCTTTCTTGTTTGCTCTCTCCTTTGCCTTTCCCCACATCAATCTTCCCAGGAAGGCAAGGTGCAGTTCACCTGACTTTTTAGGACACTGGAGTAGCCATCATCTGGTGTCCATCTTAACAAATATTCCAATTGCTTTCCATCTGAGTTTGTTCCTCATTTGACGTTCCTCTACATGCTGCAAAATCATGCAGAAAAGGATGCAGCAAAGGAAAACAAGCAGTGACATTCATGACTAAGGTGATCCTTCACTTTGCTAAACAACACAACTCAGTTTTTTCTCCTAATTTTATATTCTATTTTTCCTCAAGTCCCATTCTACCTGAATGCACCCTTCATTTTGTTGACATAATTATTTTTTAAATTATAATTGTAAATGAAATTTCAGATAACAAAGCAAAGCACTTCAAATAAAAGAAGTCAAAACATTTCTTTCTGAAATTAAAAATTTCAATTTTTCTGACAGATTTGTGAATTTGTTTCTTCTGGAGCTAAATATGCAGAGCTGGTAAGAAGTTTCACTGCAAAAATTCTTTCTAGCTCTGAAGATGAGTGGATTTGTGTGTGCCTGCATTTTTGAAAGAAGAGAGAGGAGCTGTTTAGCAGGCTAGGACAATGACAGAGCTGCCAGCACTGCCCCTCTTGACTGCCAGTGTTGGCTGCTGTCTGCTGCCTGTCTGGAATCATTTTGCTGTGGATCAAATCACCTCCCAGCACCACTGCCAGGGTCCCCAAGGCTCGGGGGTCTGGGGCTCAGTCAAGCATAAAACATTGCTCATATTCAGCGTGCACCAGGCTGGAGCAGTTACTGCAGAAAAGGAAAAAATGATTACAGAATTGACTTGTAGTTTAGCAAATCCCCATTAGATCCTTTTTCCTCCTCCCCAAATAAATGAAACTGTACCAAACTGGTGCTGCTCAGAGTGTGTTCAGAGTCAGGGCCACTTTCTCAGCTGAGCAGAGCAGAGCTCTCCTGGCTCGCCCTGCCATGATGCTGATTTATGCAAAACAGGCACATGGCCCACAGTTTATGTCACACATCCAAAATCCCATAGAGACTTAATTTTGCTTTTCAAAGCCCACAGAGATCCACAAATTAACACCTTTTAGCATTATTCACTTGGAGTTTGTCAGTTTTTCTGCAGTAATCGATTAACAGTTGTTTTCAAGTTGGGGTTTATCTCTTGTTGGCGGGTGTATTTATGACACATGGTTACACCTACAAGAATATATTAAAAGTTTTTTGAGCAACTTGGAACTACAAAGGCAAACTAGTGCCTTGCAGTTGCTATAATCTTTGATGTCACTAAGAGACTGCATTTACCAGAATCAAGCAGGAGAATTCTGTTTTCTGTGACTGAAACAATCCAGGTTAAACTTTTAAAGAAGCCGAGTCGACACAAGTAACTCACATACACTTTGAAACCTTCCGAGATATTATTAAGAGTGCCATGCATAAAACTTTTACCTGTAGATCTCCTCCCTCTTGATTAACTTCTTTTTCTGAGAGAGGGAATGCTGTTTGTTACACAGCATCCAGCTGAACAAAGGAGAAGCAGAGCCTGAACTCTGTGCTCTGGGCACCAGAATCTGATGCAGCTCACTTTCATCTCAGTGTAGCTTATCTGGTAGGCAGACCCAGTGGAGGCATGAATTCCTAAGGATAAGTTATATTATACAGCATGTGACTGGCTTCAGCCAACTCACCAGTGATGAATTTGCCTTCTCTTCCAGAGTTTCACTTGCTTTTAAACAGAAACCTCTGCAAATGGAATGAGTCTGTCAGGGTAATCTTGACCATAGTTAGGCATGATGTAAAAAAAGGATACAAAATATGCAAGTTACAGACCCACAGTCCAGCTGATGTGATTGTACTGGTGCATACAGACACAAACATAAAACACACACAACCTGAGGGAGCTTATCTTTAATGACAAGGATTGGGACTCCAGAAGAATTCAGTTCCCAGTCTTGCCCCTGAATTCTTCCATGTCTTGGACGTGTGATTCATGTAGCATCTTAATCTCCATGCATTTATGGGCACAAAACAGTCCTTTGGGGGCAAAGGCTGTTCTTCACTGCATGATTGTCTATTGCCTAATGAAATAGCCTCTGACATGAGTTAGAATTTAGTCATGTCACAAGTAAGTTATTGATAGTTCTCTTTTTTTTTTAATGCCAAAAATGGATCACAATGAGGGCAGTGTTGAGCAAATTCTATAATTAAGGAACAACATGTTTCTAGTTTCATTTTCTCCTGTTGTAATAAATACTGCAAACACTTGTCTCACAGCACTAGCTCAAAGCATTCCAGGTTGCAGTGAGCTACTTGTCTGTTCGGGGGATATCAGTATAATCCATGCTGCTATTTTATAAGGGTTTTTCTTCAGACACGCAGAAATTTGAGACAGAATTCATCAACACCTTTTCCCTGACTGCCAACGCAGAGCTGTGGCTGGGAGATGTGAAATGTTCTGTGAGAGTGAGGGAACAGAGGACCTGAGTGGGGAAGGCAGTGGGAGCTGCTCAGGCTCCACAGCCAGGGCAGGGCCACGCTGGAGCCAGAGGGTGTCAGAACCCAGGACATTGCTCTGACTGCCCTGGGGGACTCCAGATCCTGGCAGGGGGCTCAGAGACCTTGGCACGGAGTCACAAACACCTGTGCCTTTGATTTTAACCCATGGAAACAATTCCCAACTTTGTGTGAGGATTTACAAGCCACAAGGGTTTGAGTAGAATGATAGTGAATTTATCTCAGGGTGAAAAAGTAGAATTTTGGGGGTTTTAGAATGGGGGTTCAAGAGGCAAGATGGAGGAATCTGGATGTGTGCAGTCGTTCCTCCTGTTTCTTCTTGTCCTCTATCTTCTGCTGTGATGGTGACATTCTGGATTGGTTTAGAGTAGAGACAGACTGTCTAACATAGGTGATAGGGGTTGGAAAATTATTGTAAATACAGTCCACGTAGTTCTTAGTATAAAAAGCCAACACCACCCCAAGGCTGGTCACTGTGCCACAAACCAACCTGCTGGACAGACTTCAGCAGGTCAGAGAAAGAATGGAATAGATAGGAGAAAATAAACAGCCTTGAAAAGCAGAGCTGAGGAATCCCGACTTCTTCTTTGGTCGCGGGGCTGGGAAAAAAAGACTTTTAATACCTCGGGAGCCATTTCAGCAACACCAAACTCCAGAAGGTGGTGTCACTTGAATAATTCTGCTGGAAAGGCAGCAGCTCCACTGCCTGTGACACTGGGCATTATCCACCACCACCGTCCTCATCCTCCTCCAGCACACACCCACACCTTCAGCCCACAGAGAGCTGCAGAGCCAGGGGCCTTTGTCACCCCCTAACTGCTGAGAAGGGACTCAGCTCTGCCTTCCAGTGGTTATTTACCTCACAGACCTCTGCTTTCAAATATGTGGTTTAATTTCCTATAATCCCAGGTCCTACCATGATTATGTGGAATTCCATTTATTCTATTTGTTCTATTTTAAAAGGGATGAAGTCATCTGTGCTGGAAACTATGACCTGATTGAAAGAACTGAAACGCTGCAATGTCTCAGACACAGCTCTGGCACATGAAAAAGTATAAATTAAACTCTTCTGCAGACATTTGATCTCTTGCTATGAAAAGGGATATTGTGCTTCCTCTGTTTAACAGTATTCTCTGCCCACTGTGAAAAGAACTCTGTTTGCACTTCTTTTTTTTTTTAAGTGTGGCATTTTTTTCCACTCTAAATAGGATTGCAAATTAAGCTTCAGCATGTATACACACAGAGTCTACATATTCCTGTCTGCTGTGAGCTCAGGGATGCCAATGCCAGATCTGCCAGCCTCATTAACTAAATAAAATTATTTCACTGGTTCAATGGCTACCAGTGAATCCCAGTGAATGGCTACCAGTGAATCCACAGCTCCCAAGCTCCAGGGCCGTGCACAGTGCAAGCACTCCACAACTGCAAACCATTTTTGGTCATGAGTAACAGATGAGCAGAAGACAAGACAGGATGTTGATCCAGTCATTGCTTAGAGTTGTCTACAAAAATTCCAGTAGCCATGCAAAGTCTGCTCCTTTTAGCATAAGGTCACCAGTTACAGATATCATTTCTTTCTTCAGAGTAATTCTCCTTGAAAACTCTAATATAGCTCTGCACCAAGGGTTGGGGTTTTTTACTCTAAAATTTTTAAGGAAAAAAATGTTTAAACCTGGTCTCATGCCACATGAGCTATAATTCAGCATGCTGTGGTGTAAAATAATTCAGTAAAATTAACCATCTCTTGCTATACATTTGCTACAGAATTAGCTCCATTTGCCTACCCACTTCTACAGCTAGGGAGGCTTAAGTGAGAAAAGCCATGCTGAAAAATAGTACTTGAGTTGCTGCAGGGTTAGCAGCAGCTGAGCTGTGTGAACCACAGCAAAGTCCCCCTCCTTTCCACAACAAGCCAGACAACTCATATTAATAGGGAAGGAGCTTTTTGTGTCAGCAGGATTGATATTGGGGGCAATACACTTGTTCCTACTTCAGTGGAAACAGACCTCAGTGATTTCTGTATCAAGTGCTTTCAACTTACAACAATACTGGACAAGAGCTCAAAATGCTCAATCCTGACCTGCCTTTGATCCACTGAAGGGGGAAAAAAATCTCACTTCAGTCAGTGGAAGCAGAATGAAAACAATGGAAATATTTATTTTCATTTAAAAATTCTCAACAATGGATTTTTTTAAAAAAACATCTAAGCATGGTAAAAAGGAACCTGCAGACTGGTAGCTGAATTATTTCTGTGTGTGGCTACCACAGACAGCATTTCCAGTGTGGGATGGACCCACAACTGGACAGGGCAGGGCTGTGGGAGCTGGAGACCAAACCTGCTGTGGCACCATGGGCAGAGGGGAAGGACTCTGGGCAGGGAGCCTCAAGGCCCTGCCACCAACACAAATTGCCTTAACTTATGATCATCTGCAAGGGGAACAAAATCCAGCTGCAGGATCTTCTATTGCAGCTGCCAGTGCAATTCACACCTCCAGAGAAAGGTGTCATCCCTTCCATTTTAGTGCTAGGAGCAGCTCAGTCCCCTGCTCTGCCTCATGTGCAATTGTATTTCTTTAGCTAGCCAAAAAGCCTTTGCTGTTACTTCTGTGTTAGAAGACTGATTTTTTGCTAGCCAACATTTTTATTATTATTTATTCCTTATTTTATTATTATTTATTCCTTTTATTATTATTTCATTCCTTAAAAAGAATCTGAACTTTTTTCAAACAAAAAGGCTTTGAGTACTTTAGCCACAAATATTTTGAGGTTACCTATACTAGATAAACTCCACTTTTGCCTATGTTTTCTACTGCTAACAGAGCCTTGCAGAAAAAAAAAAAAAAAAGAAAAAAAACCTGTACATTCCCTACTTCTTTCATTTCACAATAATATGATGCTCAGTCATTGCTCTTTGATGTTCCTTTGTGCCGGGATTTTCAAAGGAAATTAGTTTCCAAAATGTGATGGCACTCAGCAGAAGCTGAGCACTGAACTTCAGTGGGTCTCACTGAGCACAGGCTGGAGCTCTGACATTGAAGATATGTTTCACCTGTGACCTAGAGACTGACAACTTTTGTGGCACTTGGTCCTGCCAGAGATCCCTGATAGAGAGAAAGAAATGAACTGAAAAACTGCAGCACATAACAGGTGTCTTTATGGGTTTTAAATCCTTAGTCCTTGTGTCAGCTTTGGATGCTTTGATAGATATGATGGGCTGACCCTGGCTGGATCCAGGTGTCCACCAAAGCCACTGCTCAGCAGGGTAGGGGAGAAAAAATATAACAAGAGGTTCGTGGCTCGAGATAAAGACAGGGCAAGATCACTCACCAATTACTGTCACTGGAAAAACACACTTGATATAAGGAAATCAGCTTAATCTACTGCAAATCAAACCAGAGTAGGATAATGAGAAATAAAACAAAATTTTATAAACATTTTCTGTCCACCTCCCCCTTTCTCTAGGGCTTAACTCCACTCCCCATCCCTCTGTCTCCTGACAGTGGTGCAGGATTCTGGAAATGGGCAGCAGTAGTTTATTGCACATTCCCTCTGCTGCTCCTTCTTCCTCAGGGAGGGATTTCTCACCCCTGCTCTGGCATGGGGTCCCTCAACAGGAGAGAGTCATCATGAACATGTCCAACCTGAGTTCTTCCAATAATTATATTGCAAAATAATAATGCAGTTCTCCAGGACCTTTCCATGGTAGGAAGCTCCTTCAGGAACACAAATCCGGGTGACAAATCCACCAGCAAATCTGCCCCAGCATGGGGGTCTCCTCTCTCCACACGTCCTGCCAGGAGCTGCTCCAGGGCTGACTTCCCACAGTGTCACAGCCTCCTTTGGGCATCCCCTGCTCCAGTGTGGGGACATCCCTGGGCTGCAGGTGAATCCCAGTTCCAGTGCCTGGAGCATCTCCTGCCTGTCCCTCCTCCCAGTCCCCAGTGATGCAGAGCTGCTCTCTCACGCTGTCCCTGCTCTATGTGAGTGCTGCCATGCGGTTTTTCCCCTCTTTCTCAAACAGGTTATCCCAGAAGTGCTTCCACCATTCCTGAGGGCCTTGGCCTCCCCAGCTGGCATTTTCTGCACCAGACAAGGGTGAAGCTTCAGCAGCTCCCCATAAAGCCACTTGTGGAGTCCCCTGCTACCTGAGCCTTGCCAGGCAAACCCAATGAGTAAAATGCAGCAGTTGTCTTCTTAACAAGAACACTTTGGATTCAGTGCTGCTAAAGACTTTATAATTTCCTGAGGTGGAAAAGCATAAAGATCCCTCTGAATCTCACCTCAATTCAGCCTAGGTGATGTTTGAGTCCCTCAGACCAGTAATTGTGAATGCAGATATTATCTGGCCTCTCTGAATCTCATGTTGCATTGCTCTGGCTATGTCCACAGGAAAGAGGAAGGAACCCCACTTGTCTAGAAAGGAAAATCCCAAAGAAATGTGAGCAAAAACCCTGCAGTGGGTCAGATATCTAGGGCCCTACCCTGTCTCAAACAAAAGGAATAAAAGAAATTTTATCAAGAGAAGGTGAAGGATGTTGTGGCCTCTGATTCCCTCCCTGCTCAGGAATGATGTGGCAATCAGGTTGGCTTTGCCCAGAAAGTTATTAATAATATTTATTATTCCTCAGTGTTTTTCCACTGGTAGCCAGCTGCTCTTCAAAGGTGCATAAACCACTTATCATCAAACTAGGAGAAAAATTCTTAGTATCTAATCTGGACATAGAAAGACACTATGCAATTTTAATCAAAATCTACTGCAAACACTTCATTTGTTTTGATGTTTGAACTGTGATGATCAAAGTTCAAGCCGTGCTTATTGTGCACTTGTTGAATGTAAAAAGAGAAAGGACACATGTGACATTATTCCTGTCCCTGACTGTCTCTGATGAACGAGTCTCTAGTGCAAAAGTCCTAAAGAAGAAGAAATTAAAATTGACTTTGGTTAAAAATTGGAATGTCCAAGCCTAGAATCCATTTCCTATGGATACTTATTAAAATTCAGCTCCATGTATGTTCATGAAAAGCCTCCAGAGTGGACAGACTCTGGCAGTGGGGATTACAGCTTCAAATGAATATCAGCCATCCTTTTAGACTCATTCATTAAACCCAATTTTACAGTATTAATCATAAAAGACCCTGAGAGATGTCTTTAGGCTCATTAATTAAATGAATCCATTAATTGATGATCAAATATATTTACTTGCAGAAAAACCATAATATTCCAACTATTATTATTATTATTATTATTATTATTATTATTATTATTGTAATGTCCATTCTTCTTTTCTTTTTAAAATCTGTTGCACCTTTTAGAGGCACTTCAGTAACCATGTTGTTCCAGGATACAAAGGGCTACAGAGCATTGCCCACTCTGAAGAGCCCTCTGAATGGGGCCTTTGTTTTGTGTGCTGTTTTGGTAGGAAATGGTTGCTATTTAGGTCTCCAAGAGGGAATATAAAACTATGCTCACCTAATCAAACAGACCAGTAAATACAGCAGTTAATCTGACAACTTCAAATTCCTGAATTGCGTTTGGAGAAACAATTTAACACAAACAATCATTTAAAGCCTGCATTAATCATCCACCTTGGGTTACTAAGATGCATAATTTGTTTTCATTATTGCAAGCTCGTGGTTCTAAGTGACATTTCTAGCAGTTGGATGTTTTATTAAAGCCAAAAGAGGAAAAAAGTGCTGTTAATCTTTTCCATCAACAGAGCTGTAAAATAAAAGCAGGGTTATCATAAGTATCAGAAGATAGATCTCAGAGCTCCATGTCTGAAAAATGTAACTGTCTTAAGTATTTTACATAAGAAAAACACAATTGCTTGTGAACTAAACCAGCTATTGTTCTCCACGGTGGCAAAATGTTCCTTCCTGAGCAAGCCTGCCTGGTGAATGTGAATCAGGAAGTGTGGCTTGTTTGGATTGAATTATTAACATATCTACAATAGCTTCAGAGTTACCTTGAACAGGTTCAGTGGGCACGTTAGAAACAAAAGGGAGAAAGGGAAAAACATGTGCAACAAAAAACTCCACCTGGCACTTCAGTGCAACACAGAATGGCTCTTTAGAGCAGCAGCAGAAAAAGGCTTCTCCATGTGGGTATAGTCAAATATAAAGATATAAATGCTGTGGTTATGCCTTGTGCCTCCCAGAACAATGGCAGCCTTTAGCAATCTTTTGCTTGTCTGTCCTTGCAATGTTGCAAGGTAGCTTGGCCAAAGCTGGCTGTGTTTGAAAAACATGACACAAACTCTTTCTGTCCTCTCACAAAAAAAAAAGAAAAGAAAAAAAAAAAGGAAAGAAAAAAGAAAAAAAGAACCTGGCTTTTAAAAGAGCCATTGTCACTTCTAGCTGAATGTTTATTTTACTGTCTCCTGCACCGCAGAGGACATTCCACCTATAAAGAGCAATTATATAGCACTGGGACAATTTGAATACTCTAATCAATGCTAGTTAAAGTGCAGATAAATAAATTTTTATAGTGCCAGGGCTCCTACCCTCTACGGAAATTATTGTTAATTTATTGAATCAATAATCTTGGAACAATAAATTATAATGCCTTTTGTTTTACTAAGCCCATCTCTCAGCATGTTTAAAAAGCACAGCTTTATAAATATTGCAACAGGCTAGGGGGAGATTTCCAACCAAGGCTTTGTGTTTGTCCCATTATGGAGAAGATTAAATTGTAAAAGCAAAAGAAAAAAAAAACTCAAAATAAACAACAAAAACTTGAAGGTGCAGAGACACTGAAAAAAAAATCCTTAAATACAGAAACTGCCTGGGTTGTAGCTCAGCCCTTTTGGAACTGTACTTTTTAACTCCTTCATTACTAGCTGTGCTTTTATCAATTTCTTTTCATAAAGTAAAACCCCCGGATTTAGAAAAACACATATGGTTTAAAACACAAGAGCAGAGCCTGGTCTCCAGTGCAGCATCACTTTGCAATAACTATTGACTTCACAGCACTGTCCTGGGTCTACATCAAACTAACAGTGATCACAGACCCACCCAACAACTGAAAGTATATATATATATATATATATATATATAATTTTAGAAGTAATATCTCCCCAAAAGATACCAGTGGAATTATTTTAATCCTTAGAAAACACCATTCAGGCCAGCAGGTATCCTGTAGATAGCATTGACTTCTTCATCAGCTTCCTTACTCCATATTTTGGAGTATATATTATATTTTCCTTCTCTAAGGAAACACATCCTTGGCTGGTGAGGTGCTAGTGAAACACAGTTAATCTTATTATTCCCTGTGGAAACGTTCCATGCATGTGTAGCTCAGTGATTGCAGTTTGTATCAGTTCAGCAAGGAGCTCAGACCTCTTCTTGTGAGGAGCTGGCGGTTTCTATTTACCTTTTCCAGATAAAATGAGCTGGAGCAGGAACTGCTGGCTGTTCTGGTGGGAACAGTTTCAGGACAGGAGCACAGATACACAGCAGGGTCTGTCTTTTGCTTTGAATAGCTGGTTGTTCTGGGCTAAGGTGAGGGTTTATCTGGTGGTAATGAGAAAATTCCCCGTGAATTTAAGGTGTCAGAATTCCACCCCTGTTCTTTTTGACTCGTTACTGTCGAGATCTCAACACTGGGACACTTATTGATGAGAACCAGGCCTTGAGCAAGGTGTAAATTAGCTTAGTTGAGCAGGAATTAATAATTCTGCCCAGCTTTGAAAGAGCTGAGCATTTAGTCCAAAGACGGTTGATTCTGTATCGGCGCTGAAGGAAAAAATGACACGAGTTGTTATTCTGCTTCCAAACTCCTATTTTTGATCAAGGTTTATGGAGCTGGAGCCACAGTCCCCAGCTTATGTAAGTTTCACTTATTACACAATGAGCTAAACATAAGTAAAAGTAGGCTGAATCATATGGGGATGCAAACCTGGCCAAAACCCCCAGAAATCTCCGAGGTGGGTGTGAGGAAAATCAGCTGCTGTAATTATGATGGTGGTTGTGGGGGATAAGGGAGCAGCCAGATTTGGCTGAGCTTGAAGCAGTACTTTTTGATTTACAGACAGGGAGTGTATTTTGACTTGTCCTCAGCTTGTTAATTTTTAACTCTTGCTGTTTGCACGAGTGCCAGCACGCAGACGGGAAGCATCCCTTCAAATGCTGCCCACAACTCCAGGCAGCTTCCATCCAGGGATAATTTTAAAAAGACTCTTTAAGTCATTGGCAGGCTGTAGCCATTTTGTCTTGTGTTTCTAACCCAGCTCACCACTGCTCTTTTCCTGCAGTCTGCCACCAGCCTCTGGCACGCTGGGGCTGGGAGCTCCACGGAATCCTGTCCTTTTATCCCTGTGCTCCTTGTGCCTGTGTCCTCACATCCCACCCACAAAAAGCTGCTGTGGGAGGTTTTCACTGACACACCCACACGTCTTTTTTTTTGATGAAGTTGTATTCTTGGTCTTAAAAATCCCTCATTGTGGAAACCGAGGGCACTGGGAATATTTCCCTGTCTGCTCTGGGGTGCCCTGACCCCCAGGGGAGCACTGACTTTGACCCTCATTCATGGAGAAAGTTTCCTACACTTCAAGATAGACTGGAATCCACAAAAGTGTGAAATAGATTATAGAGAGCAGTGCAGGTGCATCACTGGATGAGAAATTGAGGGTTTGGGATTTTTAGTGTGTTGTGGATGGAAGCAAGATGGAGGGCACAGGCTGTTGTCCTGGGTTTCTTCTTCATGCTTCTTCTTCCTCCTTCTTCGTGGGTTTGGGTGGCATTTGTAATTGGGCAGAAAAGTCCCCATTGGGGGCTCTGTGGGATCAGTTATTGGGTTAAAAGGGAAAATAATCCAGGTGTCAATTCTTAATTGGACAGCTTAGTCTTAAAAGACCTTGTACCAAGAGATTGTTGGTCATTTTGTGCCTTCTAATGAAAAGCTGCTGAACTCACAGCAGTGAGGCTGTTTTATTGATAAGAAATAATAAACACCTGAGTGTGAACATGAACTACTGTCTCAGGTGCCTTCAATCCAGACCCAGAGAAACCAATACCTTGTGGTGCTGAACTTGGCTCATGTAGTCTGGGGTGCTTTGGATGACAGAAATTACATAATTAAAGCCATTTTCAGCAAGAACAGTGTCCATTATTTGGGTCTTGAGACCACATCACTAAATTTGTGGGAGTTCTGTCATTGATTTAATCGAGAAGAGGAAGCCCAGAGTAGAAAAGCTACATCCAAAATATAAATATCTTTTTTTTTTTAATAGAACATGTAGGATAATGCACACTTGCAGTAATTTCTGTGGATGAGAACTCACAAGATAAATGGAGTTCCAAAGCTACTATTCTAAACTCCCTATATTTCAGATTAAACTCCTCTACTGCCTTTGCAGCAACTGCAGAGGATTTTCTTCCCTCTAACAGCATCCCCCAAGCAGATGCAATTAGGGATCTTTAGAGCCAACATATGCATATCTTAATTACAGAACCAATATGGGATACTGTTTGTTCCAACATTAACCATAAAAAAAAATATCATGGACATCTAGCTTAACAGATAGTTATTGTCATGCTAGCTTTGATGAAAATGTACTCAGCTAAGCTGGTCACTCTAAATATGACACTAAATTATGACCAGGGCAGGGGAGCAGCATCCAGCACCTATCCTAGCTAAGAGAAAACAAGAAATCAGGTTTTTCATCACATTGCACACCAAACAATCCCTTAGAACAAAGTAAGCATCTAAATATTACAGGATCAGAGCTGTTCACATACTCACAGCAGTTGTAAAATTAAAAATTTACATTATCAGTGGGAAAAAAAGGTTATAGGGTGAGAAAATTGTTCTGAAGGGTTTGTTTTAATTCCTACTGCTCTTTTCCTTTTAGTTAGTGTTAATAAAATTTTCTTTATACACTTTTAAGGTTTTAAACCTACTTTACTTTCTCCTAATCCCATCTCACAACAAGAAGTGAATACACTAGTGATTAACCAGCACCAAACCCACCACACTCTTTAATAAATTAACCAGGAAATGTTAAAATTAGTCAAATCTCTAATTAGCAAACCAAAACCACTGGAGTTGCTAACTAAGATGCAAGGGAAGGAAGAAGATGACCTTGGCTGCATCATTTAATTAACTGTTTGACTTGTTGAGTTGCAAAAGAGTTGTCCACAATTTAGTAAGGCTTGATATACTACCTGAGAGGGGAAACAAAAACAAACAAACAGAAATAACAAAAATACAAACAAAACAAAAAAACCAAAAACAAAACCAAAAAAAAAAAAAACCCACAAAACAAGGAGAATGAGTTCCTGGGTGGTCAAGTACCTGGGTTGTCAAGATCCCACACTTTTCTGATGAATTAAGAAACCAAAATCAACATGGTGTATTGAATAATTACACGAATTTAAGAGATTGTATTCATATAAATGAGCAAATTAAAATATGGCAGATACTGGATGTGTAATTCCTTACTGCCTACAGCATCGGCAGAGCTTTTCTTTGAGCTGCCATCAATGACTTCTCTGGGAGCCTTTTTGCATCCTGTATTTCCTGTGGAGGGAAGGACATCTCCATTCCATGGGCTAATGCCTGCAGACAATGGCACAGGAAGCAGAAATGCTGAGTTTTCACAATCCAGTCTGAGACTAATCTCCTCATTCTCCACTTTTCCCTGTGAAATTAGGAAATATGAACACTTACTTTCCTCAACAGGTGGTGTTTGTAAGCATCACAATTCCACAGTGATCATATGCTTCACAAATGCTTTGTACATTAAACAAACCATTTTTACAAATCCAGCAGGCTTCTGCACAAGAGTTATTTTTGTTAGGAATGAGTGAACAATTATAAAAGTCCCAGTTATTTATCTGTTAGAATAAATTAAGACTTTATGACTGATACTCCCAACCTCCTTTGCTGTTTCCTAGTTCAAGCTCTTTATCCTGTGCATCCAAATTTCCCACTTCCCTTAACCTAGATGTTTTTATAAAATTTTCTTTTTTTCAGATTTTTTAATGCTACTTGCTACAGGGTATTCCTAGGGACACTGAATAACCTGTTTATCTTTAGTGCTGAATAAACTATGTTTATATTTAGTAGTAAAAAGATCAATCTTTTTGAATATTTAAGTGGGAAGACTAGAGAGTTGCACTAGAATAATGTTCACTAGGTGATATGACAGAGGTATTGGTGTATTTTTCTTCTTTTAAAAGAATTTCTGATTATTTCTATGGAGTTTATTTGTTTGTGGTGTTTTTCCTGACTGGATTAAGCAAAATTTTGTCTTATGGAAATTGCATGAGGTCCCTTGGATTATTGCTATCCATGTTCTACCAGGGCGCTGGCTGGGTAAAGGATCCAGGTTTGGGACATATCACCTCAAGATCAGTGGCTGGCCAAAACAAATGCCTGTGACAACTCTAAAATATAATAAACCGAGTGGATGGGACAAGGAGGGTAAATTGATGTAGTAAGTTCCAAGATGTGTATCTATTACTGATGGCATTACAGAACAAAACTAGAAGTTAAAGAATGTGTGGCAGTTTGTAAAATCTGTGAAGTTCTAGATAAAGACCAATATTATTTTCCCCATCTACCTTCTGCCACCCATACCAGTCAGCATATGCTCAGCATTTTGCCTCTCCAGAAAAATCAAAAATCAAATTTTGCATCTCCATACAAACCAAAAACCAATACTGTGGGTGATATCTGAGAGGCAATGCACAAATATCCAGTAGGCAGAGGGTGAGCTGCCAACATGCCACATGCTGGCCAGGGAAAGCCAGGAGCCCTGGAGGAGAAGGATTTCTTAGGTAACAGGGTATCAGTGCAGCATCATAAAGTAATAAATCAGCCTTCTGAGACCATGGAGTCAGATCCATCATTCCTGCATTCCCTGCAAATACAACACACCAGGTTCAGTGGCTGAGCACACTGCTCAGCACTGAGCAAAACAAAACAAAACCTTGCAGACTTGAGGACTGCTGCATGGCCTGCCCTTCCTTGCACAGGAGACAAAAACATAAATCCCTGCCCGATGCAATTGTTTTCCTTTGGCTCCTACAGCTGCTGGCATGACAAACTTCCTCACCAGACAGACAGACAGACAGCAGTGACCTGTGCTGGTCCAACTGGATTGCTCCATTCCTGCTGGTCAAGAGGGCCCATTTTTATTGACTGATCCATTGACTCAGCTGCCCAGAACAGGACTTTGAAATTCTCAGCCTGTTTTTGGAAGTGACTGTCACAAACTGCCAGTAACCCCTGTTTGCTCCTTGCCTCTGCAGGCAGGCAGGTGATGTAGAGCCAGGTCAGGGAAAGCAGCACAAGTGCAGGCAGCAGTACAGGAAAGCTGGCTGCAATGTTTCATCCTGAAAACTGTTTTTTTATTTAAAATATTTTTTTTCTTTAAAAATTAGAGCATTTTGCAAATAACTCTTTGGCTCTTTAAAGAGTCTTCAATTTAAAGCAATTTTTTAACTGTTAGATTTCCTCTTTTTCCTTTTCTTATTGAAGAATGTGATGAGAGGCTTAGGGCCGTCTATTTCTCAGTTAAAACAAAATTTTGTTTGTTTTAAAAAGTGATAAAAAATAAAAATAAGTACATGTGTAGAAAGCAACCAAATTCCAACAGCTACAGAACCACCAGCTTAGTTACACTGGTTGATGTGCAAACACAGAGAGTGCACTAAATTAATTAGATTGCCAGATATATGTCAGATACATCATGATGCAATTTGAACACCAGAATACTTAATAAAGAGAAGTCTCTTTTTGGTATGATTGCAGAGAGCAGCCAGAACAGCTGCACTTCAGGTAAGCTGGAAAGGCCACAGTAGCCTGTACATGGAGACACATCTTTCTAAAAAGACCAGCAAAACTGAAGAATTGCAGCAGCATCACTCTCAGCATCCCTGCATCACTCACTGGTGGGCCCAGGGTGACCTGGTTGTACACCAAAGCTGAATTGAGGTTCAGGCTCTGATGGAAGTGCACTGAAATCACATAGCCAAGCAGCTGAAAGTCCAGCCCCACAGTAATGCTCATGGCACTCATAATGTCCCTACAGAGAGCAATTAGTAGGACCTAACAGGGAAAAAGAAAAGCGATGTCCTCTGCCTCAAAAAGCTCTAATTTCATGGCAAGAAAATAGGAGATCACTAAGAATAAATTAGAACAAAGCCCCATGGCTGGAAAAAGGGGAACTGGGAAATGATTTCTACTCCCATCCTTGGTATGACTCTGTGATTCTTGGTCATCTCAGTTTCCCTGACATATCTCTGTGTTTTCCAAAGGGAACAAAAATCTTGCAGTTATTTGTTAAGGATTGCAAAGCAGTTTTGACTAGAGGGGAAATTTTGATTATCACAAAAGGACCACAATAAAGCCCAGCTGTTTGCTCAAGGTTACCCCGATGTGACAGTCTCTGCTGGGTGCAGGTGGCTCTCATTCACACCTTTGGCCCCTGGCTTTGGCAAAATGCCACCTGGAGGGTTTCTGGAGCATTTCTGGAATTCTTGAATGCCAATTGCATTTGAGCAGTTGGTGCAGAAGCCTCAGGAACACCTGAGACACAGAGCAAGGCACCAGCAGCTCCAGACACCTGGCAAGCACAGCCCTGGCACAGCCAAATCCCAGCATTTCATCTCTGGCTGGAGAGACAATCACACAGGGCTGGAGTCAAAAGGGTTTTTAAATGCTCTGTTCACACAGAGTTCTGTATCACAGGGAGGGAAGATCATCTCTAGTGGATCTGTGGTAGACATCCTTTGTTTTTTACGTGGCAGGATCGCAAATATTTTATGCACAAGACCTTTGAACGTTGATGTGGCCACAGGAAATGGAGAATTTAAATGGAGGACAACAGGAAAAGCAAAATGTAAGATGTTGTGTTGCTTATTCAAAGCCAGCGAAGAAGGGGCCCAACAGCTCCATACAAAGAACTGTTTATATCAACCAACACCTAGTTTTAAATCTCCTGTCTTAGTCATTTTTGGGTATCTTTTTGTCCTGTGTCTTTGTCACTCTCCACCGAGCTGAAAAGCACGATCACGTTAAAAATACTCTTTTTCCTTTGTAAGGAAACCCAGTGACTCCAGATCTCTGTGCAGCACCACCAGGAGCAGCAGCCACCAGGAGCTGGAGCTGAAAGGTCCTGCCAAGGCTTCCATGAGTTATCTGGGGCTGTGAAAAACAAGGCACTTGCTAACTCTGAAGAATAACTTAACTGCACACACTTGCCCCGACCTGAAGGTGCTGCCTTTGGGAATGTTTCACAGCTTGACACAGAAGTGCTGAGCATCCAAAGACACCAACCTGGCTCTCACAGTCACAGAACAAGCTCTGCTTCTCCACCAGCCAGGCTCTCACTGCATCACTCTGTGCACCCACGTACACTTGGCTTCTCCCTGGGTGCTGATAGCAAACAAAGCAGCACTCAGTCAATTCCTGTCATGCCTGGAGTCACTTCTGACAGACCAGCAGCACACAGTGGTCCAGGAAAAGCAATCTCTCCCCTTCATCCACAGAGACCAGCTCTACACCAAGGTGCTGTGTTCACCCCCAGGAACCCCACAGAGAATTCATGTGCTTAGGCTAATAGCTTTCAACAAAAAATAACAATCGTTTTAAAAATCAGGTTTCTTGCCACACAAAACAATAAAAATGCATGTTTTTCTTCTTCTTAAACACATTTTAGCCTTTGTGAGCTTGTGTGAAAAGACCCCATTATTAAGCCCGAGTTATTTAAGCAATATTGGAAGTGCCCCTGCCCTTTTGTTAATTTGCTTGGCTTGGTGCACACATGGCATTTGTTTTATATCATGTGTGGAACTTGCTTCTTTAAAAAGTCTGCAGGTTTCAAATTCCTCCACTTTTGATAGATGTACTGTATGTACTGTTAGGTTTAAAAAAAGTTACAGGTGGCTGCTATTTTTCCCAATTCAGTCCACAAAAGCCCCTTTATTAAAAGAAGTCCTTAATGAAAAAGAAAAGTAGAGCTACTGTATGTGAGGTTGCAAAGAACTCTGGTGGAAATATTTGGTGTTTACATTTTGCTGAACTATTTATACTGTGGACACACACTACACTAAAGGCTCTCTTTTCCCTGCATAATAGAAATCCTTGTGACTGAATTCTATATACTCAGTATGGTTTACATTTTCTATCCAGCCTCACCACATTTTATTCCACGGTGTGTCTGCAGGGCTCTCTGGGTCTGCAGGAGAGCTGTAGAATAGCAACACCTTCTGGAAGAACTGGAGAATCCTTGCTGATCCTTGCAGCTTGTTGCACTCACCAGCCAGTGTACATTAGTAATAATGCAGAAGCTCAGAATAATAATTAAAATACTTCACTGGCTGTATGTGCATTTATTGCTTCATTTAGCAGTAATTGAAAACTCTGTGTAGGTTTTTTTTTAATATCTCTTTCAGATACTTTTCGTTCAGAGTACTTTTAACAATTAATATTCAGCATTTTAATTGCACCAGAGTTATGGGTCTGAGCCTCTGCTCTGTCCACCTTTTGTCTGGTGATGGGAAAAAGCAGAAAAAGCAGCAGCCACCTCCTCTCCCCTCGGTGCAGCACGAGCTGCCAGCACCAAAAGGAGAATCCCCAAACCACAGCCCGGCAAAGGATGTGCAGTGGCCTGCATTTAACACCTTGCAACCTTAGATAAGCACCACAGCCTTCCTGGGGTCTTTATAAACAAAACTCTGCCCCTGCAGAGCCTTGAGCTGCCTTTGGCATTGGGGCTCTTCAGTTTTTGCCAAAAAAGACAGGCAGCCCTTTGGGAGTGTTGCTAGAAGACAGCTTTGCAAGCACAAGGAGGAAACAGAGGGTGGCTGGCAGGAGGACTCCTTTAACTGCCTTCAACTCCAATCTATGGCAATATTTTCTTTTGCAAAGTACTGCAGAGAGATGCCATTAGAGCAGCAGCAGCAGTAGTAACAGCAGTAATAATAATAACCATACCAGCTCTAATTAGATCTTTGAACAGAGGTGCAATCATTTTCACACCACTGCTGTAAAGATGAGTTCTGCTAGAGAAACAAGGAGGGAGGACTGGATTCCTTGAAAGGCAGTATCAAAGGACAAGAGGTAAGGAGAGGGACAAAAGAGCTTCCACATTTAAAGTTTGACAACATTTCAAGCACAAAATTTGCTTTAAGGTACCTAACTAGTGAACAGTCTGATTCCAGAACACTGGGCATCATTCAGAAGAAGGATTATCAACTGCTACCATATTCAGTTGGCTTGGAGGATGCAGGACTGAGAGTCCAGACGAGCCTCAAACCTGGATGCCTTTCCTCAGACAAGGCAAGGCACAGTCTGGTTCTGCTCTGGCCTGGTCCTGATGAGCAACCCAGGGTCAGATCTGACAAGTTTTGCTGATTTTGTAAAGTTAACACAAGATTTCCATTTTGCTTTTAATTTTCAAATGATGTGTCTGAGCAAAATTTGCCGTGTTCCTTGCTTTGACACTGGGTTTCTGTATCTCCCATGCCTCATTCACACCCTTGGTCAGGATTTTGTTTTTTGGGCTATTCCTTTTCTTTCTGCACACCCTTCCTGCAGTGCCAGGTCCTGCCCACCTAATAAAGAAGCCAGTGTACTGCAAAGCTTGCACAGTGCAGCCATCATCCACAAACCACTCTGACTTAGCTCACTCCATTATGCAAAACAGCTCTGAGGAGAAGCCTTCTGGGAAATGCAGAAACAGATTTTTCCATGATGGAAAAAAAAAAAAAAAAAAAAAAAAAAAGAGCCCTGCAAGGTACGTTTAGGTGTGTCAGGGGAGGGAAACTGTTTAAGAAAAGTAGTTTGTCAAAGGTTTTCATGAGATATCTGATTTTTGCAAAGCATTTGAGGGCTAAAGATGTGGTACACCCCCAGCTAATCATGGCAAACACACCCCACACCTTTCTAAGTAACTCCATGCCTGTACTAAGGTACAGGGATCCATGATTCTGCATGAGGGCAGAATGCAGAGCAGCAAGGAACCCATGAGGGGGCTGCAGGCAGCTGCTCAGAGTGGCCAGGTGAGAATAGCTATCAGAGCAGCAGAGGGAAGGCCATATGGCACCAGCTGTGCTCTGCCTCCCAGCAGGACAGCTTCTCCTCTCATGAATATCATTTCCACAGCATGCACAAGAGTGATCTGCTATTGCAATAAGCTGCTCCTCTCCTTTTCCTCACCTGTACCTATCACCCTTGGGCTGCTGAGCTATGGCACAAAAGAAAAAGACAGTGCAAGGAAAACTGCAGGCTCTGAGCCCTTCTCTGTGATGGTGCTCCAAAATGAGCCACCAAAAAGGAGCACCAAATTCTCTAGGGAAACATCTTCCCTGCCCCTTCTGCTTGCCACGCCTGTAAATGCCCAGAGCCAGGGGGTGATGGCCAGCAGGACTGTCACAAAGCTGCTCATGGTGACAAAACCCTTTTGTCACAAACCCTTCTCTCCGGTTCTGCCAGCCCAGCCTCGCCCAGCTGACACAGCCCCAGCACATCCCCCCAAGCTGGGGAATGGATTAATCCCAGAGGTGCCTTAAACAGCTGGAACAGAGGCTGGACAGAGTTAAAGGGAATAAAAGGATATTTACTCAAGAGCCTTCAAAGGCCACACCCTGGCAGTACCCGAGCCACACTTGTAGCTCTGCCGAGATGGCTCCAAGATGGAAGCAAAGAAGGGCTTGGTCACAAGATCTCACATTTTTATAAGTTTTGGTCCATTAGCATATTGCAGTTAATTGTCTAATTACAGCTCCAGCCCATGCAGTCCCATCCTGCTTGTTTTTCCCTCTTCAGCCCACATTGTTTGCTCTCCTGGGCCTGAGATTTGGATCATTTGTCCTTGGTGCCCAGCTGGAGCAGGAATTGTTTTGTCTCCCTGCTCTGTGCACAGAGCTCACCATCCCCTAATATAAAACCCGGACCCACACACTAAAGCAGCACAGAATCTGAAGAAATAAATAAATAAAAAAAAAATAAATAAAAGCTAAAACCCCGAGGTATCACCAGGACAAGAGGAGTTTGTGACAAACCAACAGCCAGCCTGAGAATCCCGAGCGGAATTTTAACGTGTCTGGCCTGGGATCCTCAATCGCTGATAATGACAGGCATTACCTGACCCAGCCAGCTCGGGGATCGCAGAGCTGTTCTCAAGAATTTGCAAATCCTTCTCCAGTTCCTGGCTCCTTCCCTCTGACTATCTTGGCAGCCTGTTCTGGCAGCCAGACTATCTCACCTAAGACTTCTCCAGCTGGTGAAGCATCTTGGCGCTCCTGCCTCTCCATGCCCACACACTTTCATCAACTTCAGCAGTAACCCTTTTAAGTGTTATCTCTTAGCAGCCCTAATTACTTCAAATACATTTTCTGCCTGCCGTTGTAGGACAGGTGGAAACTGAGCGCCATCTATTGCTGACTGAGAAAGGAAAGGCTGCTCTGGTGGGGATGGAGAACGGCCTCGGCACCGGGAGCCCTGCAATCCAGCAGCAGCATCCAGAAACAATTCCACTCTCAACTGATGCTTGAAGCCTTACTGTTTTCCAGAAAATACACCCATACGTTCAGGAGGTGCCCCTAGCTAATTTTTTCAACCTGGAAATATTCTGAGAACCAGCTTTCCCATAATATTTGTGTAATTATGTAATTAATTTTGCCTGGAAATATTACGGCATGAAGAATCTCTCTCTGGTGTTTATATCTGACACAGGCTGGTCTCTACACAGTTTGCAGTCCCAACACTGGCTGTACCCCCTTTGCAAGTGTGAGCAACTGATGTGGAAGAAGGGAGCAATCCCCAAGGCAAGCCTCTTCCCCCAAGGAAGATCCTTCCATTTTCCTTGGCTCTTTCCAGCCCAGGAGCACTCCAAAAAGCTGAGGAACAGAGCAGTAGGCAGCACTACCACTGCTGGGAGGAGGATTTGGTTTGTAATAAGGCATCAATGTAAAGCCAAAGGTCATTTTCTTGTCAAAGGTCTTGGGACTTCCCTGTATGATATAAAATAATTTACAAACCATCCCCAACAGGACAAAAACTCTGAAAATACTACCAAGAGCCTAGGGTGGGTAGATTTCCACGACAGAAGCAAAAGCTGTATCTTTTCTGAGTCCCATACACAACTTTTGAACATATCTGAAGGGATGCTAATTGTTAGCACTGATGCTGATGCTGTTAATTTCTGCCTCTCACTTTAAGCAGCTGTTACAATCTTTCGCACAAAAATGCAAAGGTTTGTAGTGAGGACAAAGTTAAGAGAACTGATGGGTGGAGATCTGAAAACACTAAAGCAAAGTGCTGCTGTACACAAGCTGCAAAGACCAGGAGCATGTTGTCTAACTCTGTGATGTTTCCAATAGAACTGATTGCAGAGATTCCTGAGAAAAGGAGAGGGTAAAGATGGCAAAAAAGATGAGCAACACCACTTCAAAGTGTCTGCAGCCATAAAGTTGGGATATCTTCAAACTCTTATAAAAAAAATATCCCTGATACTGTGCCAGCTCCATAATACCTGCTACATTTTTTTTTCCTAAAGCTCTACATGCCTTAGAAAAGAATAAATTATTTTTAAACATTATTTTTTAGCACATATGATGGAGACAAAAGGTGAAATATTTGTATCAGGCAGTTAAAAAACAGAGAAGCCAAGGAAGAGATGTTGGGCTCATTTAGCAAAATATCCTTAGGATTTTCAAGGTTGTTCTGAAGGGTTCTAAAACCTAGCTCATGATTTTGGGTTAGGTTTTATTACTGATTCAAAAGTCACCTTAAACTGTATAATCAGATATAATAAGTCAGGTAATGAATCCTTGCTTTTTGTAAATGAATAAAACTGGTTTTCCTGATAAATTACAGAAAGGGGAGGAAGAAATCAAAAAAATAATTAAATCATTCCAATTCAGGTGTGTTCTCCTTGAGCTTCTGGGATTCCCTCAGTTTTGTATCCTGAAGCCCAGATAATGATTCACTGCTGCCTAGAAGGTAGGAGACCACTTTTATCTCCCAAAATGTGTTAGGAGAACATGGCCTGGTTCACATTTGCCTGAGGCTGAGCCTTTCCAAGAGCTCTGACTCTGCTCCATCCCCAGCTCCTTCCCTGTTCCCAGGAGGGGCAGCAATCAGATTGTGCTGTCAGCAGTGCCAGGAGCAGAGGAGGTGTGAGCACAGCTGCATCAGGGGCAGATCCCACCCATCCACAGCTGGAACTGGGAGCAATACGAGGGACAAGGCAGGTGTGAATATTCACCTGCACTTGGTGCATTTGTACCAACACCAAAGGCAGCTTCGCTGGGGATCTGCAGGGGAAAATTTGTCCCTGTTTTGTCCCAGTCTTTATCCCAGTCTCTAAGTGGCTGCTACTTCTAGCCAAGGCAAGAGTGGTGGTCCTTAGACAGGACCCCCAGTGGGATGAGGAGACTCTGGAGGGCAGGGATGTGTTCAGGACACATTGACCCAGCTCTGACACACAGCAGGTACAGCCTCACAAAGGTGCTTGGCCAATCCTCCTCCTCCCGGGCAGACAAGCACTGAGGGCTCAGGAGCAGCAGCCCCACCTCACGTCTGCCAAGGGCATCCTCCTCCAGGAAAATGTCATTGAACACACCATCAGAAAGGCTGGACATGGCTGCAATCTAACCAGCAAAGAATTAAAAATTACTTTGTTATGACTCTGAATACTGCTGGTAATAATCTGGGGAGTAGTGATGAAAAAACAGAGAATGTGGTGTAAGAAAATAAATTTACAAGGTTTCACTCTGGGGGTTAAGATGATGGTGGTTGTGCTCCACTCTTAGGTAGACTGTCCCAAATGCTCCCCTTTGTACATTATTTCAATATAAGAGGAATTTTATATTGGTTTTTGTTTGGTTTGGAAGGAGCTTGGTACTAAAGCTTTTAAATAAGTACAAAATTAATTAATACTGTTGTGTTTCTTGGCAGGACTAGTATAGAAGGTTTCATGTTGAAATACACTACCTCTGTTCTCTGTATTTGGTTTTGCCTTTTTTTTTCTTTTATTTATTATTTTTTTAAGAGGACAGGGTGCTGAATGGCCATGGAAGG